>NC_091259.1:29413939-29716969 GCF_042477335.2 Ovis canadensis | reverse complement strand
CATATTGAAAAGAATGTTGGAAAAAGTCCTCAAATAAGGAAAGAAGCAAATCCAGGAGATGGTACTAGAAGTGTATGAAGTAAAGATAATTAAACACCTGGATAAAGTTTGGTGTTGTATTTTAAAAATTACCAAGACCAAAGAAAAGAAAACGAGAAGGTATGTCTACCATCAGTTCAGTTCAGTCGCTTAGTCTTGTCTGACTCTTTGCGACCCCATGAATCGCAGCACGCCAGGCCTCCCTGTCCATCACCATCTCCCGGAGTTGACTCAGACTCACGTCCATCGAGTCAGTGATGCCATCCAGCCATCTCATCCTCTGTTGTCCCCTTCTCCTCCTGCCCCCAACCCCTCCCAGCATCAAAGTCTTTTCCAATGAGTCAACTCTTCACATGAGGTGGCCAAAGTACTGGAGTTTCAGCTTTAGCATCATTTCTTCCAAAGAACACCAAGGGCTGATCTCCTTTAGAATGGAGTGGTTGGATCTCCTTGCAGTCCAAGGGACTCTCAAGAGTCTTCTCCAACACCACAGTTCAAAAGCATCAATTCTTCGGTGCTCAGCTTTCTTCACAATCCAACTCTCGCATCTATACATGACCACTGGAAAAACCATAGCCTTGACTAGACAGACTTTTGTTGGCAAAGTAATGTCTCTGCTTTTCAATATGCTGTCTAGGTTGGTCATAACTTTTCTTCCAAGGAGTAAGTGTCTTTTAATTTCATGGCTGCAATCACCATCTGCAGTGATTTTGGAGCCCAGAAAAATAAAGTCTGTCACTTTTTCCACTCTTTCCCCATCTATTTCCCATGAAGTGATGGGACCAGATGCCGAGATCTTAGTTCTCTGAATGTTGAGCTTGTGCTTCTTCCAGCCCAGCGTTTCTCATGATGTACTCTGCATATAAGTTAAATAAACAAGGTGACAATATACAGCCTTGATGTACTCCTTTTCCTATTTGGAACCAGTCTGTTGTTCCATGTCCAGTTCTAACTGTTGCTTCCTGACCTGCATACAGGTTTCTCAAGTGGTTTCTTAAAACTATTGAGATTCATTAAAGAAATCATAAGGAAATGAAGAGCAATACTGTGATATATATTTCTTATTTCTTAAATGGAAAAAACTTTAATATTGTATTTCAATTCTCCTCATATTGGCTCATAGATTTAATGCAATTCCAACAAAAATTTCAGTAGAATTTTAATGAAACTTCATAGTTTATTCTAAAACATACGTATAGTGTGATGTGCTTAGTCACTTCAATTGTGTCTGAGTCTGTGCCACCCTGTGGAGGCAGCCTGCCAGGCCCCTGTGCCCCTGGTATTCTTCAGGCAGGAATACTGGAGTGGGTTGCTAAGCCCTCCTCCAGGGGATCTTCCCAACCCAGAGACTGAACCAGCATCTCTTGTGTCTCCTGCATTGGCAGGTGGGCTCTTTACCACTAGTGCTGCCTGTGATACTTGTTCAGAAAAGTTAACTTTGGGGCAGGTAAAAACTCAGAAGCTGGCCCATGTAATATATATATGGTACTTCCGTATATGATAGATGTAGCATGACAGAGTAATGGGGAGTGGAGAAACTGTTCAATAAATATATTTGTAATAACTAGTTACGTACAATGGAAAAAATATTGATTCCTATCTCATGTCATTTGAAAAAATTGAAATCCAGATAAAAAGACTTAAATGTCAAATGTTAACTTTTATAAATTTTTATTGGAAAATATAGGTAAATATATTTCTGACTTTGAGGTAGGGAAGCATTTATTAAAGACACATAAAAAGCCTCTAACCATAAAAGAAAAGATCAGTAAATCTGGCTGCATTAAAATCAAGACCCGAACACCAAAAGGTATCTTACAAAAAGAAAAGAGAGAAGATAGCAGCTGGAAGAGGATGTCTGCAACCCAACTAACCAACAAAGGATTAATAGCAAGAGTATATAGAGGTTTCCTCAAATTAATGAGGAAACCCAGACAATCCAATAGAAAATGGGCAAGAAATACAAATAAGAATTTCACAGAGGAGAAAACACAGATTATCAATAAATCATTATGAGAAGGTCAACTTCATTATTTATTGGAGAAGGCATATTAAAACCACAATGATACCAACTTATACCCATTCGATGGGCAGAAATTAAGAAATGGGACAATGCCACATATTGGAGAGAATGTGAATTAACTGGGTGTTTTGTACAAACTGTTGGGCGTGTAAATGGGTATTACCACTTTGCAGTTTGTCATTATCTAATGTTGAAGACTTCCACATCCTGTAACCCAGCAATTCCACTGTTAGGAGTATACCCAAGAAAAACTGTGTACAATAGGAGAGTTAAACAAGAAGGTTCCACGCCAAGCAGCCCTCAGCACCGTCGGGTGGCCGTGCAACTCCCTGTAGTGGAGTTGCCTGTTTCCCGTCCTCACGAATAAGGATAAAAGAATCCGAAAAAGTTAAAGAAGATATATATTCAGTCTCCAAACCAGAAAGTCAACTAAATGGAAATGCACAATTTTGAGGATGAGTTAACATGTCCCATTTGTTACAGTATTTTTGAAGATCCTCGTGTACTACCATGCTCTCATACATTTTGTAGAAATTGTTTGGAAAATGTGCTACAGGCAACTGGTAACTTTTATATATGGAGACCTTTACGCATTCCACTCAAGTGCCCTAACTGCAGAAGTATTATTGAAATTGCTCCAAGTGGTATTGAATCTTTACCTGTTAATTTTGCATTAAGGGCTATTATTGAAAAGTACCAGCAAGAAGACCATCCGGATATCATCACCTGCCCTGAGCATTATAGGCAGCCCTTAAATGTTTACTGTCTCCTGGATAAAAAATTGGTTTGTGGTCATTGCCTTACCATAGGTCAGCATCACGGTCATCCTATAGACGACCTTCAGAGTGCCTATATGAAAGAAAAGGACACACCTCAAAAACTGCTTGAACAGTTAACTGACACACACTGGACAGATCTTACTTGTCTTATTGAAAAGCTAGAAGAACAAAAATCTCACTCAGAGAAAATGGTCCAAGGTGATAAGGAAGTTGTTCTCCAGTATTTTAAGGAGCTTAGTGATATATTAGAACAGAAAGAAAAATTTTTCCTAACAGCTCTTTGTGATGTTGGCAATCTGATTAATCAAGAATATACTCCACAGATTGAAAGAATGAAAGAAATAAGAGAGCAGCAGCTTGAATTAGTGACACTGACAACATCTTTACAAGAAGAGGCTCCACTTAAATTTCTTGAAAAAGTTGACGATGTCCGCCAACGTGTGCAGATCTTGAAACAAAGACCGCTTCCTAAGGTCCAACCTGTTGAAATTTATCCTCGAGTAAGCCAAGTATTGAAAGAAGATTGGAGCAGAACAGAAATTGGACAAATTAAGAAACTTCTCATTCCTGAAATGAAGATCTCTTCAAAAAGGATTCCCTGTGCCTGGCCTGATAAAGAGGAAAAAGTTGAACTTTTTAAGATTCTAAACATTGTTATAGTTACACTAATTTCAGATACTGATGTTGATCCTCTTTTTTAACCAACACATAATAACCTTTTTAAATGAAATCACTTCAATATGTTTTTCTGAAGTCTCTCTCTCTGTTTACCAAAGTTTATCTAAGAATGTGCACAATTTAAAGAATATACTATGTCTCACTGTGTATTTACTGAAGGAATTCATGTGGAAAATGGTTTCTCATTGAACATTCTAATCTGGATTATTTAAGGCTTATTCTGTACAGCAGAGGCTAATGACCATCGCTAAGTAGAGGAATATAGGGGTAACTCGGATAAATAAAATAGGCTGAAGTTTGTTAGAATGGCAACAGAAAAATCCCTCTTATGCTTCTGTTGAATACAAAATGTGTCATCAGAAGTTAGAAACGAGACAGTCTGGTTTTCTGAAAACCAGAACGAACTCTAGTGAGAACTTGATTTAAGTATTAATACATTATCCCATTTTTATTGGTTTTTAAGGTTGACTATTTTAACATTCTTATAGCAGTAGTGTTTTAGCATTATATACTGCAGTGGTTGGCTTTACAGTTCTTTGTGTATACATAGTTTTTAATTAAAAGATGTCAAAATCCTGAAAGATAAAAACTTTTGAATGGGCAAATAAATAAAGATGGTGAGAAGAGGTTTTATATTCAAGTAGCTAAGTCAAAGTGATAGGGGATAGCTGATGTTCAAGATATGTTTGATCAAATGTACCTGATCCACACATTAGTGTATTAGATTTAAGAGCCTGCAGTTTCTGTAACATTCATTCCTAATAAAACTGTTGCTTAAGTGTTGTTACGGACAAAACAGTAACGTTTCCTAGCACTTACTGTCCTATGATTCATGTAAATTTATTTTAAGATTGTATTGATATTTGACTTTTGTGGTCTTTGTCTTGTTAGTCAAATCAATTCTTGGGAAATATTGATACGTCCCACCCTCAATATGTTTGGATGGCATCATGTTAACTGTATGTCTTTAAAATTGTTTAAATTTTCCAAGTCTTTTATGCTAAAAACAAAACAAAACAAAAAAACAAAAACAAGAAGGTTCCCAGCAGCACTTACTATATTCTTACTACTAGTATGATAAATACCTGCAACAACCCACATACTTCTCAGTAGAAAATAGAAAACTGTGGTAATTTCACACAATGGCATGTTATATAGCAAATAAATAACTGCAAGCAAAAATGTGAATAACCTGAGCAATACACTTTTTTAAAAAAGGAAATTCCCTAAGATTTTATAGAACTGACACTTTTATAATGTTGAAAGTTTAAAAACTAAAAAACATAATTATTAGGAAATACATATATGTGATAAAGCTATTAATTTCAAAAGCAAGTTATAATAATAACTGTAAGATTCAAGGAAGGGGAAGTGGAAGAGCTGACTGGGGTGAAGTCCAAAGGTGGGCGTAAATGATTCTTGTATTTGGGTGGTTGGTTCATATGTGTTTCTCTTATTGATAATAAACAAACTCATAAATGGATACATAGTTTATATAAATAAAAACAAAAGAGGACCATTTTTAGACAGTGATGAGCTATGAATCAAAGATAATCCACTTCTGGTCAGCTGAGTGCATGAACCATACCAGCTCCCTCACTATGTTTTGCTTTTGTTGTTAGTTATCAATAATCTGCCTGACAATCCTATTTTGGGTTACTACTATGATCTCCTTTTTATGGATGCATCAAGCTAGCACGTGGTAGGTTCCAGAACTTGAAAACTCATCTGTTTGACTCTAGGGCCCAGCCCTTAACAACAGGGTTAGGCTCCTGGTCATGAAGATTGTTTTAATCACTAGGATACTGACCTCGAGTAATTGTTCTGCTGAGGATAACAGTCTCTATATATGTGAAGGTAAGAGTTCACCAAAGAGTTCATTTAAGCGTTTTGCCAGAGTATGCCATGGCAAGTTGAGGAGTTTCAACATGTATGTCATAATGGAAAAACTATGTTAAAATGAAGCATCCTTGAGTAAGAAGAATTTGATTGCAAGAGAGCTCAAGTGAGAAATGTCATGCACTGTTGGAAGGGAGTGATTCATTCCTCTAGTCTGCACAATGTTCCTTTCTCATATGCCCACACAGGAATGTAAAGATACAGAGAGAATGTTCACAAAGCCTTTTAGTAGTTGTCAGTGCCCTCTACACCTAATTCATTCTGCTTTGTGACCTCACCCAGGCGCCCTTCTTTCCGGTTTCTTGTGATTTTGAAGAATATCAAATATGAAGCCCAGGCCCCCTCTACTGGTCAGTCACATTTTGACATATTGAATAAATGTCTTCCTAAATAGGGATCCATCCATCCCCGTGAGGGAAGATAATTTGATGCTTATTTCTAGTGCCCTGATTTTTTTGGAGGGCAGAGCTGACAGTGAGAAAGAGAGAGGAGTATATATATTTTTTGCAAAGAACATAGAATGTCACCAAGAAGCTGGCTTGTGGGCAGATGTCATAGAATGACTTGTAGAAACTTTGGGGGAAGAAGATTGGAGGTGTGGAGATCAGCTTTAGAGGCAGCAGCTGTAGTCTTTGCTTTTCCCTTTAAAAGTGTATTAATTTTCTTTGACTCATCATCAAAGTTAAATTTATTAGGTAATCCCACAGACAGACGTGTTTTTTGGGTATATCTCTACCCCATTGCCCTTGAGACTGGTGTTCTTCTCTCCTTCCTGTGTTTACATGCCAAATCTATTCATCAGAGTAAAATGAGGACTTCTGAGGGCAGAAATCACATTTAATTTTCTGTCAGGTTCAGCCCCTAACTCCCAAATAGTGCATACCACATGGTAAATAACAATTATGCTACTTAGCTACCCTTCTCAAATTGCCATGTAAGGACAGAAAACATCCCCATCCAGTAGCTCAGGGAAATCCAAATCAGAAGGATGAAAGAAGATGCTGACCACTCCCCAGAAGACTAAATACAGTAATTTTATTTTTGGGCCCATAATCACTATTTGACCGGAAACATTTCAGGATATGTTAGTTCCAAGATGTCGAAGTTCAATAATCAAATTCAGAAAACATCTATTAAAACGACTCCCTTTTCCTCCACCCCTGAACCTCCAAATCCTTAAACACTAAAGAGGGAAAAACAAGGTGGTTCTTTTATTCTTTTGGATTCACAAGACCCTGACAGAAATTCAGAAGCAACTCTGAGCATCAAGAAGCAAACAGAAGGCTGCAGGCTCTGTGGGCCAGGAGCCAGGAGTTCGGGGTTCTGGTCTCAGCTCCACCAAGCACTGGAGAATCACCTTGGTTTCTTAGTGCCTCTGTCTCTCTATTGGTAAGCTAGGAAATGGCAACTCACTCCAGTATTCTTGCCTGGAGAATCCCAGGGACAAAAGAGCCTAGTGGGCTGCTGTCTATGGGGTCGCACAGAGTCGGACACGACTGAAGCGACTTAGCAGCAGCAGGAATAATCATATCTGCTGTATATACCAACCTCACCTGGTAGGTAGGTAATGCGTGAGCAGGCACTTGGTGAACTCTGTTCCTAGGTTCTCTTCTCATCCTGTATTCTCTCTGGAACAGAGTGGAGGGGATCATGTCACACCCACTCTACTCCATCATGTCTACATACTGCAGACTTCTGACAGCTCTCAGACTGGGCCAAGCGAGGTCTACCCTGGCTTTTGGAACCTCAGCCCCAGCATCAATTATTAAAGAACACATGGCACTCAGCGTTGACTTAGCACGGCCATAAACCTACATATCCACTTCAAAATATTTTTATTGAAGTAAAGTTGATTTACAATGTTCTGTTTATTTCTGCTGCACAGCAAAGTAAATTCGTTATATATATACATATATCCATTCTTTTTTTTATCTTTTTTCCCATATAAGCCATTACAGAGTATTCAGTAGAGTTCCCTGTCCTACACGGTAGGTCTTTGTAAGTTATCTATTTTATATCTAGTAGTGTGTATATGTCAATCCTGACCTCCCAGTTTATCTCTCCCATATCCCCCTTCCCCTAGAAGTTTGTTTTCTACATCTGTGACTCTACTTGTGTTTTGCAGATAAATTCATTTGTATCCATTTTTTAAGATTCCACATATTAACGATATCATATGACACTGGTCCACCCTAAATATCCACTTTTATAACTGACACTGTTTGTGTGTGTGTTTGTGTGTTAAATCGGTCATATCCAACTCTTTGTGGCCCATTGGACTCCTCTGTCCATGGAATTTTCCAGGCAAGGAAAATTCACCATTTCTTGCTCCACGGATTGAACTCGCATCTCCTGGGTCTTCTGCATTGACAAGTGGATTCTTTACCGATAGCGCCACCTGGGAAGCCCAACTAGCGCTGTTTGCCCCCAGGAATATGTTTTCTGACATCTCTTGCCTTGTGTCATCACAAGAGACTATGGTTCCCTTGAAATGTTAGGAAGGTTTGTGGGTTGTGCTTTCCCCAAGATGGGGTCCCACAGTGCTGGGAAGTGTGGGGAGCATTGGGTGATGGAAATACTTGAATAAGAGGAAATACAAATTAATCAATTCTTCAGACTTCTCTTTCAACAAGAATGAATACATTTTTCCATATCCAATTCAGTTCAGTTCAGTCACTCACTCGTGTCCGACTCTTTGCGACCCCATGAACCGCAGCATGCCAGGCCTCCCTGTCCATCACCAACTCCCAGGGTCCACCCAAACCTGTGTCCATTGAGTAGGTGATGCCATCCAACCATCTCATCCTCTGTCGTCCCCCTTCTCCTCCTGCCCTCAATCTTTCCCAGCATCAGGGTCTTTTCAAATGAGTCAGCTCTTAGCATCAGGTGGCCAAAATATTGGAATTTCAGCTTCAACATCAGCACTTCCAATGAACACCCAGGACTGATCTTTAGGATGGACTTGTTGGATCTCCTTGCAGTCCAAGGGACTTTCAAGAGTCTTCTCCAACACCACAGTTCAAAAGCATCAATTCTTCAGCACTCAGCTTTCTTGCTAGTCCAACTCTCACATCCGTACATGACCACTGGAAAAACCATAGCTTTGACTAGATGGACATTTGTTGGCAAAGTAATGTGTCTGCTTTTGAATATGCTGTCTAGGTTGGTTGTAACTTTCCTTCCAAGGAGTAAGTGTCTTTTAATTTCATGGCTGCAGTCACCATCTGCAGCGATTTTGGAGCCCAGAAAAATAAAGTCTGTCACTGTTTCCACTGTCTCCCCATCTATTTCCCATGAAGTGATGGGACCATCTAGTCAAAGCTATGGTTTTTCCAGTGGTCATGTATGGATGTGAGAGTTGGACTATAAAGAAAGCTAAGTGCTGAAGAATTGATGCTTTTGAACTGTGTTGTTGGAGAAGACTCTTGAGAGTCCCTTGGACTGCAAGGAGATCCAACCAGTCCATCCTAAAGGAGATCAGTCTTGGGTGTTCATTGGAAGGACTGATGTTGAAGCTGAAACTCCAATACTTTGGCCACGCGATGTCCAAAATGTTTTCTGAATGTTGAGCTTTAAGCCAACTTTTTCACTCTCCTCTTTCACTTTCATCAACAGGCTCTTTAGTTCTTCTTCACTTTCTGCCATAAGGGTGGTGTGTCATCTGCATATCAGAGGTTATTGATATTTCTTCCGGCAATCTTGATTCCAGCTTGTGCTTCCTCCAGCCCAGCATTTCTCATGATGTACTCTGCATAGAAGTTAAATAAGCAGGGTGACAATATACAGCCTTGATATACTCCTTTTTCTATTTGGAACCAGTCTGTTTTTCCATATCTAGTTCTAACTGTTGCTTCCTGACCTGCATACAGATTTCTCAAGAGGCAAGTCAGGTGGTCTGATATTCCCATCTCTTTCAGAATTTTCCACAGTTTATTGTGATCCACACAGTCAAAGGTTTTGGCATAGTCAGTAAAGCAGAAATAGATGCTTTTCTGGAACTCTCTTGCTTTTTCAGTGATCTAGTGGATGTCGGCAATTTGATTTCTGGTTCCTCTGTCTTTTCTAAAACCAGCTTGAACATCTGGAAGTTCATGGCTCATGTATTGCTGAAGCCTGGCTTGAAGAATTTTAAGCATTACTTTACTAGCGTGTGAGATGAGTGCAATTGTGCAGTAGTTTGAGCATTCTTTGGCATTGCCTTTCTTTGGGATTGGAATGAAAACTGACATTTTCCAGCCCTGTGGTCACTGCTGGGTTTTCCAAATTTGCTGGCGTATTGAATGCATCACTTTCACAGCATCATCTTTCAGGATTTGAAATAGCTCAACTGGAATTCCATCACCTCCACTAGCTTTGTTCGTAGTGATATTTCCTATGGCCCACTTGACTTCACATTCCAGGATGTCTGGCTCTAGGTGAGTGATTACACCCTCATGATTATCTGGGGCCCGAAGATCTTTTTTGTACAGTTCTTCTGTTCAATTATTGGTCTCTAATACTGCTAAGTGTACACGTGTCTTCTTTCGTGGTCACAGATTTAGGGTGATTTCACAACTATTCCACATGGTGGCTGAGAAATATTTTGCAACATTATGTGATTTATATCCCTTAAATTGTATATATGAAAGTTTAATTAAAACATTTATGAAGGATGATACAATAATTTGCATTGGCAACTAGATGGGCAATCAGTTCAGTTCAGTCACTCAGTCATGTCCAACTCTTTGCGACCCCATGAACTGTAGCAGGCCAGGCCTCTCTGTCCAATACCAGGCCTCTCTGTCCATTACCAAGTCCCGGAGTCCACCCAAACCCATGTCCATCAAGTCAGTGATGCCATCCAACCATCTCATCCTCTGTGGTCCCCTTCTCCTCCTCCCCTCAATCTTTCCCAGCATCAGGGTCTTTTCAAACGAGTCAGTTCTTCGCATCAGGTGGCCAAAGTCTTAGAGTTTCAGCTTCAACAAGGGCAATAAATTCTGAGTGAAGAATCATTTTATAAACCATTTAGTGAAATTTAATTACATTTTAAAATATTAAATTTAAAATACTTGATTTAAAATGTTGACATTGGATATTCCCTTGCAGTCCAGTAGTCAGGACTCTGTGCTCTTACTGCCAAGGGCATGGATTCCACCTGGTTCAGCAGCTAAGATCTTGCAAACACCCCCCCAAAAAGTTGACATTTATTCTTTTCAATGTATGTTTTCATGTTAATAGATGCTTTTGAATATTTTAGAAGAGATGATAACTTGTTTGATAATATATGAAAAATAATTCTACATTTTTATTCTTAGTTATTTTAGTTTACATTTATAGTGAAAATACAGTAACATACAGTTTGAACACACTTACATTTTACTTTTATGTCTTTATTGTCACAAAAGCACAAATCTTGTGAATATCTTCATTATAACAGCTTAGTGACTTTACTAAAATGAGAGCAAGAAAAATAATAGATGATTCATAAAGATTGACTGATGGAGTAGAAAAAATGCAAATTAAAAAATAACAAATCACCTTCAATTCTGCCTCAGAACAAAAATCTACTATATAATTTTCTCAAGTGGAGTTTTTCCAAGTGGTAATGTGAGAGATGTTCCATAATTGAGGAAGGGGAAGATTTTTCTTAAAGTCTTTCTTAAATAGACAATATCTTCAGGAATACAAAATTTCCCTTTAAGGTTTTATTTATATATCAAAAACAGAGTAGATATGAAATTTAAGTAAGATAGACACAGGACTTTGGAGAATGTTTATTTCCTAAAGATTGTGTTGGGCCATTTTCCCAGGGCTGTGCATTTGCACAAGTGTGTGTATGTTTGCATGTGCGTGTGTGTGTGTGTGTGTGGTGCTATGTGCATTTTCAATGAAAAGGCTTAAGAAGCACTGAAAGGGATAATAACTGATGGTTGGACAAAGTTAGTATGCCTGGGGAGGGATTGACAAGATTCTCTTAAAATCCTTCATTTGAAGAGGAGTGAGGAATTACACCGTGTCACCAGCTTGATGGCTTGTTTTTTTTGTGTGGCGCAAATAAGACCAGCTCATTAATTCTCTTGCTAAGGGGGTTGGCTAGTTGAACTCTTCTACTCTGCTGAGATGGCCCTACTTTGGCCAACCTAGTGTGAGGCTCCCTGGCTATTGGCAAAAGGGCAGGAGGGAGGACACGGTGCTCTGGAAGAGCAACCAGATGAGTGTTTTCTACTGAAGGCGGGTAAGTAGTTCTTCCATTTACTCTTCAGGGGGAAGCAAAAACATTGCAGGAAAGTGCTCAAAAATAACCCAAAACATTAGAATTAGAAGGAAACTTAGGGATCATGTAGACACCAAAACTCTCATTTATAAATGAGGAAAGGGGGGCCAAGCAAAGTTCAGTGAATTTGTGCAGGGTTTAGTGGAGGTGATGGAATTCTTATTGCGTTATTTCAAATCCTGAAAGATGATGCTGTGAAAGTGCTGCACTCAATATGCCAGCAAATTTGGAAAACTCAGCAGTGGCCACAGGACTGGAAAAGGTCAGTTTTCATTCCAATCCCAAAGAAAGGCAATGCCAAAGAATGTTCAAACTACCACACAATTGCACTTATCTCACACGCTAGTCCCCACTCCGGTACTCTTGCCTGGAAAATACCTTGGACGGAGGAGCCTGGTGCTCTGCAGTCCATGGGGTTGCTAAGAGTCGGACACAAATGAGCGACTTCACTTACACTTTTCACTGTCATGCAATGGAGAAGGAAATGGCAAACCATTCCAATGTTCTTACCTGGAGAACCCCAGGGACAAGGGAGCCTGGTGGGCTGCCGTCTATGGGGTCACACAGAGTCGGACACGACTGAAGCAACTTAGCAGCAGCAGCAGCACACGCTAGTAAAGTAATGCTCATAATTCTCCAAGCCAGGCTTCAGCAATAGGTGAACCGTGAACTTCCTGATGTTCTAGCTGGTTTTAGAAAAGGCAGAGGAACCAGAGATCAAATTGCCGACATCCACTGGATCACTGAAAAAGCAAGAGAGTTCCAGAAAAGCATCTATTTCTGCTTTATTGACTATGCCAAAACCTTTGACTGTGTGGATCACAATAAACTGTGGAAAATTCTGAAAGAGATGGGAATATCAGACCACCTGACTTGCCTCTTGAGAAATCTGTATGCAGGCCAGGAAGCAACAGTTAGAACTAGACATGGAACAACAGACTGGTTCCAAATAGGAAAAGGAGTACATCAAGGCTGTATATTGTCACCCTGCTTATTTAACTTATATGCAGAGTACATCATGAGAAACGCTGGACTGGAGGAAGCACAAGCTGGAATCAAGATTGCCGGGAGAAATATCAATAACCTCAGATATGCAGATGACACCACCCTTATGGCAGAAAGTGAAGAACGAAAGAGCCTGTTGATGAAAGTGAAAGTGGAGAGTGAAAAAGTTGGCTTAAAGCTAAACATTCAGAAAACGAAGATCATGGCATTCAATCCCATCACTTCATGGGAAATAGATGGGGAAACAGTGGAAATAGTGTCAAACTTTATTTTTTTGGGCTCCAAAATCACTGCAGATGGTGACTGCAGCCATGAAATTAAAAGACACTTACTCCCTGGAAGAAAAGTTATGACCAACCTAGACAGCATATTGAAAAGCAGAGACACTACTTTGCTGACTAAGGTCCGTCTAGTCAAGGCTATGGTTTTTCCTGTGGTCATGTATGGATGTGAGAGTTGGACTGTGAAGAAGGCTGAGTGCCCAAGAATTGATGCTTTTAAACTGTGGTGTTGGAGAAAACTCTTGAGAGTTCCTTGGGCTGCAGGGAGATCCAACCAGTCCATTCTGAAGGAGATCAGCCCTGGAATTTCTTTGGAAGGAAGGATGCTAAAGCTGAAACTCCAGTACTTTGGCCACCTCATGCGAAGAGTTGGCTCATTGGAAAAGACTCTGATACTGGGAGGGATTGGGGGCAGGAGGAGAAGGGGACGACAGAGGATGAGATGGCTGGATGGCATCACAGACTCGATGGACGTGAGTCTGAGTGAACTCTGGGAGTTGGTGATGGACAGGGAGGCCTGGCGTGCTGTGATTCATGGGGTCGCAGAGTCGGACACGACTGAGCGACTGAACTGAACTGAACTGAAGGCAGAGCTGGGGGGAAGCCACTTAACTCCTAACATGCTTGTTTTTTTTCCTGACTTCTCCCTAGGGTTACCACTCTCATGTTGCAGAACTGAGAAAATAAAGCAGAGAGGAACAGAAAGAAGAATGAAGCTCACTTAGGATGTCATAGTGCCTCAGAGAAACTGAGAACTCAGAGCACAGACCTGCACAAAGGGAGCACTGCTAACTTTTAATCTGTACCTTTTAGCTGTCCTTAAGGCATCTCTTACTTCTGGTTTCAATTCCAAGTTTGGAGATTCCCAGGGCTTCCCTTGTGGCTCAGCTTGTGAAAAATCCTTCTGCAATGTGGGAGACCTGGATTTAATCCTTGGGTTGGGAAGATCCCCTATAGAAGGGAAAGGCTACCCACTCCACTATTCTGGCCTGGAGAATTCCATGGATTGTATAGTCCATGGGGTTGCAAAGAGTTGGACACAACTGAGCGACTTTCACTTCAAAAGAACCCTTGTTGTTCAGTCCCTAGGTCATGTCTGATTCTTTGCGACCCCATGGACTGGAGCAATGCTTGGCTTCCCTGTCCTTCACTATCCCCCAGAGTTTGATCAAACTTATGTCCATTGGGTTGGTGATGCCATCCAAACACCTCATCCTCTGATGCCCCCTTCTTCTGCCCTCCATCTCTCCCAGCATCAGGATCTTTTCTAATGAGTTGGCTCCTCACATCAGGTGGCCAGAGTATTGGAGCTTCAGCTTCAGCATCAGTCCTTCCAATGAATATTCAGGGTTGATTTATTTTAGGACTGACTGATCTGATCTCCTTGCAGTCCAAGGGATGCTCAAGAGTCTTCTCCAGCACCGCAGTTCAAAAACATCAATTCTTTGGTGCTCAGCCTGCTTTATGGTCCAACTCTCACATCCATACATGACTACTGGAAAAACCATAGCCTTGACTAGATGGACCTTTGTTGGCAAAATGATGTTTCTGATTTTTAATATACTGTCTAGGTCTGTCATATTTCCTTCCAAGGAGCAAGCATCTTTTAACTTCGTAGCTGCAGTCACCATCTGCAGCGATTTTGAAGTCCAAGAAAATAAAACCTGTTACGGTTTCCAGGTTTCCCCCATCTATTTGCTATGAAGTGATGGGGCCTGATGCCATGATCTTAGTCTTTTTGATGTTGAGTTTCAATCCAACTTTTTCACCCTCCTCTTTCACTCATCAAGAGGCTCTTTAGTTCCTCTTCTCTTTCTCCATTAGAGTAGTATTATCTGCATATCTGAGGTTGTTGATATTTCTCCCAGCAATCTTGATTCCAGCTTATGATTCATCCAGCCCAGCGTTTCGCATGATATACTCTGCATAGAAGTTAAATAAGCAGGGTGACAATATACAGCCTTGTCATACCCCTTTCCCAATTTTGAACCAGTCAGTTGTTCTATGCCGGTTCCAACTGTTGCTTCTTGACCTACATACAGGTTTCTCAAGAGGCAGGTAAGGTAGTCTGGTATTACCATCTCTTTAAGAATTTTCCTCAGTTTGCTGTTATCCACACAGTCAAAAGCTTTAGTATAGTCAATGAAGCAGAAGCAGATATTTTTTGGAACTCCCTTGCTTTCTCCACGATCCAACGAATGTTGGCAATTTGATCCTTGGTTCTTCTACCTCTTCAGAACCCAGCTTGTACATGGGAATTCTTGGTTCAAATACTGCTGAAGCCTAGCTTGAAGGATTTTGAGCATAACCTTGCTAGCATGTGAAGTGAATGCAATTGTATGGTCATTTGAACATTCTTTGGCATTGCTTTTTTTGGGGATTAGAATGAAAAATGACCTTTTCCAGTTCTGTGGGCATAGCTGAGTTTTCCAAACTTGCTGACATATTATGTGCAGCACTTTCACAGCATCATCTTTTAGGGTTTTAAATAGCTTAGCTGGAATTCCATCACCTCCATTAGTTTTGCTTGTAGTAATGCTTCCTAAGGCTTACTTGACTTCACACTCCAACATGTCCAGCTCTAGGTGAGAGACCACATCATTGTGGTTATCCAGGTCATTAAGACCTTTCTTGTACAGTTCCTCTGGATATCACTGCCACCTCTTCTTAGTCTCTCCTCCTTCTGTTAGGTCCTTACCATTTCTGTCCTTTATCCTGCCTATCCTTGCATGAAGTGTTCCTTTGACAGGTCCAATTTTCTTGAAAGGATCTCTAGTCTTTCCCCTTATGTGGTTTTCCTCTATTTCTTTGCGTTGTTCATTTAGGAAAGCCTTCTTATCCCTCTTTGCTGTTCTCTGCATTTAGTTGGATATATGTTTCCATTTCTTTCTTGCCTTTTTCTTCTCTTCTTTCCTCAGCTATTTTTTAAAGCCTCCTCAGACAACCATGTTGCCTTTCTTGCATTTCTTTTTCTTTGGGGTGGTTTTGGTCACTGCCTCTTATATAATGTTATGAACCTCCATCCATAATTCTTCAGGCACTGTGTCTACCAGATCTAATCCCTTGAGTCTATTTGTCACTTCCACTCTATTATCATAAGGGGTTTGATTTAGGTCATACCTGAATGGCCTAGTGGTTTTCCCTACTTCCTTCAGTTTAAGCCTGAATTTTGCAAGAAGGAGCTCATGATCTGAGCCACAGTCAGCTCCATGTCTTGTTTTTGCTGACTGTACGTGTACGTTATAATGTTATGTTAGAGTAAAATGAACATATTTCAGCAATCCTGTGTCTTCAGGATGAATAGAGCATACTCATGCTCATGTGCAAAGACCAGCATGATAACTGTCAACAAAATTTATCACAGCTTTTTATCTATTTTAAAACACACTTCAAGGGATAAATTAAACAGCCCTAGAGATCTGTCAATGCCCCAATTGTCCATACTATTACTACTTTCAGGGTGATTGTTGATTAAATCCCTATAAAATATTTATGCATTATGTCTCACTTGCCTTCTTGTAGATGCTGTTAGTTATTACAGTACTTTAATCCAAGCCATTCAGTCTTGTCATGAAGAGATGTTTTCCTCTTTCCTTAACAGTTGTCTATACCCCTGTTATTACGCTATAGACCAGTGATGGAATCTTCTGGGAGAAATGTTGAAAGAATCACAACCTCAGGAAAGGCCTGCAGGTGTACTCTTCACTATTGATACTAAACGGAATAGATTCACAGGTATAGGCTTTCCACCCTGATGTCACCAATTGTGTGATTAAATGATGACTGAGGATTTCAGGACTTTTTTTTTTTTTTAGGTCGAAAGCAGATGATTTTGTGACAGTAGTTGGCCAATTATACATTAAGATTATAAAATAAAAAATTAATTATCTAGTTGCTGTTCACTGCTCAGTTGTGTTTGACTCTTTGTGACCCCATGGACTGCAGCATGCCAGGCTTCCTTGTCCTTTGCTATCTCCTGGAGCTTGCTCAAACTCATGTCCATTGAGTCGGTGATGCCATCCAACCATCTCATCCTCTGTCACCAACTTCTCCTCCTGCCTTCAATCTTTCCCAGCATCAGGGTCTTTTCCAATGAGTTGGCTCTTTGAATCAGGTAACCAAAGTATTGGAACTTCAGCATCAGTCCTTCCAGTGGATATTCAGGACTGATTTCCTTTAGGGTTTATTGGTTTGATCTCCTTGCTGTCCAAAGGACTCTCTAGAGTCTTTTCTGTCTAGGATGGAAGAAAATTAAGATGAAAAGCTTGCTTGTGGATAGTGTTCTATTTTCTATTGGGCAAATAAGAACATCCCTTTCTTCTCAATTTATCACTAATTTTTGATTTAACAAGTTAACTTTGTTCAAAGTAGAACAAAACATTTTTAAGGGCTGTCTTACTGCCATTGGTATCCCAGAGTTCAGAAAAAAATCTATAAAATATCTTAGAAAATGGGTAATATAATAATAAATCAAGAGGAAAATCTAAGAAAAATATTTTTAAAGTTACAGCATTTTATTTTATTTATATAAAAGATTGAAATATAATTGACATATAACATTCTATTAGTTTTGGAGTACAACATAATGATTTCATATTTGCGTAAGTTGCAAAATAATAACTAAAAAAAGTGATTCTGTGGAAAATAGTAACACATACTGATTGGCTTTGTCTGTAAAACTACACAGAATAATGATTATTACACAAAATGCCATTTACTTTCACTTTACTTTTTCATGACCATGTCATTATTTACACAGGTTCAGAACAAATCTATCCTTTTCCTATGGGGATTTGATAAAAATTTGTAACAGCAATGTCACATTCAAAACCAAATCTCATTTCATTAGGTATGGTAGGCTCACTATTAAGCAACAAGGACTGCTCTGGAATATTTGGAAAAGATGCCTACAGAATCTTTCCAGAAAACTTTCCTTGTTCATGCTCTATGACTAGTGGAATCTCAGCCTTACGGTTAATGAAGGATGTTACCTCCTGGACTTCCTTGGTGGTCCAGTGGTTAAGACTCTGTCTGCCAATGCAGGGGACACGAGTTTGATCTCTGATCTGGGAGGATTCCACAAGCCTCAGGGCAACTGAGTCTGTGCTCCACAGCTACTGTTCTAGATCCTGTGCTCTGCAACAAGAGAAAAGAGAAAGGGAAAGTCGCTCAGCTGCGTCCGACTCTGTGATCCCATGGGCTATACAGTCCATGGAATTCTCCAGGCCAGAATACTGGAGAGGGTAGCCTTTCCCTTCTCCAGGGGCTCTTCCCAACCCAGGGACTGAACCCAGGTCTCCCGCATTGCAGGCAGATTCTTTACCAGCTGAGCCACCAGGGAAGGCTACAACAAGAGAAGGCACCACAATGAGAAGCCCACAAACTTCAACAAAGAGTAGCCCCAGCTCAGTGCATCTAGAGAAAGCCCGTGCGTGCCTGCGTGCTGAGTGTCTTCAGTTGTGTCCGACTCTGTGTGACCCTGTGGACTATAGTCCGCCAGCCTCCTCTGTCCACGGGATTCTCCAGGCAAGAATACTGGAGTGGGTTGCTGTGCCCTCCTCCAGGGGATCTTCCTGACCCAGGGATCGAACCTGGATCTCTTATGTCTCCTGCATTGGCAGGCGGGTTCTTTAGCACTAGCACCACCTGGGAAGCCCAGAAACAGCTCAAGCACAGCCAAAAATAAATAATTAAAAAGAAGGCTACTTCCTGACAGGCCAGAACACTAGCTTACTTGGAGATCTCAGAGAAGGACTCACACTCCAGTTATACAGCTACTGCAGGTAAAGATTGCCAGAGGCAAACGGGATGCCTTTTGTTTTTAGACACAGAAAGGACAAGAGGATAGCAGCGGTTCAAATACTGTAACACTGATAGGATCAAAATACGACTAGGGGCTTTATGACTCCTCTAAAGTGCAGTCGCTCAGTTGTAGCTAACTCCTTGTGACTCCACGGACCGTAGCCTACCAAGTTCCTCCGTCCATGGGATTCTCCAGGCAAGAGTACTGGAGTGGGTTTCCATTTCCTTCTCTAGGAATTCTTCCCAACCCAGGGATTGAAGCTGGGTTTCCTGCATTGTAGGCAGACGCTTTTACCATTTGAGCCACCAGGGAAGTATGATGCCTCTACATAGACGTTAGTTCACCACAAGGCTTTAGTTCTTTTGAACCATACAATAAGGAAATCTTTTCATATTAATCAACATCTCTTGTGTGTGGGGTGAGCATAGCTGTGTCCAACTCTTTGCAACCCTATGGACTGTAGCCTACCAGTCTCCTCTGTCCATGGGATTCTCCAGGCAAGAATACTGGAGTGGGTCGCTATTTCCTCCTCTGGGGGATCTTCCTGACCCATATCTCCTATGTCTCCTCTCACTGGCAGGTGGATTCTTTACCACTGAGCCACTTAGGAAGCCTCACACCTCTTATGAGTCCTATATAAATTAAACTGGCCAAATAGGAAAAATCCACCAAGTTAATGACGTGAATCAGAAAATCACTGAACAAACCTGTATGCTCCAGTTTATGCTTCAGAGGCAGGAACTCGCCAAGCAAGCAGGAGTAATACTCGTCCTGCTGGTCTCTTGACTTAGCACATCATGTGCCATAGTCACAAACTCACCCCCAAAGAAATCAAAAAAGAAATCCCGAATATTTGGCATTCTGAAACTAAAAAAAAGACAGAATATTGTAACAGTAGCCTCTGAATGAAGATCTAAGTAAGCCCTTCTTGTAAGCTGCTAAGAACCTGATGCAAACAACTTTATTCCTGATTTTTACAATATTGATATCCACAGATCAGCGACAACCCTTGCAATATGATGCAAACTGATAGTAATCTTGGCAACTTCTCATTTTTAATCTAGATACCTGCTATGTTGTTTGTTTGGAGAACACGTTTATTATGAAGTATCATCTCCCTTACTGAATAGTGAAAGCGAAAAGTCTTTCTTTAAGAGTTCTATATCTTGAGTTCTCCTTTCACAACTGGTAACTGTTGAAGCTGGGCAAATGAATCCTCCCTGATTTGGTATATGCTCTTGAAGGGTTAGTCACTAAATTGTGTCTGATTCTGTGCGACCCCTTGGACTGTAGCCCGCCAGGCTCTTCTGTCCATGGGGTTTCCCGGGCAAGAATACTGGAGTAGGTTGCCATTCCCTTCTCCAGGGGATCTTCCCAACCCAGGGATCAAACCTGGGTCTCCTGCATTGCAGGCAAATTCTTTATCACCTGAGCCACCAGGGAAGCCCTGTATATGCTCTTAGATTTTCATAATAAAAGTTAAAACTGTGCAGAAGGGCTAAACACCATATTAA
This sequence comes from Ovis canadensis, assembly GCF_042477335.2. Classification (NCBI taxonomy): domain Eukaryota; kingdom Metazoa; phylum Chordata; class Mammalia; order Artiodactyla; family Bovidae; genus Ovis; species Ovis canadensis. The sequence continues at coordinate 29,696,692 of NC_091259.1, read as the reverse complement.
AGAGATATTGTCGGTGCTTGCATGCAGAGACACAGGGCTTAGTCGAATGTTAGCTAGTTTCCAAACTTGAAGGCTACTTGGAAGCTGTGTCTAATTGTAAAGCACATGCTGCTGGTAGAAATGACAGATTATCACAACGATGGCACCAGAGTTGGCATCCTGGATCCAAGGAAAGCTATCTTTGTGGTTGTGAAACTGGTGTTTTCTAGCCTCACTAGTGAGGTTAGGTTCTTTAATGTCAAACAAAAATGAAAGGAGCCAGAGTTTCCATATTATTTTCTTATGTTCAGTGTGCTTGTCAAAAATATATCCCAAAGCTATGGCAACTGAAAAATATTTGTTTTAATCAGTGTTTGGGAAACAAATGCTGGTAGTTGGCTTTAGGATTGGCTTCTTCAGCATTGATATTGGCAGATTCAATTCACAATAAAGTCCTACAGCATTTGTGTTGTTTTTTAAAATCCCATATGGACTTACTCTGTAAAACCTCTTGGCACACTTGCTCATTTTTGTTTCCTGGAGGTTTCTTTGGATTTGTTTGGCTTGGTATCATGATTATTTATTATATTTTCCCTTGAAATACAAAAAGAAAGAACAAACTTGTTACATTTTGTGATCTGTATGTTTAACAAGTTTTTATTGATCTACTGTGTACAAGGCTTTATTCTTGGCACTCTGGAAAGATATAAAAATCAATCAGATAAATATTGTGATCCCAAGGTACTTTCAGCCCAGTCAGGAAGCCAAGTTATGAGCCAGGCATTCAACTAGGTGCTGGGAATGGCAAGGTGAACATATAAAGTTCCTGACCCTGTGCCGCGCCACATAATTAAGACAGAGAGCATAGAAATCAGAAATGGCCTGGTGGAAAACGTATCCTTGATGACAGAGTCTTAAAAGACATATAGAGTTAACTGGACAAAATTGCGTGGGGTAGAAGGCGTTTTTTAGGGAGAGGAAACAGCTAATATGTATAGAGGTTGTGGGATGAAGACTCAGTGTCATATCTGCAGATCTAGAATCCGGACCCGCCCTGGGTTTCACTTGTCTCAAGATAACCTTTCTGCTTGGTTGGCTCATTTCAGTAACCAAACAAGGTCCTCACAGTTCCTTTTAGCTAAAATTCTAATCCAACCCATTACCTCACAGGAAATATTCACTATGCTCTCTTTATCATACACACACACAAAAGGCAGCTCCAAGTTCCCCTAACAGCTGACAGCCTCCCAGCCCATCCAACAGGGCCAAGTCCCCTCTCCGAGCCTGAGGAAGGGATGATTTGGGGTGAGTTCTGTGTCAAGTGCGGCAACCTGCTGTGCTGCCTATTCCAGCTCACTTTATTCAAGACTTTTAAAATGTAGATGAAATTAAATTACTTTGGGGCGTGTTGGGTCTTTGCTGCTGTTCAGGCTTTTCTCTAGTGGTGGCGAGTGGGGGCTACTCTCTGCTTCTAGCGCACAGGCTTCTCATTGCGATGGCTCCTTTTGCTGCAAAGCACAGACTCTGGGGCATGCAGGCTTCAGTGATTACGGCCCCCGGGCCCTACAGGACAGGCTCAATAGCTGTGGCACAGAGACTGAGTGCTCTGGGGCAAGTGGGATCTTGCCGGATCAGGGATCAAGCCTGTGTCTCCTGCATTGACGGGTAGATTCTTACCACTGAGCCACCAGGGAAACTCTATTCAAGACTCTTTTGTTCATTGTCTCTGGGGTAGGGATTGGGGTGAAATATTGAGGAAATATGTGGACAGGGGGCTCGGGGCAGTTCTTCAGCCTTCATACCACCTAACTGATCACAATCTTTAATACAATTGGTTTTTAGAGATTCTAGATCTCGACAAAAACAAACAAAACAAAACTACCACCAAGCTTCTTTGCCCCTTTCCCTTTCCCAGCTTTTAGAGAATAAAAGGAAATGACTAAAATTCATGACCCGAGATGAAGAGGGATGCTACAATTATTAGATTCAACTCTCCAACCAGCAAAGGGAGGACCTCTCTGGTATGAAGAACTAACACCTTTATACCGCATGCCTGAGAGTCTCAAAACCATAGAGCTCCAAATCCTGACCCTCCCAAGGGGTCATGTGCCCTCTATGTGAGCTTCCTCAGAGAATGAAGACCTTACATATCTCATTGTTAGCAGCTGTCCTCCTGTGTTTCACTGAAATTCCCCTCCCTGCTCTCTCTTGCTCCATAGAATGTCTTGATTTGGGTGGGGGGTGTGTGTGTGTGTGTGTGTGTGTGTGTGTGTGTGTGTATGCAGGATATATTCAATAAATCCATGACAGCTGGAAAATGCACTTTGTAGCAGAAACAGTCTTGTCGCCTCCTACAATTATATTAGAAGTGTTCTGCGCTCCTAACAGCTGATATGCATTAGTCCTTTTTCACATGCTGTTCATTTCCCAGGGCTGCTGTAACAAAGAGCCACCGGCCGGGAGGCTTAAACAACAGGAAAGTATTGTCTCCCAGTTCTGGAGGCTGGAGGTCTGAGATCAAGGTGTTGGCAGGCTTGGTTTCCTCTGAGGGCTGTGAGGCAGAATGTGCTCCCTGCCTCTGCCCTAGCTCCTGGAGGTTGCTGGCCATCTCTGGTGGTCCTTGGCTTATGGAAGCTTCACCCCAAGTCTGCCTTCCTCTTCACATGATGGCCTCCCTCTGTGAACGTCTGTGTCCAAGTGCCCCCTTTGTGTGAGGACACTGAGCATACTAGATTAGAGTCCACCCGAGTAACTTTGCTCGTGTGAACTAATTATGTCTCCAGTGATCCCATCTTCAAATAGGGTCACAGTGTGAGGCCCTGGGGACTAGGACTTCAACGTACGAATTTTGGTGGACACAATTCAACCCGTTAACATATGTCCATGCTTTGCATATATTCGTGATTTTATTCTCACAACACTTTTAGGTAGGTAATATTACCCTCACCCTTTCCCTTACTGTTTCAGAAAGTTACTTGTCAGAAACCAATACACGTTAGCTGCTGCTGCTGCTGCTAAGTCACTGCAGTTGTGTCTGACTCTTTGCGACCCCATGGACTGCAGCCCACCAGGCTCCTCCGTCCATGGGATTTTCCAGGCAAGAACACTGGAGTGGGGTGCCATTGCCTTCTCCTATACGTGTTAGCAGCAAGTAGAATTTCTATGCTATCCTAACACTGCCATCTGGTGGTAGAAACAATTAAAGCAGCTTCTAACTTCCTAGCAAAATTGTTCAGTTGCTAAGTCGTATCTGACTCTGCGACTTGCCTTACAAGAAATGTTCACTGACTTCTTTCTGTAATTGCAACAGTTCAGCCAAATAAGTATGAGTTTTGCTTGATGTTGCTTTGTATCAAACACAATCCATATGAGAAAAATTAAAAACGGAATAGCACAAATTTTGAGTCCTTAATGGGCTCTAAATTTTGCTAATTAAAATACCATAGCTCATTATAGAAAACTCTTGAGTGACTAGCCTGTGATAATACATATTCCACAGCTTTGTATTTTTGGAAAAACCTATTTTGAAAAACTCGTTTCTCCTGATGCCCTTCCTCTGGTGAGTCAGTCTAGACACTATTTCATTCTGCTGTTCAAACTCAGAATTCAAAAATAACTTTAGTTAGCAATTATTGAACTTCCCTGGTGACCTAGTGGTTAAGACTTTGCACTCCCAATGCAGAGGGCACAGGTTCGATCCCTGGTTGGGGAACTAAGATTTCTGCATGCCTCATGGTGAGGCCAAAAAAAAAAAAAAAAAAAAAAATTAGTAATTTCTAACCATTTACTGCTATTTAAAAGAAAAAATGAGGCTGTAAAGAAGAATTGACTTTGTTGCTTTTCCATCTCTGGGTGTATTATTTCCTAGGCCTTCATTTGGTACCTCTCTCTGCAGTTTGCTCTCCGTATATCAGGTTATTCATTTATTATTTTATACCAGTGTGGTCTTCTGTTATCCAATGGGTTATAATCTATCACTATATTTATTTATTTAATGCTTAAATTATCCCACATTTGGCCAATGCTGGCTGCGGGAAACTGGCTACTGTGACCTATGACACAGGCCCCTCATTCCTGGCTGCTTCTTTGCTTTCCTGAAAAAAATCTTTTTTCCCAAGCTAATCAAGTATTTTTCCTACTCTAGCCATGGAATCAGGCATTTTCTGCAAGGACCCCTTTTGTAAATCAGCTATACTTCAATTTTAAAAAGGAACCCTGGTGTATTTTAGTGGAGAATGTTACATAGAAGTCAGCTAGAGAATATATGTATGTGTATATATACGGTACATTGGAAATCATGAGGTCACACCGGTATTTCAATCTAATACAAAAGCCCAGTCCAGTTTTTCTCTTTTTTTGTATCTGCAACTGTCTCCTCTTGTGGAGAGAAACCGGGCCCTTCTTACCGCTCGTCTGCTTATTGATTTCATCACCGCCCTGTGCAACCCACCACTCACTGTCCTTGCTGCTCCACGGCACATGTGGATGGCCTCCTCACCACTCGGGCCACACCTGAGCCAGGTTTCTGCTCTGGACTGACCTCTTTCTTATCCTGCTTCGGCCTGACACTCCAATCTAAGCCACCAAGTCTCCCCATGTCCCCGGACATGGATGCTACCTTCTTCTGATTTACCTAATGGCTTTAGGACCAAAGTGCTCAAGAACAGGAGAGAAAGGAAGAGGAGGGAGACCAGAGAGTGCTGCACACAAGTGAAAAGAAAACACAACAAATTATAGCAAATTCTCTTTCACTCACTTGTGTTCTGATGTAGTTTTGTCTCCTGCTGCTGCTGCTAAGCCGCTTCAGTCATGTCTGACTCTGTGCGACCCCAGAGACGGCAGCCCACCAGGCTCCTCCATCCCTGGGATTCTCCAGGCAAGAACACTGGAATGGGTTGCCATTTCCTTCTCCAATGCATGAAAGTGAAAAGTCAAAGTGAAGTCGCTCAGTCGTGTCCGACTCCTAGCAACCCCATGGACTGCAGCCTACCAGGCTCCTCAGTCCATGGGATTTGCCAGGCAAGAGTACTGGAGTGGGGTGCCATTGCCTTCTCCGAGCTTTGTCCCCTACTAGAATGTAAACTCCATGAGAGGAATGTGTATCTGTCTTACTTACCATTTTATGCCTAGCCCTTAGCATATATCCCGACACAAAGTAAGTATGTGAAAGCATTCAGAATAAAGGAATGAATGAATACCATGAAAAAATAAAGAACTTTATAGCTACCATGCTGGGAAATGTAAATTATTACCAACCAACTTGTCTAAGCCTTAGTCTGACATCTGGCTGTGTGTCATGTCTGGCACAGTGTGTGGCAGGCACATAGTAGGTATTCAAGAAATTATTTTAAAAATCAAAACAAAAATATTTGGTTGCACTGTGTCTTCATTGCTGTGCTGGGGCTTTCTCTATTTGCGCCAAGTGAGGGTTACTCTTCATTGCAGTTTACGGGCTTCTCATTGTGGTGGCTTCTCTTGGAATTATCTGATATATTCATTTTGTCCATTGTGTGTCACAGTGAAGAAATAGCTGGGAACTACAGATTTTAAATGATGAAACAGATCAACTAAAATTTCAAACAATACCAGGATGAGTAAGCTCAATGTTCAATTTTTTTCAAAAGACTTTTTAAGGGACTTCTCAGATGGCAGAGCAGTAAAGAATCCTCCTGCCAATGCAGGAGATGCCAGACTTGGGTATGATCCCTGGGTTGGGAAGATCCCCTGGAGAAGGAAATGGCAACCTGCTCCCAGCATTCTTGTTTGGAAAATTCTATGGACAGAGGACCCTGGTAGGCTATAAGACTATTGGGTCACAAAGAGTCAAACATGACTGAGCATGCAATTATGCAAGATTTAAAAAATATATTTATTTGACTGTACTGAGTATTTCAAATCCTAAAATGTGATGCTGTTAAAATGCTACACTCAATATGCCAACAAATTTGGAAAACTCAGCAGTGGCCACAGAACTGGAACAGGTCAGTTTATATTCCAATCAGAAAGAAAAGCAATGCCAAAGAATGTTCAAACTACCGCACAGTTGTAATCATCTCACACGCTAACAAAGTAATGCTCAAAGTTCTCCAAGCTAGGTTTCAACAGTACGTGAACTGAGAACATCCAGATGTTCAAACTGGATTAGAAAAGGAAGAGGAACCAGAGATCAAATTGCCAACATCCACTGGATCATAGGAAAAGCAAGAGAATTCCAGGAAAACATCTACTTCTGCTAATTGACTATGCTAAAGCCTTTGACTGTGTGGATCACAACAAATTGTGGCAAATTCTTCAAGAGATGGGAATATCAGACCACCTTACCTGCCTCCTGAGAAACCTGTATGCAGGCCAAGAAGCAACAGTTAGAACTGGACATGGAACAATGGACCGGTTCCAAATTGGGAAAAGAGTATGTCAAGGCTGCATATTGTCACCCTGCTTATTTAACTTCTATGCAGAGTACATCATGCAAAATGTTGGGCTGGATGAAGCACAAGCCGAAATCAAGATTTCTGGGAGAAATATCAATAACCTCAGCTATGTAGATGACACCACTCTTATGGCAGAAAGTGAAGAGGAACTAAAGAGCTTCTTGATGAAAGTAAAGAGGAGAGTGAAAAAGATGACCTAAAACTCAACATTCAAAAAATGAAGATTATGGCATCCGATCCCATCACTTCATGGCAAATAGATGGAGAAACGATGGAAACAGTGACAGACTTTATTTTCTTGGGCTCCAAAATCACTACAAACAGTGATTGCAGCCGTGAAATGAAAAGACACTTGCTCCTTGGAAGAAAAGCTATGACAAGTCAGGACAGCATATTGAAAAGCAGAGACATAACTTTACCAACAAAGGTCCTTCTAGTCAAAGCTGTGGTTTTTTCAGTAGTCATGTATGAATGTGAGAATTGGACTATAAAGAAAGCTGAGCACCAAAGAATTGATGCTTTTCAACTGTGCTGTTGGAGAAGACTCTTGAGAGTCCCTTGGACAGCAAGGAGATCAAACCAGTCAATCGTAAAGGAAATCAGTCCTGAATATTCCTTGGAGAAGCTGAAACTCCAGCACTGTGGCCACCTGATGTGAAGAACTGCCTCATTGAAAAAGACCCTGATGCTGGGAAAGATTGAAGACGGGAGGAGAAGGGGACGACAGATGATGGTTGGATGGGATCACCACCTCAACAGACATGAAACTGAGCAAGCTTCAGGAGTTGGTGATAGACAGGGAAGCCTGGCGTGCTGCAGTCCATCGGGTCTCAAAGAGTTGGACATGACTGAACGACTGAACTGAACTGAAGCAGGTATTAGCTGTGGGACACATGGGACTTTTAGCTGTGGCATGTGGGATCATTTTTTTTAGTTGCAGCATGCAAACTCTTAGTTGCAGCATGTGGGATCTAGTTCCCTGACCAACGCTCAAACCCAGGCCCCAGCATTGGGAGCATGGAGTCTTCACCACTGGATCACCAGGTAAGTTTCTCAATGTTTAATTTGAACATAACACTTAATATTTAGCAAGCCCTTGTTAAATTTGCGTGTGTGCTCACTCATTCAGTAATGTTTGGCTCTTTGCAATCCCTGCTAGGCTCCCCTGTCTATGGAATTTTCCAGGCAAGAATACAGAGGTGGGTTGCCATTTCCTTCTCCAGGGTATCTTCCTGACCCAGGGATCAAACCTGTGTCTCTTGTGTCTCCTGCACTGGAAGGATTCTTTACCACTGTGCCTCCTGGGAAGCCTGCTTTATCAAGGAGGCAAAAACATAAAAACAGGTACAAACTTTATTATTAGGGACATAGCATTATCTGTAGTAGAGCGCATACTGTGTGCTTGGTCCCTAAGTCATATCTGACTCTTTGTGACCCTGTGGACTGTAGCACGCCAGGTTTCCCTGTCCTTCACTATCTCCAGGAGCTTGCTCTAACTCATGTCCATTGAGTTGGTGATGCTATCTAATCATCTCATTCTCTGCCCCCTTATTCTCCTTTTGCCTTCAAACTTTCCCAGCATCAGGGTCTTTTCCAATGAGTCAGCTCTTTGCATCAGATGGCTAAAGTAGTGGAGCTTCAGCTTCAGTAATAGTCTTTCCAATGAATATTCAGGGTTGATTTCTTTTAGGATTGACTGGTTTGAGCTCCTTGCAGTCCAAGGGACTCTCAAGAGTCTTCTCCAACACCACAATTCAAAAGCATCCATTCTTTAGCACTCAGCTTCCCTTCTGTTCTAGCTCTCACATCCTTACATGACTCCTGGAAAAATCATAGCTTTGACAATGTGGACCTTTGTTGGCAAAGTGATGTCTTTGCTTTTTCCTTCCAAGGAGCAAGTGTCTTTGAATTTCATGGCTGTAGTTACTGTCTGCAGTGATTTTGGAGCCCAAGAAAATAAAATCTGTCACTGCCTCTGCTTTTTCCCCTTCTATTTGCCATGAAGTGACAGGACCAGAAGCCACGATCTTTGTTTTTTGAATGCTGAGTTTCAATCTCGCTTTTTCATTCTCCTCTTTTCACCCTCATCAAGAGGCTCTTTAGTTCCTCTTCCTTTTCTGCCATTGAAGCAGTATCATCTTCATATCTGAGGTTGTAGACATTTCTTCTGGCAATTTTGATATCAACTTGTGATTCATCCAGCCTGGAATTTTGCATGATGTACTCTGCAGATAAGTTAAATAAGCAGGGTGACAATATACAGCCTTATCATACTTGTTTCCCAATTTTGGACCAGTCTAACTTTTGCTTCTTGACCTGCATACAGGCTTCTCAGGGGGCAGGTACATTGGTCTGGTACTCCCACAGTGGCTGTGTATAAACACAGAATAAGAGATCTGGGAGTCCCAGTAGAGCTGAGACACTAATGAAAAAGGGAAGATGCAGAGGGTTATCTCTGATTATAACCTTAAGACTGAATCCTCATTTTAAGGTTTAGTGACATACGTGTGTATGTGCACACACGCTCAGTTGTGTCAGACTCTCTGCAACCCCATGGACTGTAGCCTGCCAGGCTCCTCTGTTCATGGGATCCTCCAGGCAAGAATACTGCAGTGGGTGGCCATTTCCTTCTCCAGGGGATCTTCCTGACCCAGGGATCAAACCAGTGTCTCTGGCATCTCCTGCATTGGCAGGCAGATTCTTTACCACTAGTGCCACCAAATAAGTTGTTAATTCACCAGCTTCTGTTTACTTGTTCCTATGCTTCCATCTTCCCAGGTAGTGGGAGTGCTTTCCAAACTAAAATAACTCAATTATCTTCCCCCAACACCAAGGTGGAGGGTGAAAACCATGTCCTCCAAACTTTCACGCTGAAATATTTTGATGGATTGTACTTTACTCTGAAAGATGAACTGTTCATCCATCCAAGAAGTACTGATGGTTTACTCTGCTCACGGCACTGCCTCTGGTGCAGGAAATACACGTCTTGCTGGGTGGATTGGACTCCAACCTTCATGGAGCTTGTAGTCTAGTAGGGACCAGAAGGCAGGGGGAAAGGGGAGGATAAAGAGACACATCACAGAGCCAGGAAGTTTGATGCAAAATAGGAACTTCGATGTTTTGGGCAATGGATTGGTCTTTCAGACCATATGCTTACTCTTTTTTTTTTTTTTAAACTTTTTACTTTATATTGGCGTATAGCTGGTTAAAAATATTAAGATATGGTCACTCTTTTTGCTTGAAATAGTGTTAACTGCACTGAACACACTTTCCTGAAGCAGGCATGAATGATGTTTTTGTTATCCACCCTGCTCTCTGCCTTGGTAAGTCAGGCAATTGGCCATGATTAAAATCTACTACATTTGATACCCAGACGAGTTTACTTTGTCTAGTTTGGGGCTCCATGTGTTAAGCAAAGTTACAAACCATTCAGAAATAAGATATAGGAGGAATGGTGAAAATAGTAAAATCATTAAGCTGATGGCAGGATGTTTCTGGTGTTTTAAATGGCCTTCAGAATTTCGTATGGTCAATGGTATTAGGCCACATTTCTCTGCATTTGAGTCTTAAAGTGTTTGAGATAGTCTGCTCCCCTAAACAAAAAAAGGTAAAATCATTAGCATTATTTCTAATATTAATGTTGAGGCTGCAGTGAGACAAACAAACAGGACAGTGTGCAATATCAGGATTGGGAACACAGTTAAGCCGAGGAGCCTAGATTCAGACTTCATTTTTAGTTTCTAAATTGTTTCCAAGTCACGTATTTCCAAGTTTGGATGTCAGGAGAAAGAAAAAAGGTCCCCCGAGGCCACCCGCAGAGGAAGGATTGCAGACACAAACTGACTTAACATTCTGCTTCCTGCTTTTGGTTTGATTTGATTCTTTGGGAAAAACAAAACAAAAGACAGATACACGAATTGCTATGTGTAGGCCAGCCCGATGCTAGCATACGCCGGCTTTGAAAAGCTTCTGGGATTTCTGGCTCCGTGTAATGATGTTTGCCGCTGTACTGAAGAGGAATAGAACCCAGACGTGGTTTCCCAAGCTCCACAGCACGCCCGCCAAGGAAAGCACTCTCTCTTGAAAGTCAGTTATAACAATCAGGTATTTATTTTCTACCACGTGCCAGCCCCTGGGCAAGGTGCTTCTTAGAGGTTCCAGCCAGGTGAGGGGCTGGGTTAAGTGACACAGCCCAAACCAGGGCTCCAGCGGGGGCTCAAACCGTCTCATGCCCACCCCCAGGACCTGATCTGAGCCTTTTCAGAGACCACCTGCATGTTTCCCGTATAGGAAAATTGCTTCTCTCTCCCTTCCCATTCTTGTCAGTTCAGGGTTCCTTAGAGCCTCCTAATAACCATAGATTTCATTTTCCACCCATCCGGACTCCTTGCTCCTCCCCGCTCGGCCCGGGGAGAACTCATAAACGTCGTTGGTGACGAAGCCACTCTCCATGCTCGCCAGCGTCACGAACCCGCTCTCAGACGGGATCACGGCCACGTTTTCATAGTCACAAGACACGGCGTCGGGCGTGGCCTCTCCTGAGCGCGCTCGGAACGAGATGTTCTTTAGGTCCGGGCGGGTCTCGGCCAGATCAGCTTCGCTCTGCTTTCGTATGACGTTGTAAACCTCCAGGTCCGGGCTGTTCCCGGGCTGGGGAGCCGGCCAGGTGGGGCGCTGCTCCTTAGTGCTGGGGTCCGGCTGCCCCCGTTTCCTAGGAAGACGGAGAACCAGGGCTGAGCAGACAGGGGGCCTGAGAATGTCCCCAGGCCCCTGTCCAGGCAGGAGAGGGTCATCCCTGCGCGGTCACTACGCTGCGCTTCTCATCTGTGTCAACCTACAGGGCAGGGATTCAGGTGGGGCAGGAATGAACCAGGAAAGTATTCTGTCATTCACCACGGCCTGAGCACAGAGCAGATCTGGTGATCCTAGGGACCCTAGAGCCCCCAGAGGGTCTATGGAGAGAACGGCATGCGGGAAAAAATGCCACATTAAAACAAATCCATCTCTAAGGGAAACTGTCCTTCAATTCTGAATGTGGGCAATCAAGCTGAGTAGAATTAGTAATATCTTTGACTTGCTCACTAACGGAAATCATAGATATTTTCATATCAGAGTTATTAAGATGCCTTAAAATATTTTATGCTCATCTCTGCTTCAATATTATGATAATTATACCTAAAGAAGCATTAATAAAGAAGCTCATGTATTACTGTTTCACATACATTTTTGGAAATATTTTGCTAGTATTTTTGTGTCTGTGGCACAAAACGATTAAAACTGTGAGTAGACTCCAGCGTCAAAGTTACAATTCCAAGATTAGGGTGAGCTGCTCAATGGGTAGATAAGGAAGGGAAATCAAGAACCAAGCACAGAGTAAGCAGTTAGAAAACATATTAGCAATTTTTTAAACTGAATTCTGGTTTTTTGGCCATACCAACATTTTTAAAATTTAGATATATTTATTTTTAATTGGAAGATAATTGCATTACAATATTGTGTTGGTTTCTGCCATATAGCAACATGAATCAGTCACAGGCATACCTATGTCCCCTCCTTCTTGAATCTCCCTATCACCTCCTATGAACTGAATTCTGTTGGTATTTTGGATTAAAAGGAATTAACTAATAAAAATGATTATAGGAAGAGATATTTTTGAGTGCTTATAATATACTCACTCTGCATGTATTAACTGCTTTAATTCTAATAATTCTATAAGGAAATTATTATTTTTTTAATCTTTTGGCCACGCTGCATGGCATGTGGGATCTTAGTTTCCTGACCAGGGATTGAACCCCTACCCTCTGTACCGACAGCACAGAGTCTTAACTGCTGGAACACCAGGGAAGTCCCTAAAGAATTATTATTAAATGAAGTAGGTTCGACATTGAAATTTTATTAGTTTGTCTTAAATTGGTCATCAAAGGGAGTCAAGTCTTAAAATGTACCTTTGCTTTCCTGTTGTGAAGTGGCAATGCCACCTTCTTTTATATGGACCATGATGATGGGGAATAAAAAGGTAGCTGAGAAGAGCTCTGGGTACCTGCAAAATGGTGGCTCCATGATCCACTAACAGAGGTGCTCTAAGCTACTTAAGGTAGCTATTTGTAGCCATCCATACTTGCGTATTCAAGTAAAAGTCAATTAAAAAAATTTGGCTATTTTATTTTGAATGAAGTACTTTAGTTTCAGAGGTTTGCCAGGAGGCTTTGGAACAGTCATTTTCATATTTCACTATTTACTCCTTTACTCACCCAAAAAACATTTCTGGAGTGAGAATGTACATGCATGAGAAAACTTTGCTGAATGATGTGTGGATACACAGGCGAATAACGCAGTCTCACCCCTCAAGTCATTTAAAATCTTCCACACTAAAAAGTTAAAGAATGTAAGATCACTCTGTTAATTACAGCTGAGTACAAATGCTTAGTCCTTCTGAGTGCCCCGAACCCATCAGAAGATTTATTCTCAAATCTGCAGAAGAGATTCTCCTGGAGCTGCCTTGCCTTTGAAGTCCAAGTTCAGAAAACACAAAGGTTTACAGGATCAGTGTTTTACTTGCCTCCTTCTACAGATCCAAACCCAACATACACCTGTGGTGACCACAAGGAGGAGGAGGAGAATGCTGGGGATTAGGATGTAGGCAAGATTCAAGGCAGCTTCTGAAAAGAAAAGCGCAGATAAAATGTAGTTATGGGTATGGTGTTTTTCTGAGTTCTATAAATTGTTCTAGTGAATTACTGAATGTGACTCCCTGGAATTGCAGTCAGTTGATTAGAAGTGCAGGTGGCCTGGGGACCCCAGATCTTGTGGCTGATATCTGTAGCAAGGGCAGTCTGGGTGGGCACCGAGCCCTTAACCTGTAGGGTCTGTGTTAATTTGAGGTGGCTAGTGTCATGGCTGAATTGCAGTACTTCAATATCCTACTTCATTACATGGACACAGTAGATACTCTTAGGTAGGTGAGAAAAATACTGTTACTTCTTTTATGTAAATAACTAAACTGAAAAATTGTGTTTGTTTTCTTAAAGTTACCCAGTGACAAAAACTCAGATCTTTCTCTTTTTTTGTTTTAATTGAAATATAGTTGACGTACAATATCATGTTAGTTTCAGATGTATCCTATATTGATTTGACATTTATACACATTATTAAGTCTTAACTACCAGCCCAGATCTTCCTCTTGAAACTCAAGGTGAGAGTTGAGGTTGAAAGTCCATTAGCATTCCAGTTTATCACCCCATTTTCTTTTATCTTTTATGTCCATTTTCTCTATTTGTCTTGTAAAGAAATATTAATCATGGCCTGGGTCTTTCTGTTCGTATTTCTCAACATTCATTCTCAGTTGCCACCCCCTCCCCCCAACCCAAACAACTTCTGGGAGGTTCTCAAGTCTCCGACTGTCTTCCTGAAGACTTTCTACCTCTTGTCTCATCTAATCGCCCCAACTGTCTTAGGAAAGCTCCCTTTGTATATTTCACTGACAAAATCTAACATTTAATACAGTTTTTACAAAGCCTGAGTGCCCGGTCTGTTTTCATTTTTAAGCAGCCATGGGAAGAACAAAGCAGGGTATGTAACCATGGGGAATTTGTAATCAGGAGAGTCCCACTATCTATTTTTCCCCTGGGAGAGTTTTGTATATACCTTTGCTTTCTTTCAGTATTTCTGTGGTATCTTCTTTCTCTGTGTCTTCTGGAAGGATGGGTGTTGCTGGCTCTGTCTCTTCACCTGGAGAGAGACATATGTACTTAGACCTGGAGAAAAGCATTAACAACCAGATATTCTCTGAGGTCCTATCAGCTTCAAGGGGGATGTCAGAAAGCACTAGCAAAGTGATCAGTGCAGTTTATAATCACAGAAAGTGAAGAAGTGAATTTGCTGCCCAAGAGGTCTACTTTCTGTGATCTTTCTGGTATGACTCTTGCTGCCAAGAATCAAGTAGGAACACAACCAGCAGGCAACTGACATCAAGGCCCGTGAAGTACTGCAGAATGCAGGCGAAGGGCCGACGACTCACTTTTAGGACCACAATGATCAGTTTGACTCACTTGTCTTGTTAGATTGAATTATTCCTTTCATATTGTCAATAAGGATCCCAAACTGATTTGTATTTGTTCCCATTCTCATAGTTGAAAGGCAGCCCTAGAGAGTGAGATTAACGAATCACGTGTGGTGTCTCGGTGTGACATATACCCATCCAAAGAGTCAGTGTCTTTCCATCGAATAATCTGGTTTAAAGAGCATGTGATTCTCAACCTATGGAGAGGTTCTAAACCTGTGGGAAACAGCCCCAATGAACTCGAATCTCCAATGACAGTCTTACCTCCAGTCCTTGTAGAAGGAACTGTTGGCTTATCTGCAGCAGAAAGGGATAAGAATGAGAGTAATAGGTAAATTGCCATACCATCTGAGTGAAACTGGCCAGGGCACAGCTTCCATTTAGTTGCTCATTCAGTCTTCCAACAAACTTCATTTCATGCTACCAGACTCCAAAACCTGGTTAGTAAGTCCAAAGAATCCCTTCTGCACAAAGACTAGCCTTTCCCCAGCTTTGCTTGGACACTTTTTAAAAAAAAGCATTAAAACTTTTAAATATGAGAACTTCCAAATATACACAAAAGTGGAAAGATTGGTATAATGAGCCCCTATGCAGTGTCAACGCTTATCAACATATGGCTAATCTGGTTTCAGCAATAATCCCTATTCCTCCCTGGCTATACCGAGGCCTGAAAATTCTATTCTATTCTATTAGGCTGCACTGGGTCTTAGCTGTGGCATGTGGGATCTATTTTCCCTGACCAGAGATGAAACCCAGGCCCTCTGCATTGGGAGCATGAAGTCTTAGCCACTGGACAACCAGGGAGGTCCCCTGAAGTGTTTTAAAGCAATCCAAGACATTTTATCAGTTCCTACTGGGGATGTTTTAAAGCAATGAACACCAACCTCCAAGCAGTGGAGGTGGCTGGGGACTAAGTAGACTATGGCCCGCCCCAAAGCAGGGCTGTGATCTAGAACCTGAGCTATTTAAAATAATTCTAAGAGCCTCAGGATAGTCAGGCTCCACAGACAACCTACAGTAATGTTTTTACTTCTGGCTGAAATTGTTATCAGTCTTTTGTACTGGCAGGGACTCTTATGCTGATCAGATACTCTGGGATCACAGAGTCAGAATCTTTAAGGTCAAAATTTTATAATTCATAGTCCTATGGCTGGGATGGGCTTCCCTGGTGGCTAAGACGGTAAAGGATCTGCCTGCAGTGCAGGTGACCTGGGTTCGATCCCTGATCCCCTGGAGAAGGAAATGGCAACCCATTCCAGTATTCTTGCCTGGAGAATCTTATGGACAGAGGAGCCTGGCGGGCTACCGTCTGTGGGGTCGCAGAGTCGGACTGAGCGAATGACTCTTCGAACGACTGAGCGAATAACACGCACACCCAAGGCCAGGATGTCAAAGTTATTCTGAAGTTTTATTCAGAAGGGAAACTTTTAATCATATATGTGTGTGTGTGTGTGTGTAGAGGTGATGAAAATCCATTTATTTATTAAAAATGTCTGCTGATGATAGAAACACCATCATGTTCTAAGTGTTTTTATAAAAACAAACAATTTATCCTTGTAACAGTCTTGTGAGTAAGTGCTATTCTGAATTTGTTCACAAGGAGACTCAGGTACAGGGAAATTAAGCAACTTACTCAAATCTCACGGCTAATAAGTAGCTGAACTGGGATTTGAATTTAAAAAATTCAAATGAAAATTTAAGATCACAAGGAGACAAACTCCATGCTAGATATTAGAGATACACTAGCAAATAAAAAGCCATCCCAGCTCTCTAAGGAACTTATACTCTACAGGATGGCAATAAATTTTAGAATTATAGGAGAATATTCGTACATATTAATTTTGTGATATTATATTACAATACATCGTATATTCAATGACATTACAGAAAATGATGCATCATTTTGTTGTCCCTCCACAGTTCAATCCACTGGGCAAAACTGCAGAGAACATGGCAAATTAATGCGGCATTTCCATCACAGCCGCAATGGTCTGTGACATTGCCTCAGATGATTTGTCTCTGATCTCCGCTGACTGTGTCTATGCTTCTAGCCCACCCTGCAAAGAATCAAGTGTTCAGATCTGGCTGGCATGCTACCTACTCTATGTGGTCATGTTGTCAAATTTAGTTTTAGATGCTGTCTTTCAACTGGTCGCTTGCCCTCTGGTATAAAACGATATTGTGCCATAAGGTTGGAGCCACACTGGGTGACCTTCCCCTAGTCCATCAAGCGCAGGGTCAAATGTGTATTTCCAGACCTCAGGCCAACCATACAGTGAAGTGGACAAACTTGTCAACAGGCAGTATATGTACTGTGTGTGTGAGGTGTTATGAGCCTCACAGGAGGAACACTTAACCTAGTTTTGAGGTTAAGCCCTAGAATGCTTCCCAGAGGAAGTGATTTTTTTTAACTTATTTGGAAATAATTTAAAATTTATGAAAATTTGCAAGACTGCTGCGAAGAATTCCCATGTATCCTTCACCCAAATGTTATCATTGTATCACATTTCATTTATATAACTATTCTGTCTCTTTCTCTTTATATATATCTCCATATATTTATATCTATGTATCTATATCTAAATCTCTATATATACACAGACACATATCTATATTCACATACAGACACATGCATAACTTTTTTTCGGAGAAGAAGTTGTAGCCATAGTTACCCTTTACTCCCTAAATACCTCAGTGTGTATTTAAAACAGGACTGGGAGGGGCATACTCTGTCATAACCATAGTACAATTATTGAAACCAAAATATCAACATTGATATATATTATCATCCAATCTACAGATCTTATTCAAGTTATGCCCATTGTCCTAAAAATGCCCTTTATGGGAAATTACCATTGTCATCATCAAAGATACAATCCAGGACCATCTATTGATGTTATGAGAGAAGCTGATGCTTAACCTGAACCTGAAGGCTGAGAATGAGTTGACTGGGAAAGAGGGAAGGATGGTCCAAGCACTGGAAACAGCTGTTAGGAGATCATGGGGAACTTCACAAAACGCAGAAGGGAACTAGCTTGGGGAGGGAAAATAAGTGGTGGGAACTGGGGCTGCAGAGAGGCAAGGGTGTGATCAAGCCAATGCTTCCGTGGTGTGCTGAGGGACGTGAACTTATCCTGAGAAGGAGGTGGTGGTCTACAGGAAGGCAACGTGTTCGTCTTCTCCCACGTGCCCACATCCTTCTGCTCAATCTATTCTTGGTCCTTCTCTGTGTCCTGGGAGGCTGACCTCTGGGGATGTGTCCCGGGGCTCCCTTGTCCTTTGGTTCTTGATTGGACTTAACTAATAGGAGGCAGAAGCAGGAGATTAGAGGGTAGAAGAGACAGGTCCTAGTAGTATTCCCCAGACCTCTCTCCCACATCATGGTGGTGTGACAGTACCGTGTTGTCTGGTTACAGCTCCTGTCGGGTGGCTCCTCTTGCGTGACTCCAAGATTTCTCTGGGTTCTGCTAAAACCATACCCTCCCTCCGCTCCTTGAAGCCTAGGGGTAGTAAGTTTCCCGTTGCAGCTGGTCCCTGGGCACGTCACCATCTCATGCACTGTGTCCACACTTTGGTAAATATCATTTTATTATACTCCTCTCATTAAACCCTTTGAGTGTGCCATCTTTTCCCTGCTCAGGACTCAGACAACAGCACAATTAATAAACAAAAATTATTTTTTAAAAAAACTAACTGGTTCTAACCCCAAAATAAAAGGCTATGAAAACAAGTGCCCAAATCTCACATTTCAAAAAATGTTTAAGGTACAAAATTTTAAATCATGGTGATAATAGGATATAATGAACAAAAGTGATGGGCAGCCAATTTGTCATAAGTGCATTCCTTTAATTGCTCTAAAAAAGTGCCCTGCAAGTCAGCCTTGATCCTTGCAACCTCCCTGTCTGAGACAACTCTATGGTGGGGAAGACCAGGTCTCTGGAGAGAAGAATTCGTCTGAAGGGGTGAAGAGGGAGGAAAAACAACTTTAGCAGCGAAGGCACAGTCAAGCTCCAACAATTTTTAAATGACAGGATTGTTTAGTCCCCAACTAGATGCAACTAACAAGTCATTCTATTCCTGTCAGGAAAAGACGAGGAATTGAGATCAAGCAGTTGGCTTCAGGGTGGCGAAAAACTTCAGTAACAGATCAAAAATCACTTCATGTTTAGATTGAAGTCCATCAAACGGAGGAATTTGGGAAAGCCCAGCACAGTGAGATTACTGGCTTGTAGCCAATTCAAAACCCTTAATAGATCTAGAAGAAAAAGCTAGTTAAATTTGCAAGGCATATATATAGAGGGTGGCCTAAGGAGTTTAAGCCTGCTCATCAAAGTGACTGCTATCTGCCCAGCGTCAGTAAAATTGGCATATTTTATCATTTACCTCCTGTGGTCATTATCCTGTTTCCTTAAAAGCCCCAGAAAATGGCCGGCAGGAGATATGCAAGAAAAATGGCCAGCTTCCTTTCATATTTCTTCCTTATTCCAAGCTCCTACAGAGTACAACCTCACATATGGAGGGAAGAAGAACTGTAACTGCCCACCTGGAAGGCTTTTTATTTCTTGAAGTTCTCATAATTCTTGCCTTATCATCCATAAATTAGACCCTTTCATTTCTTCATCTTTTAGCATCTAATACCCTCTCCTTTGCTAGAATTACTCCTCAGCGAGGAGGTATCAGGTCATCTCCCTTTATAAGAATTCCCAGAGTTTAACACTGCTGGCATTTGCAACAAGCTTTCTCAGAGACTACATAACAAATTCTTGGAACCAGCAGCTGATTATGAAAGGAGAGAGGAGGCTGAGAATGCAGCCACATAACTTGGGAGAGGATTCATTACCATCAGAATATTTGCAGATGAAATTGTTCTTCATGGTACATCGGTCGTCATTCCACTGGAACATGTAAGGGCCCCCGATGCCGGCGGGGGCCGACGGCTGATGATACATGACCACGCAGACCTCGCTGCCGCAGGAAGGCTCATCCACATACCAGTTCCTGTAGGAAAAGGGTCAACAGTGGAGGCAACTGGAGAAGGATCTCGCAAGACTTCAAAGCCTCTGCTTTCCTATCAAGTTCCACCGAGCCAGGAACTTAAGAGAGAGGGAGGAATTGAAGTGCTGCCAATAAGGAGGATAGGGACATCACAATCAATCATCTGACATTTGCCACAGCCTCTTTGCAGGGAGGAATATATTACCATATGATGTCTGCAAAGTTATTATGAGAAAAGGCAGCCAGCAGGGCCAGTCTGGACAATCTTATTATTATCTTTTTTTTTTTTTTTGCTTTTGGCTAACTGGGTTTTGTTTCTCTTTTTTAGGAAATCAGATGCACTGGGAGAGACATGGCTTATTGCCTCCAGAGCTCACCCTGCTTCCATCTCCCCGTGCTTTTCAGGAGCCACAGCTGCCTTCTGAACTCTGAGGAGTGGATAGAATATTCAAGCATCTGAGGCTTCAAAGCAGGAGCCAGAGTTTGGGAAAAAGCAGAAGGCCCCAGCTAGTCTTTTTCAGTGTTTAAGTTGTTTCTACTTCATCGGGCTGATGAGACCTTTTATTAGCCTCCGCTGCCTGATTTCTTGTCTTTGTTTCCCAGTTTCCTGGATGGGGTGCACTGCAGCCCCAGTGGTACTTGGAATTAAATGGTGCTGCTGCCCAGTTAGATCTGTGGGTGCCAGGTTAAAGCCTTGGATTCCGTAGGTAGTTTAGATGCTGTGAGCACCCAGGCCGTGTGCTGACTCAGGGCTGGGCTTTGTACTCTGCCGGGTTACTCACCCAAGCAGGTTGCTTCCAGGCCCCAGCTCTGCCCTGATGCTCAGACTGCTTGGATGAGCCCTGCTGCTCTGCCTAGCTCTTGTCACAGCCCCTCCTTATGGACACCTAAGAGACAGCTCTCCGTGTACTACCCCAGGAGAGCTCTGCTTGAGTCTGGTGCTGCGGGTCAGCAGAAGGAAAATCCTCTGCTGAACTCATTGGGTTGAATTTGCCTGGAAGATAGCTGAGCTTGCAACGCTGCTTGGACACTGTCTGGACAGCTGGGGTTCCTGACTGCGGCTAGGCTCTGCACCTCACCAGTCACCTCCAGGCAATTTTCCAACCTTGTTGATGGGGCTCCCACTTGTCTGTTCTCCTCCCCACTCGCCTTATGGCTTCATGTTAATTTATTTCACAGATAATGGAATGGATGCCTGGCATCCAATATGATGTCTGGAATCTAGTTTCTGGACTTGAGCCAGCTTTTAGGCTTGGAACTCACTGCTAGAAAGAGGAAGGACCCTGCGACACCCCAGTAGATGCAAGCTGGTGCATGTGAGCTAAGTTGCCTTGGTCATGTCCGACTCTTGACCCTATGGACTCTTGACCCCACCAGGCTCCTCTGTCCATGGCATTCTCCAGGCAAGAACGCTGGAGTGGGTTGCAGTGGGTTGCTGTGGCCTCCTCCAGGGGATCTTCCCACCCCAGGGATTGAGCCTGAGTCTCTTATATTTCCTACACTGTCAGGTGGGTTCTTTACCACTAGCACCACCTGGGAAGCCCCAGGTGCACATAGTATTCTCTTCTATTCTCCCCAAGGGACCTAGGGCCATATATTCAAGGAACCATACACTGGGGGAAGAGGAATAGCCTGATATTACGAAGGCTGTTGGACAGAGTGTGCGAGTTAACACTGCTACCCAAAGACTTGAAGTGCCATTAAGGTTACCCATTTGAGTGGGAGCATATTGAGGCCAAGCATTAAATCGAGTTCTGCTTCAGGACTGAGGTAGGAGATAGATGGGCCCCCAGGCTGAACAGCTGGTGTTTGTCAAGCAAAGTTGTGCTTGCTTGAGGATGTGTTCTCACCCAGACACTCCAAGCACAAAGCTAGTGGCAGAAGCTACGCTCTGCTGGAATAAAGAGATAAGATGACCACTCTCGAGGTCAAGGAAAAGTTCCCTGTCTGCCCACAGAAGGCTCATTGGGGTGGGGGGTCAAAAAGGAAGGGGGCTCATAATAAGTAGGTGCGTGGGGGACCACATGCACCTACAGGCATCTGTGGTAAGATCCATCTTAATAAAAAGTTGTGTGTGTATCTTGGGGAGGGTCCTAGGACCTGTCAGGTGTGAAAAAAGAAACAAGATAACTGGCCAAAGGTAAATGAAGACCCAGAAGGATTATCCTATATGAGTGATTTAAATCACCTCTTTACTTCACCCCTCCTCTTTAGAGAGGGCTCCCATATCTTTTCTCTCCGGGTATGTAGTTCTGCCTAGCTGCTGACTTAAATAAACAAATTGCTTCTCTGTTTACCCACGCTTCCGTGGTGGCTCAGCGGTAAAGAATCTGCCTGCAAGGAAGGTGATGCAGATGTGGGTTGGATCCCTGGGTTGGGAAGATCCCCTGGAGGAGGGAACGGCAACCCACTCCAATATTCTTGCCTGGAGAATGCCATGGACAGAGGAACCTGGCGATCTACAGTCCACGGGGTCACGAAGAGTCGGACACAACTGAGTGACTGAGCATGCCCCCCTGTGCTCTCCCACGTGCTATGCTGTGTTTCTAATAATATACTTTGTACCTGTGTTTATCTCTGTGAGAAATGTATTTTCCAGTGGGTCAGGGGAACTTTGCTTTTAGCCTCTAATCCCTGGTGGGCTAGTGGCTAGGATTCCTGAGTCGGACACGACTGAGCGACTGAACCGAACTGAACTGAACTGATGCAGGTCCTATTCCTGGGTAGAGAACTAAGATCTCTCTCTTCAGGACTGCTTAATGCTGTCTCTCTGAGATAAGGACCAGCTCACAGTGGGACCCATGCAGTGGTCCTTCTCCAGTTTCAAAATATATGAATTGAAAACTTATGGGGTAAGAGTTATAATAGTGGAGAAGGTCAAGTGGAAGCCTTGAAAACTGCATTCTTCCCTGTCCTCTTCAAGAAAGTAAACAGAAAACAATACCTTATCCAGGCAAATGTGACAGAAAGTAGTGCCACCTCCAAAGACCTAGAAAATGCCAAGATGGTATTCCCCGTCACATCTCTATATAATTCACTAGTCTGGCCCCTGCAAAAATCAGGCAGATTCTGAAGGATGCCACTGGAGTAGCACAGGCTCAACCAAGCAGAAGCCTCCATTGCAGCTGCTTTGCCATATGTGGCAGCTTTGCTAGAGCTGGTTAACATGTCCTTGGGTACCTGGTATGAAGATTTGGGGAGTACATTCTTTTTCATCTGTATCAGAAAGAGAATCAGAAAGAGTCTGCCTTCATTTGGGATGGACATCAGTATACATTTATGGTCTTGCCCCAGGCCTATACTACTTTTCCTACCTTCTGTCATAATACGACGTGAAGAGAGACTTCCTGGATATCTTGCACAAAATCACCTTCATTCACCATATTGTTGAAAGCGAAAGTGAAAAGTCTCTCAGTCAAGTCCTACCCTTTGTGACCCCATGACTGTACAGTTCATGGAATTCTCCAGGCCACAATACTGGGATGGGTAGCCTTTTCCTTCTCCAGGGAATCTTCCCAACCCAGGGATTGAACTCAGGTCTCCCATGTTGCAGGCAGATTCTTTACCAGCAGAGACACAAGGGAAGCCCAAGAATACTGGAGTGGGTAGCCTATCCCTCCTCCAGGGGATCTTCCTGACCCAGGAATTGAACCGGGGTCTCCTGCATTGCAGACAGATTCTTTACCAACTGAGCTATCAGGGAAGCCCCAAGGTTGGAGATAAATGCTATGGAGATTCAGGGGCCGGCTACTTCATGAAAATGTGTAGGTGTTTTGTAGTCTAGGGAATGCCACAACACCTCTTTCAAGTTTAGGTTAAGTTATTTCATCTCACAATAATTTGAAGCATCCTGCAATCATTTGAAGAAGGAAACCTAGCATGTAGTAGGTCCCTTTGGGCTCTAGAAGTGGCATATTTCATATCTGGTCTATATACCTGTTGACATCAAAGGCAGCTGTCTTTGAGTGGGGTCCAGAGCCAAAAAGGACTCTGAAGCAGTCCTAGGCTGTGATGGAAGCAGACTTCCCACCTGGGCCATATGATCCATCAGAGCCTGTTGTTAGAGGCATCGGTGGTGAGAAAAACAATGCCATGTAGCATCTGCACAAGCTCCAATGAGAGAATCACAATGCAAACCGTTAAGATTCTGTAGCAAGGCCATATCTCCTGTAGCTGAGGAAAAAATCACCTTTTGCAAGGAACTCTGGCTTGCTACTAGGCAAGGAGTACCAAGAGACCATACAATCCAACTTACTCAGTGAGAGTGAGATACTGTCAGACTCACATAGTCAAGAGATTAGGCAGGAATCAACTCATTATAAGATAGAAGAGGTATATTTAGGACCAAAGGGCATGTACAAACAGAGCAGACCGCCATGACATCTTCCTCTATTGTACCAGAGTCTATCCTTCAGCTTACACCTACAGCTGCATAAGGGAATCCCTTATGACCAGCTGATAAAGGTAGCCTTAGGTCGCCAAGCATGGGGGGACAACTCCCAGTGGGCAGCACCTGTACTACAGCCCCACTCAGACGTGGTTTTGAAAGGTCTAGTGCTGAAGAGGCAACCTCCCAATGGCCAGAGCTTTGTTGATGTGCCTACTTAACCACTTGGTATGGAAAGAGAAGTTACTGGACATTAGACTGAGGCAAAGAGCTTGGTCAGCTGATCAAGAGTCTAAAAGGAGAAAGAGTGGGAGGCTGAGGACAAGGAGCTCTCGGATGGAGTGACGTGAACAGACATATGGGAGTAGGTATAAAGTATGAAAATCTACCATATGTTAAAGCCCAGCAAAAAGCCTCTAGCACAGAAGAGGCACTGACTAACCAGGGAGACAAAACAGCTCAACCCGTGAGCAGCTGCCCCTGTGCTGATGTAACAGGCGTACACTAGAGTGGTCTTGGTGGCAGAAGGGAGGCCACGCGTGGGCTCAGCAGTAGCTGTTCCCACTACCCAAGGCTGATCCAGCTACTGCCAAATCCAACCTGTCAGGAACAGAGACTGGCCTAGCACTTGATGGCAACTAGATGCCACTGGACTCTTTCACCCTGAAAGGGGCAATGATTCATGTTGATAGGAAGAGTTAATCTGGGCATTGGTTTGCCTCTCCTACCCCAGGGCCTTAGCATCACTATCTAAATACTTACACAGTCTTTGATCTACCAGCTCAGGATTCTAAATAAGATCTAATCAGACCAAAAAACTGAGTTTCTAGCAAAGGAGATGTAGGAGCAGGCAGGGGATTTACTAGTCGGACCACACACTTCGCTCTCCTAAAGCTGCCAGTCTCACAGAAGGATGAATGAGCTTGTTGAAAACACCCTGAAGCACTAACTCAGTGGCAATACTTGTGAGGAGGGGGCAACATCCTCCCAGATGCAGTGCAGACTCTGAATCATCGACCTTTGTGTCATCCTGTGTCATGCAAGAGTATTCTGGGGTCTGGAAGCCAAGGGGTGTAGAAGAAAAACTGGAAGCTAACAGAGGTTGATTCATGAAGTTAAGGAAAGAAACTGTCTCCATAACATAAAAGTGCATGGTGAAGCTGTAGATGCTGCTTGAAAGCTGAAGCAAGTTATCCAGATCTAGCTAAAGGTAACTCACAAAGGTGGCCTCACTAAACAACAGATTTTCAGTGTAGAATAAACAGCCTTTTAATGGAAGATACCATCTAGGACTTTCATAGTTTAGAGAGGAGAAGTCAATGTTTGGCTTCAAAGCTTCAAAGAGCAGGATGACTGGGGGGATGTATGCGAGCATATCTGCTCAGGCTCCTCTGTCCGTGGAATTTTCTAGGCAAGAATACAGGGGTGGGTTCCCATTTTCTACACCCCATGGATCAAACCTGACTCTCCTGCATCTCCTGCACTGGCAGGGAGATTCTTTACCACTGATGGCACCTGCTGCTGCCGCTGCTGCTAAGTTGCTTCAGTCGTGTCTGACTCTGTGCGACCCCATAGGCCGCAGCCCACCAGGCTCCCCCGTCCCTGGGATTCTCCAGGCAAGAACACTGGAGTGGGTTGCCATTTCCTTCTCCAATGCATGAAAGTGAAAAGTGAAAGTGAAGTCGCTCAGTCGTGTCCGACTCTTCGCGATCCCATGGACTGCAGCCCACCAGGCTCCTCGGTCCATAGGATTTTCCAGGCAAGAGTACTGGAGTGGGGTGCCATCGCCTTCTCCGACTCATGGTGCCTAGGAAGCCCGATATATGTACACTTAACAGCTGATTCACTTTGTTGTATAGTAGAAACTAACACAACACTGTAAAGCAATTTTAGTCCAATAAAAAAGATTTTTAAAAAAAGTTGACACAGGGAATTTGCTGTATGGCTCAGCAAACTCAAACAGGGACTCTGTATCAACCTAGAGTGATGGGATGGGAAGAGAGATGGGAGGGAGCTTAAAAAGGGAGGGGATATATGTACACCTATGGCTGATTCACATTGAAGTTTGACAGAAAACAGCAAAATTCTGTAAAGCAATTATCCTTCAATAAAAAATAAATAAATAGTAATTTTAAAAAAGCTGACACAGCTGATGACCTTAAGTTGAAGCTAGTTTTCACCAAACATTTTGAAAATTCTAGGACCCTTAAGAAGTACGCTAAACCTACTTGGCCTTTGCTGTATAAGTGGGACAACAAAGCCTGGATGACAGCGCAACTGTTCACAGCATGATTTATTGAATATTTTAAGCCCCCTGTTGAGACCTACGATCAGAAAAATGATTCCTTTCCAAGTATTACTGCTCCTTGACGATGCACCTAGTCACCCAAGTGCTCTGATGGAGATGTACAATGAGATGATTATCATTTTCCTGCCTGGTAACACAACATCCATTCTGCAGTCCATGGATAAAGAAGTAATTTTGATGTTCAGGCTTTATTCTTTAAGAAATACATTTCTCAAGGCTATAGCTTGCAAAAGGAGGAGAACCCTTGCTTACCATCCCTGGCAGTACCCACTTGGGGAATTTGTGCTTCTTGTCTCTGCAATGTTGAGGCCTGTGGGTTTATTTATTTATTTTTTTTAAAATTATTTATTTATTTATTTTTTTTTTAAATTTTAAAATCTTTAATTCTTACATGCATTCCCAAACATGAACCCCCCTCCCACCTCCCTCCCCATAACATCTTTCTGGGTCATCCCCATGCACCAGCCCCAAGCATGCTGCATCCTGCGTCAGACATAGACTGGCGATTCAATTCACATGATAGTATACATGTTAGAATGTCATTCTCCCAAATCATCCCACCCTCTCCCTCTCCCTCTGAGTCCAAAAGTCCGTTATACACATCTGTGTCTCTTTCCCTGTCTTGCATACAGGGTCATCATTGCCATCTTCCTAAATTCCATATATATGTGTTAGTATACTGTATTGGTGTTTTTCTTTCTGGCTTACTTCACTCTGTATAATCGACTCCAGTTTCATCCATCTCATCAGAACTGATTCAAATGAATTCTTTTTAACGGCTGAGTAATACTCCATTGTGTATATGTACCACAGCTTTCTTATCCATTCATCTGCTGATGGACATCTAGGTTGTTTCCATGTCCTGGCTATTATAAACAGTGCTGCGATGAACATTGGGGTACATGTGTCTCTTTCAATTCTGGTTTCCTCGGTGTGTATGCCCAGCAGTGGGATTGCTGGGTCATAAGGTAGTTCTATTTGCAATTTTTTAAGGAATCTCCACACTGTTCTCCACAGTGGCTGTACTAGTTTGCATTCCCACCAACAGTGTAGGAGGGTTCCCTTTTCTCCACACCCTCTCCAGCATTTATTGCTTGCAGATTTTTGGATCGCAGCCATTCTGACTGGTGTGAAGTGGTACCTCATTGTGGTTTTGATTTGCATTTCTCTAATAATGAGTGATGTTGAGCATCTTTTCATGTGTTTGTTAGCCATCCGTATGTCTTCTTTGGAGAAATGTCTATTTAGTTCTTTGGCCCATTTTTTGATTGGGTCGTTTATTTTTCTGGAGTTGAGCTGCATAAGTTGCTTGTATATTTTTGAGATTAGTTGTTTGTCAGTTGCTTCATTTGCTATTATTTTCTCCCATTCAGAAGGCTGTCTTTTCACCTTGCTTATATTTTCCTTTGTTGTGCAGAAGCTTTTAATTTTAATTAGATCCCATTTGTTTATTTTTGCTTTTATTTCCAGAATTCTGGGAGGTGGATCATAGAGGATCCTGCTGTGATTTATGTCTGAGAGTGTTTTGCCTATGTTCTCCTCTAGGAGTTTTATAGTTTCTGATCTTACATTTAGATCTTTAATCCATTTTGAGTTTATTTTTGTGTGCGGTGTTAGAAAGAGGCCTGTGGGTTTAGAGGGCCTGGTACCCAGAGGAGGAATCCTTCCACCAGAAGATACACCACGAATGTTGTTGAACCAATGGCTGCCACTTAGACACCAAGGGATCCTTGTGTTCAGGAGGCAGCAGGCAAGAGGAGGAGTCCTTGTCGTTGCAGGAAGTACTCACCCGAATCATAAGGTGAGGGTATCCCTGCTGTTATAGGCAGGGGGATATGTTTGGCACTCAGGGGTCTACTTGGGTACCTGTTGGTACTCATGCGCTCCATTTTGATGGTAAATTGAAAAGTGAAATCACCCCAGACTCAGAAATTCAAGTTGACTAGGACTTCACATTCCTCAGGGATAAGGGTCTGGGTCTTGCCACAAGGTAAGCAAGCCACTGAGGCTCCCTGAGAAGAGGGGAGTGGAACCTCGACAGGATGGAGGAGGTGAGAGGGGCTCAGTACGTATAAGTCATGGCTCTGGGGACCAGCTGCACTGGTGGAGAGGGTAATCCTGCTAATCTTCTGTTTTAAAATTTCTTCCAGGAGTACTTCCCTGGCAGCCCAGTGGTGAAGAATCATGCCTTCCAATGCAGGGGACACAGGTTCGATCCCTGTGGGGGGACTAAGATCCCACATGCCACAGGCAGCTAAGCTTGCCCCTGGCAACTAGAGAGCCTGTGTGCCACGACTAGAGAAGCCTGAGCACCGCAGTGAAGACCCAGAGCAGACAAAAAAGTTTCTTCTGGGAAGAGAGGCCCATGAGAATCTCGGAGGAGACACTCCTGGAACTTAGATGAAGGTGTGGATCAGAATAGCCAAGTGGGTGGGCTTCGATAAATCCGACACGCTGTCTTAAATGGAGTAGGTAAAAAGAGATATATTCTTATCTTCATTCTTTTGATTGAAACTGAGTTTAAACTTTTTCCCCATATGATTGTTTACCAGTTAGAGTGTCTATTTTGTGAACTGTTTGCTCAGGTCTTTTGCTTATGGGTTTTATTGACATTAATCTGTATGCAGGCCAGGAAGCAACAGTTAGAACTGGACATGGAACAACAGACTGGTTCCAAATAGGAAAAGGAGGACGTCAAGGCGGTATATTGTTACCCTGCTTATTTAACTTATATGCAGAGTACATCATGAGAAACGCTGGACTGGAAGAAACACAAGCTGGAATCAAGATTGCTGGGAGAGAGATCAATAACCTCAGATATGCAGATGACACCACCCTTATGGCAGAAAGTGAAGAGGAACTAAAAAGCCTCTTGATGAAAGTGAAAGAGGAGAGTGAAAAAGTTGGCTTAAAGCTCAACATTCAGAAAACAAAGATCATGGCATCTGGTCCCATCACTTCATGGGAAATAGATGAGAAAACAGTGGAAACAGTGTCAGACTTTATTTTTTGGGGCTCCAAAATCACTGCAGATGGTGACTGCAGCCATGAAATTAAAAGACGCTTACTCCTTGGAAGAAAAGTTATGACCAACCTAGACAGCATATTGAAAAGCAGAGACATTACTTTGCCAACAAAAGTCTGTCTAGTCAAGGCTATGGTTTTTCCAGTGGTCATGTATGGATGTGAGAGTTAGACTGTGAAGAAGGCTGAGCGCCGAAGAATTGATGCTTTTGAAGTGTGGTGTTGGAGAAGACTCTTGAGAGTCCCTTGGACTGCAAGGAGATCCAACCAGTCCATTCTGAAGGAGATCAGCCCTGGGATTTCTTTGGAAGGAATGATGCTAAAGCTGAAACTCCAGTACTTTGGCTACCTCATGTGAAGAGCTGACTCATTGGAGAAGACTTTGATGCTGGGATGGATTGGGGGCAGGAGAAGAAGGGGACGACCAAGGATGAGATGGCTGGATGGCATCACTGACTCGATGGACGTGAGTCTGAGTGAACTCCGGGAGTTGGTGATGGACAGGGAGGCCTGGCGTGCTGTGATTCATGGGGTCGCAAAGAGTCAGACACGACTGAGCGACTGAACTGAACTGAACTGAAACATTTAGTGTTTTACTGATTTATACATACTATTTATTATAAAAAGATAGAAACTGTTAAATTTGTTAAAGCACGTTTCCCGTCTTAAGTCTGCCTTTCAATTTTGATATTTGTTGACATTCTTCCATGTCACCACTTTTCTCAGGGAGGGATTATGGCAGTGCCATGGTGCCAGGGCAAGTATGTGAAGTGAGTCCAGTCCTGGAGGTTTAGAAGGGTTCTGCAAACCACAGGCTTCTTTGTGTCCCCTCTTGGCCAATCCAGAGAACTAGATCTGGCCCTAATTTCTTGCCTGTCATCGTAATTCCAGAGAAGGCAATGGCAACCCACTCTAATACTCTTGCCTGGAAAGTCCCATGGACGGAGGAGCCTGGTAGGCTGCAGTCCATGGGGTTGCGAAGAGTCGGACATGACTGAGCAACTTC
This sequence comes from Ovis canadensis, assembly GCF_042477335.2. Classification (NCBI taxonomy): domain Eukaryota; kingdom Metazoa; phylum Chordata; class Mammalia; order Artiodactyla; family Bovidae; genus Ovis; species Ovis canadensis. Next base: position 29,666,503 of record NC_091259.1, on the reverse strand, counting down.
ACTTTCACTTTTCACTTTCATGTGTTGGAGAAGGAGATGGCAACCCACTCCAGTTCTTGCCTGGAGAATCCCAGGGACAGGGGAGCCTGGTGGGCTGCCATCCATGGGGTTGCACAGAGTCGGACATGACTGAAGTGACTTAGCAGCAGCAGCAGCAGCAGCATAATTGCTTGTTGTCTAAAGCCCCCTAGGCCTTTAGTCTTCACTGGGCCTGCAATCACACTCCTGGGCATATATTCAGAGAAAACCATAATTCAAAAGTATACATGCACCCCAGTGTTCACCACAGCAGTGTTTACAGTAGCCAAGACGTGGAAGCAGCCTAAATGTCCATCAACAGAGGAATGGATAAAAGATATGGTACATATATGCAATGGAATATTACTCAGCCACAAAAAGAACAATTGCAGCAACATGGATGAACGTAGAGATTGTCACACTGAGTGAACTCAGTTAGACAGGGAAAAACAAATATCATATGACATCATTTATATGTGGAATATAAAAAAAATGGTACAAATGGACTCATTTACACAATATAGAGTCACAGATGTAGAAAACAAACTCATGGTTACCAAGGTGTAAGAGGGTGGAGGGAGGGATAAACTGGGAGATTGGGATTGACATATACACACTACTATCTATGAAATAGATAGCTAACAAGGACCTACTGTGTAGCACAGGGAATCTACTCGGTACTCTGTAATGGCTTGTAAGGGAAAGGTCTTAAAAAAGGGTGGATATATGTATATGTATACATTCACTTTGCTGTACTAACACAGTGGAAATCAACTATAATAAAAATGAAAAAATCTCTCATTAGGGATCTAGTCCAAAAGGCCAGGTAGCCAGAACCGCTGACATCATGCATTGTGTGCTACTGAAGCAATGCTTCTGGGCCACCCTCTTGGGCAGAGCTCTCTGGAGTTGAGCTGGGCCCAAGTTAAGGCTGATTTATCACCCTTGCCACACTGCGTCGGTCCCTGGCTGTTCCAATGCCGCTGTCCCCTTGGGGCTCTGCCCAGCTGGGCTTCTCTTCCTCCCTGACTGGCACTGGGGATCTAGCCGGCCTCTTTCTTGAGCTATGTCAAGTGAGATAGCCGCTGTGAGTTCCGCTCACTTACCTAAATGCTGCTGTGCTTCCATCGATCCAGGCATAAAGGTCCTGGCAGGCTGTGCCATTGCTTTGTTGGTCCTCACGCCTCCTGAGCCCAATCCAGAAATCGCCATCAGAAGCCAGGAGGTTTTCAATGAACTTTACTATCAGTCTCTGTTCATCTTCAGACTCAATGCTGACTAGCTGGCTTCCATTCCTCCTGCAGGCTGCTCTGGCTTCCTCAAAGTTCAGTCTTTGAGAAGCATCACGGAAGTAAATGACTTCATAACAAGGCTTCTGGGTTCCTAACCGGCAGACTGGCTGGCCTGGAGAAGAAAAGAAGCCTACCTATTTTAGTGCCCCCCCAACACACGCTCAGATGGTACAGAATCTGCCTGCAATGCAGGAGACCTGGGTTTGATTCCTGGACAGGGAAGATGACCTAGAGCAGGAAATGGCTACCCACTCCAGTATTTTTGCTGGGAGAATTCCATGGACAGAGGAGGCTGGTGCGCTCCAGTTCATGGGGTCGCAAAGAGTCGGACCTGACTGAGCAACTAACACTTAAGATATACCAGAGCAGAGACGCTTGGAGACCTCTGAATGGAGCTGGGCAGGAATTCTGATTACTCATCAGTGGACTGTTTTAGTGTCATTTAGGCTCTCAGAGCAAATTAATACCCCTTCCAGGGTGGAGATGCAGTGATTTAGACTCTGATGGCTAAATTGTGTAGGACCTCCATGTGTTGTTTATTCCATTACAGATGATTGAAAAGCAGACATTTAGAATTAATCTTTAAAAGAGCAGTGGATGAAGATTTATTGTTTCACTTAAAGGCACGCAAACAACACTTTCATGCCATTTGGGAGTCTCAGGAGATAGTGTGGCTTAAAGTGAGTTACTTCTGTCTGGGGTTTCCTTCAGGTAAAAGAGGCATTCTGAAGTCAGGTGTGGGCTGCTCAACCCTGGAACCCTCTGCCTAGGTAGCAGGACTGAGAATTTACCCAGTCTATAGTATAAGCAGAAGCTATGAGCATCAGATCCAAGGGGATTTCTGCTACTGGTCTTGCTTAAAGACAACAGCTAAGGTTTAGTGAACTTTTACTATGTGTCATGCATTACGCTAAGGGCTTTTACATTTACATACATACCTTATCTCACTGAACACTCGTAGTAATCCTCTGCTGTAGGCGTTGTTTATGCCTCATTTTACAGATGAGAAAATTGAGGCTCAGAGAAAGGTCATTGCTTGGCTAAGGTCACATATGGCTCCCCAGGTGGTGCTAGTCATAAAGAACCCGCCTGCCAATGCAGGAGACACAAGAGACATGTGTTCGATCCCCCATGCCAGAGAAAGCTCAGGTTGCACCAGGGGCCTATGTAATGTGTCTCATCTGACTGACACCTGAAAGGCTGAAGACAAAGACAAATGGGTGGGACTCTACTGAGGACAGATTACAAATCCTTCACCAGTACATACCACCCTAGCTTGTGTCTGGGCTCCTGAAGCCATTTCTGATCTGTTCTGTTCAGTCACTAACTCAGGTTCGACTCTTTGCAACCCCACGGACTGCAGCACGCTAGGCTTCCCTGTTCATCACCATCTCCTGAAGCATGAGTTGCTCAAACTCATGTCCATCGAGTTGATGATGCCATCCAACCATCTCATCCTCTGTCATCTCCTTCTCCTGCCTTCAATCTTTCCCAGCATCAGAGTCTTTTCCAATGAGTCAGCTCGTCGCATCAGTACTGGAGATTCAGCTTCAGCATCAGTCGTTCCAATGAATATTCAGGGTTGATTTCCTTTAGGATGGACTGGTTTGATCTCCTTGCAGTTTAAGGGACTCTCTAGAGTCTTCTCCAACACCACAATTCAAAAGCATCAGTCCTTCAGTGGTCAGCCTTCCTTATGGTCCAACTCTCACACCTGTACATGACTACTGGAAAAACCATAGCTTTGACTATATGGACCTTTGTCAGCAAAGTAATGTCTGCTTTTTAATACACTGTCTAAGTTTGTCATAACTTTTCCAAGGAGCAAGAGTCTTTTAATTTCACGATAGCAATTCTGCACCCAAAACAGTAGCCTCATCGCTCCTTTGTCCAGTCAGTATGTACTGAGTGTACACTTGGTGCCTGGTGCTGTGCTAGGTGCTGGGAATACAGAAACATATATGCTTCTGAGCCCACAGGAAGACACAGCATATGTTTCTGGATCCAGCTGTACAGTGAAAACCAGACTTCAACAAGGAGAATCCCTTGCAATGGAGAGCCAGTTGTTGGGCTCTAGATGTCAGTTGCTGCCAGAGTGAGGAATTGAGGATTTGCATTTGGAAAACTCTTTCCAGCTCTCATAGAATGTTCTCATTTTCCTAACTTGTTTTGCAACTGTGCAGGGGGCCAGACAGCATTTGTTATTCGCCAAACTGCCCAGAGTACAGGGCAAAAGGCCGCAGACAGTGAACTGAATTTTCAGTGCTTAAATGGGAACAGAGCCCATACAGATAATCCAGGGAGCTCTTGTGAATTCTTATTTTCAATTTTTTCTTTCATTGCTTTTGTAACTAAATTCTTAAATAAAAAACGTTGGTTTTTCATTTTCCATCTTCTCCCTTTCTCTGCCATTTTTCTCCTGTTGCTGAATAGAGAGACTCTAGCAGGACTGCTCCATCAGAAAATTAGGTGGCCTCCTAAGAGGAACATTCTCACTGAGGAGGTATTCTGGAGACCTGAGAGAAGGCTGGGCCAGCTCAGCTTTTATGGGTCCTTAAAGATGGCTCCAGATGAGGAAGCAGAGGAAAAACAAATGAGTCCCAAGAACCCCAAATCTGGAGGTGAATTTACTGGCAGCCTCCATTTTTTCCATCGTTGGATCATCAAGGTGATCATCCTAACACCCTAACGAGTTAGTTTCCTGTATGGCCCAGCCTGGCCCCACATCCCCAGTCAGCCAGTGAGTGCCAGAGTGACCCAGAGCTGGAAGAAGGCCCAGGGCTCATCTGGTCCCCTTGCCTTCAGGAAATGTCTCTCGTCTCTCACTTGCAGGAAAGGGAAGGGCGGGAGGGACTTCTGTTCCTCTCCATGGAGGACAGAGCCCGGGGATGCAGTCACCCGAACAGCTGAATTCGGTTACCCTCCCATTTTGTCGCTCGGCACCCCACCCCATCCTGAAACCAACTTTAGAGTCTCTCAATCAACTTCCGAAGCATAGATAACTGAGCGGAGGTTTTCTTTCTTCTCCATCCCCGTGGCCCATCTGTTGCCTGCAAAGGTCACGAAGGAAACCCGAGAAGGGACACGGACATCTCCCTCCCGCCGGCCCCTGCCACGACATGGGGAACAAATGCAAGAGGCAAGAAGCCAGAGCACTGTACCTCCTCTGAAGTCCAAGTCCGCGGCTGCAGTCACGCGACAGGAGGAAAGAAGCCGAGAGTCATCCCCCGCCAGGAAGGCGGGGCTTGTCCCGCGCTAACTAGGCTGCTTTCTCTAAGCGCTCTTATTCCAGGCGCGGGATCCTGCCGCCCTTCCTGCTGCTGCTGCTGCTGCTGCTAAGTCGCGTCAGTCGTGTCCGACTCTGTGCGACCCCATGGACTGTAGCCTACCAGGCTCCTCCATCCATGGGAGTCTCCAGGCAAGAATACTGGAGTGGGTTGCCATTTCCTTCTCCAATGCATAAGAATGAAAAGTGAAAGTGAAGTCCCTCAGTCGGGTCCGAGTCTTAGCGACCCCATGGACTGTAGCCTACCAGGCCCCTCCATCCATGGGATTCTCCAGGCAAGAGTACTGGAGTGGGGTGCCATTGCCTTCTCCGCCGCCCTCCCTACCCCCCATCAGAAGAGACCAGGAGTAACAGGCTGGGTTCCCACGGCACAGCTGAGCTAGAATCCCTACTGTACGCCCCCCCGCCCCCGCTCCCAGAGCCCCACCCCGTGCCCGGGGACAGGAGACCTCCTCCGTGGGCAGGACAAGCCCTGTGTGGGGGTCCTGGGGACTACTGAGACTCGCTCAATGGAGCGGACCGAGGGGCTCCTTTTGCTCACTGTCCCATCTAGCCTCGGTCTCCCGGTATCCCTGGGCGGGGAGTGGACGTCGAGCTGTCCAGGACACGCAGGGAACCGGCGCTGGGCTCAGCCGCCCGGCGATTGCTCCTCTAGAAGCATAGGTAGCCGCTGGGGCTGAAGACGGGAAGCCACCGGGGAAGCCACTGGTGGGGCGGGGGCGCCACCCCTCCGCCCTCTCCTCGGAGGGCCAGAGAAGAGGCGCCGAGGCCCTGAAGACGGTCAGCCGCAGCCGGGGTGCCGTGGGTGCCGCAGCCGAGCGCGCCTGGGAACCGGCCCCCGCCCCAGCGCCCGCACTCACCGCTCAGCAGGCGACCCGTCGCGCCTCGGAGCCCCGCCAGCAGCGCGGCCAGCAGCACGGCCCGCGGCGCCGCTCCCCGCGGCATGGCCCGGCTCGGGTGCGCCTTCGGACCCCGGGGCGCTACGGCGGCGGTGGAGCGGGCGGACCGGCAGCGGCGCGCTCCGCAACGCCAACGGCGGGCGGCTGCAGCATCTCCCCAACACCGACGGACCCGGCACCCGGAGGAGGCGGGGAGGGCGAGGAGCCAGCCTGTCGCCCCTCCGCCCCCGGGGACGTCACTGCGGGGAGGGCAGCCCCGCCGGCGGGCCCGCCCCCCGGAGCCTCCTCCAGCGCGCTCGGCGCCAGACACCCGGCCCGCCCCACTCGGAGCTTCCCAGGGACATCCTGCGTTTGCCCGGGGCGCAGAGCCGAGGAAAATCCCGGTCTGGCTTCTCCGAAATTCAATGAAGAAGGCACTGGCTAAAAACCTACCGTGTCTCTCCCCAACTCCTCCTCCCAGCGTCCTAGGCTCCGCCTTTGGGCCAGCGGGAGAAGCAAACTCCGAGACCTGCCGGGGCTCAGGAGGCTGCTGTCCAGGCCTTCGGGGCTACGTCTAAGGACCGGTGGACGCAGAGAACAGACGCCCACCTAGGCGCGGTGCCCACTGGCCAGGCAAGTTATGCTGCAGCGTGGATACCGTCCAGCGGAGGCTAAGTTGGAGTTCTGGCTGAGGAGAAGAGTGGCGCTCCCAGAGCGTCCTTGAGACCAGCGAGGAAATAATACCGCTTTCTGCAGAGCACATGGGTGTGGGTGATGGTTCGGTCTTGTGGTAGAAAGGAGGCGACTCTCTCCCCGTCCCCCCAGGAAAGAGGGACCCTCGTTTCCTGTGGCAAAGCTTTCCTCAGGAACCCAGCCTCAACGTGTGCTCCTTCTTCCAAACTCTCACAATAGTCCTGTTTTAATTTGCACCTTGTTGTAAACAAAATGTCTTCAAATATATTCAAATAATAAAAGCAAGACTCCTGTCCAAAAGCTAAAGTTTTTGGCTGAGTGCTGGAAGGTGGGTCTGATTTGCATACTCCCCCCAACCCCCCTCCCTAGCCCTATCTGGTCCACTGACTTCTGAGTTTGGGTTTCAGATGGAGCCTTTGCAGTTTGAGACAAACAGGCCAGACTGATCACAGGGTGGGGCATCTGTTTTCAGTATCAGCTGACCTTTTGGGAAGCTCTGCTACTGCAGAAAGGACAGCATTGGCAGGAGGAGGGCTGACCTTAAGGCAAGTTCATTTACAGCCTGTCCTTATGCCTGAATTAGAATATTTCATGTCCAGCACGCATTCTTTCTAGAAATTCCTGATTATCAAAACATCCAAAGAGTGGGCTGATATGGTGAGTAGAAGCAGTTGATTCGGCAAGTCAACAAGTCAATTTCAAACATTTGAAATTGTTTCTGGTTCTGCTTTTTTTCACTTAATATCTCTGTGGACTCCAGCAAGTTTTTTTTGCCTACATTTAAGTTAACTCTTGGTAACAATAAAAATCACTTTAACTTGTGAAGTTTTGATAAGGCATGTGGGTATGTAAGTGTGCAGATAGCTGGACACTTAATGGCAATTACAAAGGATTTATTTCCAATCTTACAGCATGTATTACAGCTTAGAGAAGCTGTTTAACCTTGGCCCAAATAACTGAATTGTGTTCTGAGTTCTCCCTTGGGTACCCTGGCCCTTGGTCCAGATGGACATTGTTGAGGTATGCAGTCAATCTAATGTAGATTACAATAGTGACCCCAATTCTTCACCCTGCCCTATATCCACACCCTTTAACTAGGTGAATTTGCAGTTCTTCTTACTAAAGGAGCAGAGTACATTGCCCCCTCCCTTGTCCTTGTGTTCGACCAACAGAATGAGCTTAGACTGGAAAAGGCCTCACATGGTTTTGTTTGTTCTCTTGCTTCTCTGCCACCCTCTGAGAGCTCAGATATCCCACTTGTCCAGGTAGATCCCAAAGAAGACACCTAGGGCGGAGCGGCTTCTGTCAATCAGCAGACTATAGTGAGAAACAGAGCTGCCCTGCAGCCAGAAGCTGAGCTATCTGGCCAGACTTAGACAGTCAAATCCTCAGCTGACCTCCAGATATATAAGCAATAATAAATGTTTTAGATCACTTTGTTATGCAATGCTGTTGCAGCAATACCTGACCATTACACCTGATAATACAGAGCGATGCTGCTGGTTGCTGAAAAAGCTCATAAAATGGAATTTTTCTTGGTAAAATTGTCTTGGTCCAGGCTCCAATCCTTAGTTTGACAAGCTCAAGCCCAATCTAAGAGGCTGATATATTCATCCATTGAGAAACATAGTCATCAGGTAAATCAAAGTTTGCCTTGGTCTTTTGAGTACATACTCGCCCTCTGGAGGGAAAAAGATTTCTCAGTGAGCATGGCATCAGGACAAAGGAAATCAGTTATACAATTTGAAATTTAGGCTTTGATAACCAGCTATGTCCATCTTCGCAATAAGAGAGCTGTCCGGCAGACAAACACATCATCCTGACAGGGTAATTTTTAATCTTGATAATGCTGAGATGAGATTGCCAACTTGTAACTTTCTAAATTTCCCTTCTCTAGGTCTGATTACCTTTCTTTTGTTCAAAATGTTTTTCTCCAAATAGTGTCACAGCAGAAATGCTAATATCCATTCTCCGCCTCTTTTAGTGATAGAGTCCTTGAATTCCATCTAGGCGGATATCCCCTCATCCATCCCCATTAAAGACTGTTTCCTAGCCTCCCTTGCAGTTTGGTGTGCCCTTAATGATTAAGTTCTGACCAGTGGGTCACCCACTTTGCTGCTGGCACTGTGGATGGAAGCCGCACTGTGCGAAGTTTATGTTCAGGAGTTGCAGGTGGAGGCTTAGGAGCAAAGTGCATGGTGCTTCTAAATAGAGCTGCAAGCTCTGGAATCTCATGTACAGTCCTGAGTAGACCTGCCAGTTGGGCAATACACAAGGGACAAAGTCTTAACCTTCTCTTTTCCAGTGTATCCCACCTTTGTAAGTGAGGTAGGTTAGCAGTGGGATTACGGACATGTGTATAAGACATGGGGATGTTGAGCCAGCTATTCACAAAACTGGAAGCAATTCACTGCTGACTTCAGACATGTCCCAGAAGCTGAATAAACCAAATTTTGGATAATGGATTTTTTAAAAATATATATAGCAAGAAGACTTTAACGTTTTCAGGACTGATCTCTCATCTCTATTTCCTTATTGTTTTTACTTTTGTTGAATATGTAGTGCTTTTGTGCTGTCGCTCAGTCGTGTCTGACTCTGTGCAACCTCATGGACTGTAGCCTGCCAGCCCATGGGATTTTCCAGGCAAGAATACTGGAGCAGGTTGCCATTTCCCTCCAGGAGATTGTCCTGACCCAGAGATAGAACCCATGTCTGCTGCATTGGCGGGTGGATTCTTTACCACTAGCACCAGCTGGGAAGCCCTTGTTTATATGGAGGTCTACAAGTTGAGGCACATAAAGTCCCTGTTTTTGGTTTATCTGATATTCATAATATAGATCAAATATAGCAGTTCTGGAAATACCCTTCAAATGAAAGCAAGGTAAGTTGGAGCCTGAGAATATATAAAATGAGAGAGATGATAACTGTGTGGCATCAAATGCAGTGGTTTTCAATCAGTAGAACAGACACAAGCACTCAATAGCTGGCACTCCTAGAAGCGCTGCGTAGTTAACTTTTATTTCTTGGTCTAATTTAATTGATTCCAGTGATCCTGATGTAAGAGCCAGTTGTTTCAAAAGTGAAGATCTAAGTGAGCCATCCTCTCCCAGGTGTCAATCAGATTAGTCCAAGGCTTTGACTTCTTCCTGGTCTTCTTTATCCGACTTTGAAGTCACTTTCCTGTTGGCAGTAACATGGATCAGTTCAGAACTCTGTACAGAACTCTGTAGTTGTGAACACAATGTGGCATGAAAACAACTTTTGAAAGTTTCTCCAATACAAATTTACTATGTTGGATTCTAACTATGGGTTAGATTTTGCAACCAAGTATAAATTTCTGTGTGGGAGGAACAGTCATTCCACTGTGAAGTGACTTGGAAGGTTTGGGAGTGGACCTCCTAAAGGTAAATATAATGTGTTCACCTAAGAGTCAAACTTCTGAGATTTCATCACTGGTGACTGATTTCTTTGGGTTACCCAGGATTCCTTCTAGTCAGCCCTCTTTTAAAATGCAAATATTCCTGGGTGGATAAAAAACATAATGCCACTAAAACCTTACTGTGGTCACACTTTTTTAGTTCTTTCTTTCTGACAAAATGGGACCTGGAGTATTCTAAGATCTGGTGAAGGAGTGATGGTAAAATCAGACCTGTTTATGTAGGGAAGTTTTGGGTAGACAAGAAAGGATGGAGGGAGAGGAAAGGGGGTAAAATTAAAATAAAATTAAACTTTAAAATAAATTACAATAAAATCTTAAGATATTTCACAATTTAAAATTGTTCACAAACTAATGTACAGTATAGAAATACTACTTTCTAAATTAGCTAATGCTGGACACCAGGACATTTTTTTAGTTAAAACTTTTTGTTATATGGAATTCCCTGGTGGTCCAGTGGTTAGGACTTGGCATTTTTCACTGCCTGGGTCCAGGTTCAATCCCTGGTTGGGGAATTAAGATCCCAAAAGCCACATGGTGTGGCCCCAAATTTTTTTTTTTTTAGTTTTTTACAAATATTTTCTGAATTCCTACAGGGAGGCAGTGTGTTAGGCATTTTGTGCTAGACCCAGTTTCTTTTGGAGCATACAATACAGTCACAGACAAGTAAAAATAGGTGAAAAGTTAAATAACAACATAGCAGAGAAGAGTTGAATAATTATAAAATATGGGCACAAAGTAGTGCATGACTAATTGCCAAGAGAACAGTGCAGACACAGATTCTTCTGTGTAAGAAGCTTAGAGGAAGATGTCGCAGTGAAACAGAATGAAACTCAAGGCTTTAAGACAGAGGAGAAAGGCCAAGCAGGTATACAGAAGGAATTAGGTTAGCACTTATATCATTGAGGGAATTATCTGTCCAAGTTGTGGAATAATGTTTTACTCTTAAGTGAATCCACATGTGTAGTAACAGGACTGTTCTGCTCATCCCAATAAAAATGTGCACAGAAATCTAAGGTACCCAGGGCTTGCCTGGTGGCTCAGACGGTAAAGAATCTGCCTGCAACGCAGGAGACCTGAGTTCCATCCCTGGGTTGGAAAGGTCCCCTGGAGAAGGGAATGGTTACCTACTCCAGTATTCTTGCCTGGAGAATCCCATGGACAGAGGAGCCTGGCGGGCTATAGTCCACAGGGTGGCAAAGAGTCAGACACAACTGAGCAACTAACTCTTTTACTTCCTCTGGAGTACCCAGCCAGATCTGCGGATACAATTCAAGTAGCAATCTTTATTTTTTGAATCAAGTAAATGAAATTTTCACTGAACTAATTTTGCTCTACCCTTATAAATTAAATCAAATCGTCTGAAAAACAAGAAATTAAGTTGCTAAACATTGTATAGAAAATATTAGGTCATTAAGTGACTTTTCCAATTTTTTTTCCAGAACTTAAAAAAAAATCAGGGTAGACATATTCATGTTTCCATTAATAACATCTGATAACATTAATGGAAGTTGGCCTCAGTACCAATAAGAATAAAAATTCTATTACTTCTTGTTAATCCATGAATGTAGTATGCAAATAAATATCTGTCAAGCTAATGCTGAGTTAGACACATTGGGTTTCAGTCATAATACAAAGATGGGGACATTTTTAATTAGGGATTCTTTAGTCATTAACAGGTGATAGCCAGTTTCCTTTAAACTCTTCTGGACCCTGTGCCTGGTGCTGCTGTAGCAGTATTCTGGGAATAAGGCGATTAACCCTGAACTGTGAGGCTAGCCCTTGCTACATGGATTAAGATTTAGCAATTTTAGGTATGCCTTTGGTTGTATCAGAGTTGAAAATCTAGAGGACATGCTGTTTTGCCAAAAATGAGAGGGCTCAGTGTTGGTGGGAGAGAGGGGAGCTAAGAGGGTGTGAGGGCAGGTGGATACAATTCCCTGGGGTGAGAAGGGAGGGGAATGGAGTGTGTACAGAGGCTCAGGTTGGTCTATTCCCTGTTTGCATCAACTGGTGTTTTATATTGCACAGACAGATAAGCGGACACACACTTCTATGTAGATGAGAAGAAAGTTTTCTCAAAGCAAGAAATCCCTAAAGCAGTGGGTGGGTTTTTAAAAAGAATATTTGAAGTTAGGAAGAAAATTGAGTAAGGAAAAAAGAAGCACTTCTTCACAGGGAAACCAGAAAGGTGATGGAATTTCAGTTGAGCTGTTTCAAATCTTAAAAGATGATGCTGTTAAAATGCTGCTCTCGTTATGCCAGCAAATTTGGAAAACTCAGCAGTGGCCACAGGACTGGAAAAGGTCAGTTTTCATTCCAATCCCAAGGAAGAGCAATGCCAAAGAATGTTCAAATTACTATTCAATTGCACTCATTTCACATGCCAGGAAGATTTTGCTCAAAGTCCTTCAAGCTAGGCTTTAGCAGTTTGTGAACCAGGAACTTCCAGACGTACAAGCTGGATTTAGAAAAGGCAGAGGAACCAGAGATCAAATTACTAACAAATGCTGGATCATAGAAAAAGCAAGGGAATTAAAAAAAATTCTACTTCTGCTTCATTGACAATGCTAAAGCCTTTGACTGTGAGGATGACAACAAACTGGAATATTCTTAAAGAGATGGGAATACCAGACCACCTTACCTGCCTCCCAAGAAACCTGTATGCAGGACAAGAAGCAACAGTTAGAACCAGACATGGAACAATGGACTGGTGCAAGACTGGGACAGGAGTACATCAAGGCTGTATACTGTAACCCTGCTTATTTAATTTCTAAGCAGAGTACACCATGCAAAATGCCGGATTAGATGAATTACAAGCTGAAATCAATATTGTTGGGAGAAATATCAACAACCTCAGATATGCAGATGATACCACTTCATGGCAGAAAATGAAGAGGAACTAAAGAGCCTTTTGACAAAGGTGAAAGAGGAGAGTGAAAAAGCTGGCTTAAAACTCAACATTCAAAAAACTAAGGTCATGGTATCCAGTCCTATTACTTCATGGCAAATAGATGGGGAAAATGTGGAAACAGTGTCAGATTTCATTTTCTTGGGCTCCAAAATCAATGTGGACAGTGACTGCAGCCACAAAATTAAAAGACGCTTGCTCCTTGGAAGAAAAGCTATGTCAAAGCTAGACAGTGTTTAAAAGAGCAGAGACAATACTTTGCCAACAAAGATCCGTATAGTAAAATCTATGGTTATCCAGCAGTCACGTATGGATGTGAGAATTGGACCATAAAGAAGACTGAGTGCTGAAGAACTGATGCTTTCCAGCTGTGGTGTTGGAGAAGGCTCTTGACAGTCCCTTGAACAGCAAGGAGATCAAACCAGTCAATACTAAAAGAAACCAACCCTGAATATTTATTAGAAAGACTGATGCTGAAACTGAAGCTCCAATAGTTTGGCTACCTGATGCAAAGAACTGACTTATTGGAAAAGACCCTGATGGTGGGAAAAATTGAGGGAGAGGGGAGAAGGGGGCGACAGAGGATGTGATGGTTGGATGGTATCACTGACTCAATGGACATAACTTTGAGCAAACTCAGGGAAGCAAACTCGGAGAAGCCTGGTGTGCTGCAATTCATAGGATCACAAAGAGTCGGACACAACTTAGCAACTGAACAACAGCAACAGAAGGGTCAGACTATTTTTGACAGAGGTAAACTTACTTTGCTTTGTGTACTTTGCCTTTTGGTTTATGCGGAAGGGAAATCAGTTCTTTCTAAAACAAAACAAATATCAAAAAGGAAAATTTTTACTTCTTGCAATGACTGAAATTTACTTAGGAAAAATCTGAAGTAAAATTATCACAGAGTTTATAATCACTATCTTCTTAAACCTGGAGACTATGGTGTTAGAAATGGTCCAGATTAAGGCATTTGGGGTTCATTCAGGACAGTGTGTTTGTACATCCATAAGACTATGGGATGCTATTGCTTTTATTGTTTGTTTATATTGTTTATTTAGCATTTTCTTTTGTATGATCTAAGCAAGATCAATCATTATAAAACAAATACAGTAAATCCCCTACATGTGAACCTTCAAGTTTCAAACTTTCAAAGATACAAATGTATGTTTGCATGTTCAATCAAAAGGTGTGAATGAAACTGCAGCTCGCCCTCCATCTCCCGTTGCTGACGATCCTTCAGCTCTACCATCTCCCACCTCCTCTGCCTCCTCCAGTCAGTAACTCCAGCCCCTGTAGGCCAGCTGTTGTACGATACTACTGTGTTTTTCAAGGTAACTGTACTGTAAGATTAAAAATGCTTAATTTTTGTTTTTTTTTTTAATGTATTATTTGTGTGAAAAGTCTTATAAACCCATTACAGTACTGTACTATATAGCTGATTGTGTTAATTGGGTACCTAGGCTAACTTTGTTGGACTTACAAACGTGCTCTCAGAATGGAACTTGTTTGTACATACTAGCAATGAAGTAGCCCATGTTAATATCTGACAGCTTTATAACAGGTGACAATAAACCCGGTGACAATAAGCCCAGTGACAATAGCACCATTTCTGTGCCAGCAGAGTTGCACACTCTGGAGATATCTTTGGTTTATCAAGGATTCTCAAATTATCTGATATCTATGCCCTGCCCCACCTCCAGCATATAGAAGGCTCTGGACCATGGGCATCAAGATTTAAAGGATAAAGCTTTAAAACCTCTCAGAATTTGCCACCCACCAAAGATTTATCTAAATGCCTCACTATCAGTCTCACCAAGATCCTTTCTTCTCTTTGTTTTCTTAAGAGTTGGATAATTTCATCTCTCTTTTTAGCCTGTTTAAAGAGAGAAAAAGAAGTGGGTGAGTCTTTTGACTTAATAATAAAGCTTTGTGTCCATGGGGGGAGGGATGGATTTTTTTCCATTTTCCTTCTTGTATTTTGGGGCAGAAATAAACAGTTGTTTTCCATGATAGATTTATACTTTTCATTAATACAATTCAGTTTTATTCCAGAGGTGCTGCTTCACAAAATAAATTTGATTTTGATCGTAAACGGAGGGAATTTTTCTTGCCCATACAACAATAGCTTTCACTGATTTTATTACATGAACCATGCTAAAAGCTTGATATGTGTATTATATCATTATTTTCTTATAATAAGTCAGAAGTTTGACACCGCTGTCATCCATTTTACATATGAGGAATGTGAAGAGTACTGAGGTTAAATAATTTACCTAAGCTTTAAAGCGGAGAAGGCAATGGCACCCCACTCCAGTGTTCTTGCCTGGAGAATCCCAGGGACGTGGGAGCCTGGTGGGCTACCGTCTATGGGGTTGCACAGAGTCGGACACGACTGAAGCGACTGAGCAGCAGTAGCAGCAGCAAGCTTTAAAGTGGCAGGATTGGATTTGATACCCACTCTACTTGACAACAAAACCCAAGGTATCGGTCGTTCCACTAAATTGCCGTTAAAAGGTAGCAAGACACATCAGCCAGCTCAAACAGCATGCCAGCTCGTGTTGCGATGGCATGAAGGCTTTCTTGAGTAGCTTGTATACAGAACAGAGCCTCACACCGCATCATTCCTCTGTCTTAGATACTGAGACGTGCATATGCTCAGGTAAGTTTTCTTAAAAGTAAAAAAAAAAAAAAAAAATAGTGCAGGCACAGAGATTTACCAAGATATAGGATGTATACAGTGCTTCCCTGGTGGCTCAGGTGGTAAAGAATCCACCTGCCATGCAGGAGACCCAGGTTTGATCCCTGGGTTCAGAAGATGCCCTGGAGAAGGAAATGGCAACCCATTCTAGTATTCTTGCCTAGGAAATCCCATGGACAGAAGAGTCTGATGGGCTATAGTCCCTAGGGTCACAAAGACACTACTGAACAACAAGCACTTTCACTTCACTTTTTTCAGACTGTATTCAAAGAGGCAAATATAGTTACACATTTTTTCCCCCATAGTATCCACATCTGTTCAGTGTTGGAGATGGCCAGACAGAAAATCGCATCTGGAATACTTGAGAACAAGAGAAGAGAACTGAGAATCTGACAAATGAAACTCATAGCTTCAAATGGCCAAGTACAGTGAGAGAAGTTTAGATCAAAGCTAGAAGGAAAATAAAACTGAGAATGGACAGACTCGTCACAGCCAGGTAAAAGTTCTAGGTCATCCATTCAAAGGTGTTGCACTACTTTCTTAGGACTCAATAACAAAGTATCAAAAATCAGGTGGCTTAAAACAACAGATAGTTATTGTCACACAGTTCTGAAGGTTAGAAGTCCAAAATAAAACTGTAGCAGGGCCATGCTCCCTCTGAAACCTGTAGGGGAATCCTTCTTTGCCTCTTCCTAGCTTCTGATCATTTGCTAGAAATCTGTAGCATTCCTTGGCTTGCAGCTGTGTAACTCCAATCTCTGCTTACATTGTTACATTGCTTTTTCTTCTTGATTCTACTTCCAAATAAGGTCACATTTCGATGGTACTGGGGATTAGGACTTCCACACATCTCTTGTTTCAGTGGGTCACACTTCAATCCGTTGTTAACAATTGGTCACAAAGAATTGGACACATTTAGCAACTGAACAACACTTCAGTCTATAATAAGTACCTATGATATAATATTACTGTGCTAGCCATCTATGGGATTGCACAGAGTCGGACACGACTGAAGCGATTTAGGAGTAGTAGTAGGGGCTGGGCAAAATAAAATACCGTTCCTGCCTGCCAGGTGGTGGCAGACTTGTAGAGAAAAGGACTACAATGAGGTTAGAACAGGATGCAAATAGAGAAGAGGGATTCTTAATTCAGACAAGGGTGTGTATCTATGGCTGAGACTCAGAGGAGGTGATGTCCAAGATTAGACATGAAAGCATAGTCAACAGATAATATCACAGACAGGATGGGGAAGAAAGCTTCTAGGCAGAGGAGACAGGTGTGCAAAGCCCTAGAAGCTGTGTATTGCTAAGTAATTCCTCAAGATGCTTCTTCAGTCCAGATGCAAGAGAAGCTGCAAAGTTTAGGCACACCCCACCCAGACATGGGAGGGAGGAGGGGTGCTGGGCCTGAGTAATCAGTGGGGCACACTGCTATTTTGGCTCTGCTTCATTCCATTCAAGTCGTATTAATCTTGCTTTCCAAGAACCTACAAAATTTTAGTTTTATTTATTTTGGGACAAGATTTCTATTTTTCACTTGAATTTAAGGCATCATACATCACAGATATTGAAAGAAGAAAAGGCATCATATATGACAGATAATAAAAGAAATAAATTCAGAGTCCTTCAAAAACTAAGCTAATTTTTTCAGCTATACATATACATGTATCTATTCTTTTTCATAATCTTTTCCCATTTAGGTTACTACAGAATATTGAGCACTGTGCTAGTATGTATTATCCTTGTGTTATTATCTATTCCCTTGCTCGCATGCTTAGCATGCTTAGTCGCTCAGTTGTGTCCCACTCTTTGCAACCCTATGGACTGCAGCCCACCAGGCTCCTCTGTCCATGGGATTTCCCAGGCAAGAATACTGGAGTGGGTTGCCATTTCCTCCGGGGGGTCATCCCTATTCAAGGATTGAACCCGCATCTCCTGTGTTCTTTACCACTGCGCCACCTGGGAAGCCCTTGCTAGTTAACTATTTTAAGTGTGCATGTCATTCCCAAACTCCCAACTTATCCCCCTCTACCTTTCCCCTTTGGTAGCCATAAGTTTTATTTTCTAAGTCTGTGAGTCTGTTTCTGACAAACTAAGATAATTTAAAAGTATCTGTCAATTTGCTAAGGATTGAATAAAATAGCATTTATAGAAAAAGACCTGGGATACTTTAATGTAGGTATTAGGTGGCACTAGTCTATGAGGTCGCACAGAGTCGGACACGACTGAAGCGACTTAGCAGCAGCAGCAGCAGTGATAAAGAATCCACTGGCCAGTGCAGGGAAAGTGAGAGATGTGGGTTCTATCCCTGGGTCAGGAAGATCCCCTGGAGTAGGAAATGACACCCCACTCCAATATTCTTGCCTGAAAAATTCCATGGACAGAGGAGCCTGGCAGGCTACATTCCAGGGGGCCGAAAAGAGTTGGACATGACTGAATGACTGAGCACATTCAATATTAACTTTCTTTTCTAACTTTCCCATTACACATGTAATCAGTGGGAATTAAATGCTCCCATACTGTGATTACATAGCACTTTATACTTTTATTACAGTATTGATCTTACTTTGCTTGCTTTATCTCATAGCTGCTGCCATGTCTCTTTCAAAGTCTTATTCATCCTTTTATCCTTCCTTCAAGCTTAGCAGTGCCTTGTCAATGATACTCAATGAATTTCTGCTGAATTGATTGAGTCATGAAATATGAATGAATGAAACCATTACATTGTCTAATACACAATTACTAGTCTAAGCAAAAAAAAACTTAGAGATTGAAATTAAACAGTAAGAAGTTTAGTTCTTAAAATCCCCTATAAATAAAACTAATATGATTATTTTCTGTGTAATAGAAAATATTGGTTAGTCACAGATGAGATATTAATATATTGTCATAATGCTTCTAAATGGTCAAATATTTAGTTATAAGATTCTAAATAATAGGTAAAATTCATTCATTTAAATTTTGATTTCATGTCCTTTTTTATTATAATAGATTTTACTATCTAATCAGTTTTATAATATAATATGCGCCAGAAACAAAGTTTTCAAATATGATTTGATTTTTGCTTCCTGGATATGTTTCCTGGGAATAAATAACAAAACTATTGTAGGCAACTGTGTCATCAGAACAGAAACATTTCCAACTACTCTAAGAACTCTCAGCCAGGATAACAAAATAAATTCAGTGGTAAGAGAAAATTCTTACAGTTTACCTTATTAGTTGGAATAAAGAATTTACTTGTTAATTTCATAACAAAAGAATTTTCATTTCTAACCATAGTGCTTTTGTTGTGTTTATAAATGGAATTTTATAAGGCATTTAAATCATTTAATTTATTAATTCTTAAAATGATAGCATAAGGGGGTCAGAATTTATATTTGCAATATTTTTTCTTTTTTTCAGGTTTGTTGCAATATAACTGACATACAACTCTGTATAAGTTCAAGGTGAAAAGCAGAATTACTTGACATATATATTGTGATATGATTACCACATGAGTTTAGTTACTATCCATCACCTTATATAATTACAAATTTTTTTTCTTTTGATGAAAACTTTTAGATTGACTCACTTAGCAACTTTCAAATGTATCAATACAGTATTTTTTTTAACTACAGCCATAATGTTGTATATTACATCCCCAGGACTTTATATCTTATATTCATAATGTTTTCTTATAATCTAAAGTTTAGTTACATTACTTATATTTATATACTACTCCTGAGAAAATAAATTACAGAATAAAAAGTAAATTTTAGGAAATTAGGATTTGACAATATATAAATTTAATATCTCATAGAAGGTTAATGAATTTTAGTGTCACTTTAAGAATTAAGTTGCTGAGTTCCTATTTTTGGCTTTTCACAGCCAAATAGTTTGGGTGGCAACATATATTAGTAGCCAAACATATTTGGGTGTGAATCCCGATTCTGTGTGATTAATGGCAAATAATATCTTAACTAATCATCCTTCTAACTATAATCACTATCCCATTTGGTTAGATGTTTGTGACCTTGGGTAAATCAAAGAACCATTTCTCTGGGTATTGATTTCCTATCTGTAAGGAAAGGTGTGAAAATGGAGATAATACAAACATTGTTTAACAATGCATGGCATATAGTGGATATTTATTAATGGCAGCTATTATTAGTATAGAAAACCATTTTTCAATGCTTTTAAAATGTGAAAAGTGGGAAAAAGAGGGGAAGGGGTGTACCGCCTTCTGTGTACAGGCATGAAAGATTCCTGATGATTCAACCTCAGGTGAGTTAGTGAACAGTGTTGGAAGGAAGAAGGGAGAAACAAAAAGGGACAGCTAAAGCATTATTTGTCTTTTATGCAGTAGAAATCCTTCTGTTACAAAGTCTCCAGTATATTATAAACTTTCTTCTTAGTTAGATTTCAGTTATAAAGATCTTAATAAGCACTAAACTCTAAAAGAAAAATCTTTTCTTCTCAAGAACTTGTTCTCATATGAAGAATGCATTTCTTCCTTGTACTATGCTTAAACATTTTGACTGAAACATTCATCAAAGATAGCATATGGTAGTGCTTAGTTCACTGATTACCTATCTACATTACCAAAAGAAATTTTCTCTTGGTATTGTATAAGAGCCTAATTACTGAATTTAATCTTAAGAATATCTTAGAAGAGTACTGAACTGGTTCCAATTCAATATGCTCTTTGCTTAGTTACCTGGCAACCATCCCAATGCTTAGAGAATCCAGAAACTCTTGAAATCAGTGTGGGGTAGTACTTAAGCACTTTGGCTACATCGTCAGATGGGTCCAGGTTCAAACTGTCTTTACTATATTTTAACTGTGTGACCTTGAAAAAGTCACTTACAGGTTGCTGCTTAAGCTTCCTCATCTGCAATAGGGGTAATTATAATGCTTCTCAGACAGAGCTTTTCTGATGATTAAATAAGAATGTGAGTAAAGAACGTAGAGTGTATGCGCTATGTAGTTAGTTCTCAAAAATATTATTATTCTCTGGTGAAAGGAGCAGATAATTGGAAAAGGAAAAAACATGAAGAAAATAGGCTTAGGAAGCAGTGGGGGAAATATAGTCACTCAAATACAGATTAAAAAAAACACTTATTCTTTCCATTGGCTATCAAAGCAATATGACACAAACATCAAAGTATGTGAAAAAAAGCACATAGAGGAAAATTATATTTACATAAATCCATTGCTGAATCTAAAATCTTAACATAACTTTAAAAATTTAAAACATGTAAAAATTTTAGAAGAACCCTAAGGGAGCATCTGCCTGCAATGCGGGAGACCTGGGTTCGATCCCTGGGTGGGGAAGATCCCCTGGAGAAGGAAATGGCAACCCACTCCAGTATTCTTGCCTGGAGAATCCCATGGATGGAGGAGCCTGGTGGGCTACAGTCCACAGGGTGGCAAAGAGTCGGACACGACTGAGCGACTTCACTTTCACTTTCACTTTCAAGGAAGTTCCAAAATAAACAATCTAAGGATTTAAAAATAATACATCAAAGGGAGAAAGGCAACTAAGGAAGCAGCTTAATGATCATGATTCTCACTGATGAAAAGAGGATATCAGTTCACCCAATTAAAAATAAATGAAGACATGGAGGCTGTAATGAGCATAAAGTTGCTTAGTAACCCTGGCCTGACAGGGTCAAGATGTGTGTTTTGGGGAATAGAGGTACATAGGGTAGGATAGTTGAATGGCGTCATGCTGAGGACCTTGACATAAAGATAGCTCTGTTTAAATTTACTTAGCAGAAGACAGGAACTATGTTTCAGACCTCAAAATTACTAAGTTAGAAATAAAAATCAGATAAGACTTCATAGATTTGGAAATTAAAAGGCATACTTCTAAATAATTCATGAGACAAATTATAAATCAAAATAAAAATTTAAAAATACTCAGAATGGAGTAATAATGAAAACCCTATATAGCTGGTGGCTTGCAGCTAAAATAGTACTTTGAGGAATATTTACAACTGTAAATACTTGTATTAGAAAAGAGATAAGGTGGAAAATTAAGAAACAAAGTGAGAAGGGAAGGAAGTTAGAATGAAAATAAGAACTAACTCAAAACTGAAGGGAGAAATAATGAAAATCAAGAACTGATAACATAGGAAACAAAAATACTTTACAGAGGAGAATAAAACCAAATGTTATTTTTAGAAAAGACTATTAAAACAGATAATCCTTTGATATAATTACTAACAAAAAAGGATGTGAATGATTAGAAATGAAAGGGAGTAATAACTAGAGCTACAGTAGAGATTACAAAGATGATTAAACCCACTGTGAATCCTTATATCAATAAATTTGAAAATGTAGATGAAATGCATGCTTTCCAAAAAAAATAAAAATTACCAAATTATTTCAAGGGAAAAAAACCTTATTTACTCAAAAACAAAACAAAACAACCCAATTAAACCTATAGTGCTGCTGCTGCTACTAAGTCGCGTCAGTCGTGTCCGACTCTGTGCGACCCCATAGAAGGCAGCCCACCAGGCTCCTTTGTCCCTGGGATTCTCCAGGCAAGAGCACTGGAGTGGGTTGCCATTTCCTTCTCCAGTGCATGAAAGTGAAAAGTGAAAGTGAAGTCGTTCAGTCGTGTCCGACTCTTAGCGACCCCCATGGACTGCAGCCTATCAGGCTCTTCCGTCCATGGGATTTCCCAGGCAAGAGTACTGTAGTGGGGTCCCATTGCCTTCTCCGAAACCTATAGTACATATGCATATTAAGGTCATATTTATCATTTCCAGTAATTATTTTGTTTAATATTTAGCTGATAGTTTGGGTTTGCCTCGGATTGAGTTGGGTCTGCTTGCTGTACTGCCCACCATTTCTAATAGCCTTGGCTTTTTCTTCTACATTAGAGTCTCTTTCTAGGTTTCTAAGAACTGTTGAAAATGGTGTATATAGTTGGAATATAGTAATATTCTTTTCTTACTTGACTTTTGGCAGGGTTCTAATTGAGAACCACTGATCCAGACCTTCAGAATTATCATGACATTTACCTCTTAATCTGTATTTGTAGAGAGGGGCATTAAGATAAATTTAATTATATTTTATTTATCTGTGATGTTTAACTTTGCCCACACAGTTTGCTCCATAGTTGAAATTTCAAAATATATCTTTGGTGGTAATTTGCACTTTTGCAGATTATAAATAAAGACAGGATAAAGAGAAATACATAAGGCTCTCTTGAACAGTATGAGCAAGTCAATCTTGACTGTGTCTTTTAATTAGGACATGGATACCTGGGTGACCATGCCTTTCATAATCTACTCATCATCTTCTGAGATTTACCACTTTGGTGAAATCATTTTACTTAATACTAAAACTTATTTTATACCTCCTAAAATTTTATCTTTCAATTATGGGTTTAACAAAGAGGGGAAGCAGAAAAGATAAAAACAAACTTTCATTGGGCACCTACTGGATGTCAGGCTTTACGTAATTCATCTAAAATCCTGAAGTAGATGGTATTACTATCTTTTAACAGATAGAAGGAACTCAATCAACATAAAAATTAACAACTTTTCTCAGGGTCACTTAACTAATTAATTAGGTAATTAATTAATTAGGTAACTAGTAACTGTCAGAGCAAAGGATTCAAACTCATTCTCAGTTGTTTGCCTCCAGGCTTCTTTTGCTGAACTATTAATACTTAAACACACACTAGAGACTGTGGTACATTTAAACACACACACACACATGCAGTAACAGAAGGGTTTCTTTAATCAATCTTGATTATGAAAATGAAGAATTGATTAGGATTAACCATGGTGAAGGAGACAGATACAGTCTGCTCTCACAGAACAATTTACATTCCAGTGGAAAGTGTGTGCTATGAGAATACACAGCAGGGGAGCTAATCCAGAGTGAGGTCTGCTTGATCAAAGTGTCTTACTCCATACCGTTTGCTACATACAATCCCAACAATGGTGGGATTTTTCAAAAAACTAAACACTGAACTACCATATGACCCAGCAATCCCACTACTGGGCATATACTCTGAGAAAACCATAACTCAAAAGGACACATGTACCCCAATGTTCATTGCAGCACTGTTTACAATAACCAGGACATAGAAACAATCTAAATGTCCAATGACAGGTGAATGAATAAAGAAGATGTGGTCCAAATATACAATGGAATGTTACTCAGCCGCTAAAAGGAGTGAAATAGGATCATTTGGAGAGATGTGGATGGATCTAGAGTCTGTCATACAGAGTGAAGTAAGTCAGAAAGAGAAAAATATTGTATATTAATGCATATATGTGGAGTTTAGAAAAATGGTACCGATGAACCTACTTTCGAGGCAGAAATAGAGATGCAGATACAGAGAATGGACACGTCGACACGGGGGGGGGAAGGAGGGAGTGACTCTAATTGGGAGATTGGCATTGACATCTACACACTGTCATGCGGAAAACAGGTAGCTAGTGGGAAGCTAGCACGGGGAGCTCAGCTCAGCGCTCTCTGATGACCTCGAGAGGTGGGATGGGAGGGGCGGAAGGGAGGCTCAAGAGGAGGGGATTTATGTATGAATATGGCTGGTTCACTTCATTATACAGCAGAAGTTAACACAACATTGTAAAACAATTATATTCCAATAAAAAGCTAATCTACTTATTTTATGGAGAAGGCAATGGCACCCCGCTCCAGTACTCTTGCCTGGAAAATCCCATGGACGGAGGAGCCTGGTGGGCTGCAGTCCATGGGGTCGCTAAGAGTCGGCCACGACTGAGCGACTTCACTTTCACTTTTCACTTTCATGCATTGGAGAAGGAAATGGCAACCCGCTCCAGTGTTCTTGCCTGGAGAATCCCAGGGACAAAGGAGCCTGGTGGGCTGCCGTCTATGGGGTCGCACAGAGTTGGACACGGCTTAGCATCAGCAGCAGCAGCATAGGATCATGTAGCACTTTGCAAAAAGTGGTCCAAGGGAAAGAATAGTTCAACTGTATGGGTACTTATAAACTGATGAATTTTCTAACATTTTATTTAATGTACATTAAATAGTTATGATAGGGCTTGCCAGCTGGCTCAGTGGTAAAGAATCCACCTGTCAAGCAGGAGACTCAGGTTTGATCCCAGGATCAGTAAGATCCCCTGGAGGAGAAAATGGCAACCCACTCCTGTATTCTTGCTAGGATAATCCCATGGACATGAGCCTGGTGGGCTATATCCATGGGGTCACAAAGAGTGAGACCTGACTAAGTGGCTGTGCACACATGCAAAAATTTACGATAGGACTTTTGATATAAGTTAAGTATACAATGAGAATTACCTTCCAATTTTAGGATACTATCTAAGCAGAACCAAGGTTCTGTGGCTTTACAGAGATTAGAGAACATTATCAAATTTTTTTCTTGCAGCTCTAGAATTTAATTTTTTTTTCTATGCCAAGAATTTCAAGTTAAATGTCCAAAGGGATCACTAGGGAATCTTAGTTCTTAGTCTGAAAGTGAAATTGAAGTCGCTTAGTCGTGTCCGACTCTTTGCTACCTCATGGACTGTAGCCTACCAGGCTCCTCCGTCCATGGGATTCTCCAGGCAAGAATACTGGAATGGGTTGCCATTTCCTTCTCCAGGGGATCTTCCTGACCCAGGGATTGAACCTGGGTTTCCCACATTGCGGGCAGACGCTTTAACCTCTGAGCCACCAGGGAAGCCCCCAGTTCTTGGTCTACATAGTCTTAACCTTGAGTAGGTTCCATTTCTATTCTGTTACAAAATGCAATTAAGGAAGGTTAAAATTACTATTGGTTTAAGGTAAAACTATGTGTCACACTTGGGCTTGATTCCAAAAGGCAGTATGTGCCTCTTGGCCTGTTGATTTTGATAACAAAATGCTTCAGCTATTAATTTACTACCACCCCTTGTGTCTATTAAGTGAAATCTGCTATGCAGATTCCACAAATTTCATACAGCAAATTTACATCTACTATAATAAGATACAGAAATGTTGGACCTCAAATGGCTTACCATGCACTTTAAAAGATAGCCTGAATAATCAGTGAAAAGGCTTTCTCCAGCTTTAATCTGATATTTAGAAAGTAGACCTAAAGGCAGTCATCTATGGGAGTGGATGGAAGGTGCTAGACCATTATTAATTGGAGGGAGGAAGAATGCTGACTTGTAGAAAAAAAATGCATATCTAAGCACTTTTTCATACCTCCTGGAAATTGCCTGATCCTGGCTCAATTCCCGGCTCTGGCATATATAATTTTCATTTGAAAAATAATGGCTTACTAAAATGAGAAAAACATATCAGTCATTACATAAAAGGAAGTCAATACAATTTTTCTTAAATGTAGATTTTGGTAAAATATGAATTTATCTGTTTTAAAGAAGGAAAATGTGTATTTTCTTGGTTCTGTTACATATTTTTTCTTAATTTTGTTATACATTTTAGTGGAAAACCACTAGTAATTTTCTGATGAGCATAGCTCTTGTTTTAGGTGTCACATGAAACAAATGCAGGAAAAAATAAGCATAAATGATTTTAAAAACTGCTTTATTTATTTAAAAAATTTTACCGAGTTTGTTTTATTTTTTATTTCTATTTTAAAAGATTTTTATTGGAGTATAGTTGATTTACAATGTTGTTAGTTTCATGTGTACAGCAAAGTGAAAAACTGCTTTAATATTGCTTTATAAGGCACTTATTTTTCTAAAGCAATAAGTGAGACTTGAATCTTAATGTTGAGGAAAATATGATCGTAAAATGAATATTACACTTTTAAATTCAATAAGTGAAAGTGGGTCAGTCGTGTCTGACTCCTTGTGATCCCATGGACTGTATAGTCCATGGAATTCTCTAGGCCAGAATACTGGAATGGGTAGGCTTTCCCTTCTCCAGGCAATCTTCCCAACCTAGGGATTGAACTTCACATTGCAGGAGGATTCTTCACCAGCTGAGCCACAAGGGAAGCCCAAGAATACTGGAGTGGGTAGCCTATCCCTCCTCCAGCAAATCCCTGACCCAGGAATTGAACGGGGGTCTCCTGCATTGCAGGCAGATTCTTTACCAATTGAGCTATCAGGGAAGCCCTTAAAATTCAATAAAGTATAGATATATGAAAGACAACCTGACATTCCTTGATGGTCTAGTGGTAGGACTCAGTGCTCTCACCACTGCAGCCCAGGTTGGATTCCTGGTCAGGGAAACCTCTCTTCTATGGGCTTCCCTGGTTGCTCATCAGTAAAGAATCCGCCTGCCAATGCAGGAGGCTCTGGTTCTATCCCTGGGTTGGGAGGATCCCCTAGAGGAGGAAATGGCAACCCATTCCAATACTCTTGTCTGGGAAATCCCATGAACAGAGGAACCTGATGGGCTACAGTCACTGGGGTTGCAAAGAGTAGAGCACGAATTAACAACTAAACAACAACAATTTTAAAGATATTTCTATATGTAATTGAATTATATATTATTGCTGACTTGGTCCACAATAATCACCAAGACTTGTCCTTAGCAAACAAATAACTACTGAGTCTTCAAGGTTTTTTATCATGTTGCTGGTTATACAGATGTGATGAATGGATGAATGGGATTGACCTCATCATTCAGGTATGACTGTCCTGTCCACTATGTTGTAACAAGGAGCAGGTGGGGGATTCCCCATCTAGATGACTCTATCTCATCTCTGGCCCATACTTCTGTAGCTCACATATTTACAGGCCTATTTGACACTCAAATAGACTTATCACTGCTTATCTCAAAGGGACCTCAAACTCCATGAGTCTAAACTGAATGGACTTTCGTAACTCAGTGAAGCTATGAGCCATGCTGTGAAGGGCCACCCAAGACTGGCAGGTCATGGTGGTGAGTTCTGACAAAATGTGGTCCACTGGAAGGGGGAATGGCAAACTACTCCAGTACTTTTGCCTCCAGAACCCCATGAACTGTATGAAAAGGCAAAAAGATATGACACCAGAAGATGAGCCCCCAGGTCAGAAGGTGTCCCACGTGCTACTAGAGAAGAACAGAGGGCAATTAGTAACAGCTCCAGAAAGAATGAAGAGAGTAGTCCAAACAGGAAATGACACTCAGTTGTGGATGTGTCTGGTGGTGAAAGTAAAGCCCAATGCTGTAAAGAACAATATTGCATAGGAACCTGGAATGTTAGGTCTGTGAAGCAAGGTAAACTGGATGTGGTCAAGGAGGAGATGGCAAGTGTGAACATCAACATTTTAGGAACCAGTGAACTAAAATGCAAATGAGAATGGGTGAATTTAATTCAGATGACCATTATATCTACTACTGTGGGTAAGAATCCCTTAAAAGAAATAGAGCAGCTCTCATAGTCAACAGAAGAGTCTGAAATGCAGTACTTCGATGTAATCTCAAAAATGACAAAATGATTTTAGTTCTTTTCCAAGGCAAACCATTCAACATCACTGCAATCCAAGTCTATACCCCAATCACTGATGCTGAATGATTTTATGAAGACCTATAAGACCTTCTAGAACTAACACCAAAAAGAGACGTCCTTTTCATCATTGGGGATTAGAATGCAAAAGTAGGAAGTTAAGAGATACCTGGAGGAACAGGCAAGTTTGTCTTCGGAGTGCAAAATAAAGCAGAGCTAAGGCTACTAGAATTTTGACAAGAAAACACACTTATAACAAATACCCTCTTCCAACAACACAAAAGACAACTTACACACGGACATCACCAGATGGTCAATACTGAATCAGATTGATTATATTCTTTGCAGCTGAAGATGGAGAAGCTCTGTACAGTCAGCAAAAACAAGACCAGGAGCTGTCTGTGGCTCAGATCATGAGCTCCTTCTTGCAAAATTCAGACTTAAATAGAAGAAAACAGGGAAAACCACTAGGCCACTCAGGTATGACCTAAATAAAATCCCTTTTGATTATACAGTGGAGGTGATGAATAGATTCAAGGGATTATTAGATCTGGTAGACAGAGTGTCTGAAGAACTATGGGCAGAAGTTCATAACACTGTACATAACGTGGTGACCAAACCCATCCCAAAGAAAGAGAAATGCAGGAAGGCAAAGTAGTTTCCTGAGGAGGCTTTACAATAGCTGAGAAAAAAAGAGAAGTGAAAGGCAAAGGAGAAAAGGAAAGATATACCCAACTGAATACAGGGTTCCAGAGAATGGCAAGGAGAGATAAGAAGGCCTTCTAAAATAAACAGTGCAAAGAGATAGAAGAAAACAATGGAGTGGGAAAGACTAACGATGTCTTCAAGAAAACTGGAGATATCAAGGGAATATTTCATGTAAGGATGGGCACGATAAGGGACAGAAATGGTAATAACCTAACAGAAACAGAAGAGATACGAAGAGGGGGCAAGGACACAGAGGAGAACTATACAAAAATGGCCTTAATGACCTGGATAATGATGATGGTATGGTCATGGACCTAGAGCCAGATGTTCTGGAGTATGAGGTCAAATGGGCCTTAGGAAGCATTACTACAAACAAACCTAGTGGAAGCAACAAAATTCCAGCTGAACTGTTTCAAATCCTAAAAGATGATGCTGTTAGAGAGCTGCACTCAATATGCCAGCAAATTTGGAAAACTCAGCAGTGGCCACAGGACTGGAAAAGGTAAGTTTTCATTCCAATCCCAAAGAAAGGCAATGCCAAAGAATGTTCCAACTACTATACAATTGCTCTCATTTCACATGCTAGCAAGGTTATGCTCAAGATCCTTCAAACTAAGTTTCAGTAGTAAGTGAACCAAGAACTTTCAGATGTATAAGCTAGTTTAGAAATGGCAGAGTAACTAGAGATCAAATCGCCAACATTAGTTGATGCATAGAAAAAGCAAGAGAATTCCAGAAAAACATCTATTTCTGCTTCATTGTCTATGCTAAAGTCTTCGAGTGTGTGGATCACAAGCTGTGGAAAATTCTTAAAGTGATGGGAATACCAAGCCACCTTATCTGTCTCTTGAGAAATGTGTATGCAGGTCAAGAAGCAACAGTCAGAACCAGGCATGGAACAATGGACTGGTTAAAAATTAGGAGAGGAGTACATCAAGGCTGCATTTTGTCACCCTGCTTATTTAACTTCTATGCAGAGTACATCATGAGAAATGCTGGGCTGGATGAATCACAAGCTGGAATCAAGATTGCCAGGGGAAATATTAACAACCTCAGATATGCAGATGATACCACTCTAACGGCAGAAAGTGAAGAGGAACTAAAGAACCTCTTAATGAGAGTGAAAGAGAAAAGTGAAAACACTGGCTTAAAACTCAACATTTGAAAACTAAGATCATGGCATCTGGTCCTATCACTTCATGGTAAATAGAAGAGGGAAAAGTGGAAACAGTGATAGAATTTATTATCTTGGGCTCCAAAATCACTGTGGACAGTGACTACAGACATGAAATTAAAAGTCATTTTCTCCCTGGAAGGAAAGCTATGACAAATATAGACAACATATTAAAAGGCAGAGATATCACTTTGCCAACTAAGGTCTGTATAGTCAAAGATATGGTTTCTCCAGTAGTCATGTATAGATGAGTGATTTGGACCATAAAGAAGCTGAGTGCCAAAGAAGTAATGATTTCAAACTGTGGTGCTGGAGAAGACTCTTGAGAGTACCTTGGTCTGCAAGGAGATCAAACAAGTCAATCCTACAGGAAATCAATCCTGTATATTCATTGGAAGGATTGATGCTAAAGCTGAAGCTCCAATACTTTGGCTACCTGATGCAAACTGCCAACTCATTGGAAAAGACCCTGTTGCTGAGAAAGATTGAAAGCAAAAGAAGAGGGTGGCAGAGGATGAGATGGTTACATAGCATCACTGACTCAATGAACAAGAATTTGAGCAAACTCCTGGAGATAGTGAAGGACAGGGAAGCCTGGTGTGCTGCAGTCCATGGGCTCGCAGAGAGTCAGACATGACTTAACAACTAAACCACAACCCTTTCCCCCTCCTTGCAAAACCCCAACAACTTGATCTTATTTAATGTTCTTTGTTTCATTGAATGGTACCATCTATCATGTTCTGCAAGCCAGGATACCATGATATTATCTTTTATACCTTGCTATGCCTCACTGTCCATATTCAATACACAATTCAAGTCCTAATTATTTTTCTTCCTAAGTATATCTACTTTTTCCTAATCCAAACTATCATCAGCTCGCAACTGAATGATTGCACTGGCCTTCACTCTGGTTTCCTTACTTCTGGCCACTTTCAACCTGTTCTCCTAAATTTTTTAAAATAAATCTATTATCCTCCCCCAAATTAAAACCCTACAATGGCTTCTTATTGTTTAAATACTGTGGCCTAAGTTTTCCATCACCACACTGGCCATTCAGCTTCAGACAGGCACTAAGTTGTTTCTGCTGTCCAGAATGTTCTCTTAATGTTCCTTCCACCATCTCTGGCCTAATTAAAGCCTTCCTTTAAATCTCAGCTGAATCTTTGCAGAAATTCTCCCTGACTCCATTGATTGGATCAATACTGCCTGATTAGATGTTCTCCTAACATCACATGTAATTCTTTCATAAGTATTTCTCTCGTTGATTAGATTATAAGTTTCGGATGAGGGTAGAGTTTGTAACTTTAATGCTTGTTTTTTTGTTGTTGTTCATCATTGTACTCCTGTATCTAGCACAATGCCAGACTAACAGAGATTCTCAACAAATATTTATCAAGTGAATCTTGCACAGTTTTTTTCCAAATTGGATTCTCCTACCTTTTGACTCTGGAACTCATCCTCTTGTTGATGGGTTTGTCTGACCTTTCATGCCTGAGCTGTACACTGCCTCTTAAGTTTTCACCCTTACCTTGCCTACATCTTTTTATAAGGGTACAAAGTTTTCAGCTGCTTTTGGCAAACATTCTGTAACTTTCAGCTTGGCCCCATGACCCCACATTTCACTGTATGGCCCTCATCTGTATTAATGTATGAATCGAGATGCATATAATGTCCAATTCAACTTCACACATAAAGACTAATGTCTATAGCTACACCAACAACTACATCATATCTGTTTGGAACATTTATAGCCAACAGTGTTTTTTCTTTTTTTTTCTTTTGGCCGTACCATGTGGCTTGCAGCATCTCAGTTCTTCACCTGGGCCACAGCAATGACAATGTAAAGTCCTAACTACCAGGACTGCCAGGGAATTCCCTACTGTTTCCTATTACCTTTTAAATGTATTTTATATGTTATCTTTTTTCTTTCTGTTTTTACTTATTCATTGTTATAAAAATTTATCCTTTATAATAAAAGTTTCCAAGCTTAGATAAATTGTAAGTTTTTTCAAATAAATTACTGAATTAGTGCTACGATGAAAAGATGCCATTTTCTTTCTTAAAAAGGTATTTAACAGATTTTTATCTCAATAATAAAATCAATTGTTGGTAAACTGACTTTTGAACAATATTTTTTGGTTTTGTAAGAAAGAGTTACTATAGTTAGGTGAATTTGTTTGTCTCATACAGTGAAGCCTCTAAAGTAGCTATCTGGGTATGGCAGAAGGGAATGACACAAACGTTTAGGAATGTGATTGGAGTTTGGGTGAAAAATACATGCTTCTAGGAATGTGCTTTCTTTTTTTTATAGCCAAGTCTATCTCTGTATCAAAGTTCTAGTATATATTGTCATGTCCCATGTGTTCAAGTTTTTGTCTTGTGTCTTTGCCCAGTGTCTGAGACAGTTGGGGACAGTGGCCTTGATTTATTTTCTAGTCTTGATGCTGCATTCTAATTCCCATATCAAGGTTTCTCTTACATCTTGTTGGCACCATGACCTTAAATTTTTATCTACTGCCTTTTCCTGGTGCCAGTTCCTTCAGAGAACAGATAATGCTCATTGACTGTGACTTTATTCTGCAGCTTACAGACTGTATTTCCACTCTTGTCTGTTGCTTGGACATCCCTTTTTGCAACTGCTTACATGTTTATTCAGTATTTCTGAGCCTGTGAGGCTCGGAGTCTTGGTCAATTCTATTTTGGGCCATCCTCTGATGAAATGAATACCTCATAAGCTATCTAGCTCAAGGAACTAGGCCATCATGCGGGTGTCTGGTTCAGACAAGTTAAATAATCTATTTGTTCACTCATAAGCATTTATTTGGTAGGTTGGGAGATGATCTGATATTTGTCAGTTCCTGTGATTATAAAGTCAAGGAAGTCATGACTTTTTCCTTAAGGAATTTAGAGCCTGGAGGAGAAACAGCTCAACTATACCATACTACTATGTGTCAGGAGCTATGACCAGGGAATGTACAGGGTATGAGGGAAGCACAAAGGAAAGGGCATTTGTATCAACCTGGGGAATAGTGAGTGTAAGGAAAGACTTGCATGTGATTATTTTTGAAGTGTTTTTAAATACAAGTAGGCATTGGCTAACGGAGAAGGCAATGGCACCCCACTCTAGTACTCTCTCCTGGAAAATCCCATGGACGGAGGAGCCTGGTGGGCTGCAGTCCTTGGGGTCGCTAAGAGTCGGCCACGACTGAGCGACTTCACTTTCACTTTTCACTTTCATGCATTGGAGAAGGAAATGGCAACCCACTCCAGTGTTCTTAAAGCCTGGAGAATCCCAGGGATGGGGGAGCCTGGTGGGCTGCCGTCTATGAGGTCGCATGGAGTTGGACACAACTGAGGCAACTTAGCGGCAGCAGCAGGCATTGGCTAAAGGGAGAAATCGGAGGAAGGAATTTCCAAGCAGAAGAAACTGTCAACTCAGCACAGAGGTGACCATGTCTCCTAGGTTCCTGTCTGCCTTTGATCTCAACATTTCACCGATGTGAAATGTTTCACCACATTTCATCAATATACAACTTTGTTTTATGTGTTTCTCTTTACAGACACCTTATTTAAAATAGCTTGTTGATTCACCAACATTGAACTCATAGCCAATAGCACTTGTAACTCATATCTGAGTCAAGCTTATCTAAAGCATGTATTTTTTCCGTAAGGCACGTCACAACCTTCTTGCACTTAGGAACACTACACAGTCCTTCAGCATTTGGAGGCTATTTAAATCAGTGAAATCATTTAAAAAAGCGAAAAACATGGCACTTAATAAACTGCAAAAAGGACACCTGTTTACAGTATGAGTTGAAACAAGAAGGCATAATATTGTCTTGTTTAGCCTCAGCTAGGAACATGTGTGTTGCTGCTGCTGCTGCTGCTAAGTCGCTTCAGTCGTGTCCGACTCTGTGCGACCCCATAGACGGCAGCCCACCAGGTTCCCCCATCCCTGGGATTCTCCAGGCAAGAACACTGGAGTGGGTTGCCATTTCCTGCTCCAATGCATGAAAGTGAAAAGTGAAAGTGAAGTCACTCAGTTGTGTGTTGGGCAACTCAAAATTTTCACTGGTCTGTGAATTACCTCCAATGACCACAAAGATGCCAGTATTGATTTTGGGGTTACAAGTAAAATGTTGCATAGTAAGTGAATTTGCAGCTATGGAATTGTGAATAAGAAGGATTGACTGTATCACCAACACAGTGGCTTGGAGAACTGCAAAATCTCAGACGCCAAATAGACAAATGGCTGTATCAGGCTCTGAGAGTATGCGTGACCACCGGACTAAAACACCTTAGCACAGAAAATGATAAAATGAGGAAGTAAATATAGATACAGAAAATTTTAAACTTTCTTATCTGGCTCCAACATATTTTACTGACAGCTCTTTTTATCTTACCTTTGGCAGAGGCACAGGGAAAAGGTAGGCTATGGTTTTGATTTCAGGTATGTTGTGATTATTTTCTGAGTGACCTGATCCACAGAATTACCCAGTTCTTAAAAAAATTCTATTTGATTAACCCTACTGGTGGTTCGTGACATTGTACAGGAGACAGGGATCAAGATCATCCCCATGGAAAAGAAATGCAAAAAAGCAAAATGGCTGTCTGGGGAGGCCTTACACATAGCTGTGAAAAGAAGAGAAGCGAAAAGCAAAGGAGAAAAGGAAAGATATAAGCATCTGAATGCAGAGTTCCAAAGAATAGCAAGAAGAGATAAGAAAGCCTTCTTCAGCGATCAATGCAAAAAAATAGAGGAAAAGAACAGAATGGGAGATCTCTTCAAGAAAATTAGAGATACCAAGGGAATATTTCATGCAAAGATGGGCTCGGTAAAGAACAGAAATGGTATGGACCTAACAGAAGCAGAAGATATTAAGAAGAGGTAGCAAGAATACACAGAAGAACTGTACAAAAAAGATCTTCATGACCCGGATAATCACAATGGTGTGATCACTCATCTAGAGCCAGACATCCTGGAATGTGAAGTCAAGTGGGCCTTAGAAAGCATCACTACGAACAAAGCTAGTGGAGGTGATGGAATTCCAGTTGAGCTATTTCAAATCCTGAAAGATGATGCTGTGAAAGGGCTGCACTCATTATGCCAGCAAATTTGGAAAACTCAGCAGTGGCCACAGGGCTGGAAAAGGTCAGTTTTCATTCCAATCCCAAAGAAAGGCAATGCCAAAGAATGCTCAAACTATTGCACAATTGCACTCATCTCACACGCTAGTAAAGTAGTGCTCAAAATTCTCCAAGCCAGGCTTCAACAATATGTGAACTGTGAACTTCCAGATGTTCAAGCTGGTTTTAGAAAAGGCAGAGGAACCAGAGATCAAATTGCCAACATCCGCTGGATCATGGAAAAAGCAAGAGAGTTCCAGAAAAACTTCTATTTCTGCTTTACTGACTATGCCAAAGCCTTTGACTGTGTGGATCACAATAAAGTGTGGAAAATTCTGAAAGAGATGGGAATACCAGACCACCTGACCTGCCTCTTGAGAAATCCGTATGCAGGTCAGGACGCAACAGTTCGAACTGGACATGGAACAACAGACTGGTTCCAGATAGGAAAAGGAGTACATCAAGGCTGTATATTGTCACCCTGCTTATTTAACTTCTCTGCAGAGTGCATCATGAGAAACGCTGGACTGGAAGAAACACAAGCTGGAATCAAGATTGCTGGGAGAAATATCAATAACCTCAGATATGCAGATAACACCACCCTTAAGGCAGAAAGTGAAGAGGAGCTAAAAAGCCTCTTGATGAAAGTGAAAGTGGAGAGTGAAAAAGTTGGCTTAAAGCTCAACATTCAGAAAATGAAGATCATGGCACCCGGTCCCATCACTTCATGGGAAATAGATGGGGAAACAGTGGAAACAGTGTCAGACTTTATTTTGGGGGGCTCCAAAATCACTGCAGATGGTGACTGCAGCCATGAAATTAAAAGACGTTTACTTCTTGGAAGAAAAGTTATGACCAACCTAGATACCATATTCAAAAGCAAAGACATTACTTTGCCAACAAAAGTCTGTCTAGTCAAGGCTATGGTTTTTCCAGTGGTCATGTATGGATGTGAGAGTTGGACTGTGAAGAAGGCTGAGTGCCGAAGAATTGATGCTTTTGAAGTGTGGTGTTGGAGAAGACTCTTGAGAGTCCCTTGGACTGCAAGGAGATCCAACCAGTCCATTCTAAAGGAGATCAGCCCTGGGATTTCTTTGGAAGGAATGATGCTAAAGCTGAAACTCCAGTACTTGGGCCACCTCATGCGAAGAGTTGATTCATTGGAAGAGACTTTGATGCTGGGAGGGATTAGGGACAGGAGGAGAAGGGGACGACAGAGGATGAAATGGCTGGATGGCATCACTGACTTGATGGATGTGAGTCTGCGTGAACTCCGGGAGATGGCGATGAACAGGAAGGCCTGGCGTGCTGCGATTCATGGGGTCGCAAAGAGTCGAACATGACTGAGCGACTGAACTGAACTGAACTGGTGGCTCAGATGATAAGGCGTCTGCCTACAATGTGGGAGACCTGGGTTCATTCCCTGGGTCGCGAAGAGCCTCTGGAGAAGGAAATGGCAACCCACTCCAGCACTCTTGCCTGGAGAATGCAATAGACAGAGGAGCATGGTAGGCTACAGTCCACAGGGTTGCAAAGAGTCGGACCTGACTGAGCGACTTCACTTTCACTTTCACTGCTTATAAGGTGTTTACTAATTTGAACAATAGGGCTTCATGTAGCTGGAATCAAATAGTTCTGACTTTATTAAAAAAAAATACACGATCTTCTTTGCTTTGTTCTGTGTTCATTAGTTTCATTTAGTCATGTTTTACCAGGCAATAGTATGGGTCCTTGCCTAATTGTACTATAGGGCTTAAA
This sequence comes from Ovis canadensis, assembly GCF_042477335.2. Classification (NCBI taxonomy): domain Eukaryota; kingdom Metazoa; phylum Chordata; class Mammalia; order Artiodactyla; family Bovidae; genus Ovis; species Ovis canadensis. The sequence continues at coordinate 29,630,149 of NC_091259.1, read as the reverse complement.
ATGCTTTTATTTTGTTCTTAAAGTGAATGCATACAGAAGAGAAGATAAAGAGATCTTTGGAAAAAAAGATGAGATGCATTTGGGGCATGACCCTATCTAACTCTGGGGATGGGTCTGTCTGGGGCAATGAATTCAACTATTTGATCTCAAATATCATTTCTCACCCCAGGTATCTTTTGGTGGACTCTGTGTGTGTGTGAGTGTGTGTGTGTGTGTGTGTGTGTGTGTGTGTGTTAAGTCCCTTTAGTTGTGTCTGACTCTTTGTGACCCTGTGGACTGTAGCACACCAGGCTCCTCTGTCCATGGGATTCTCCAGGCAAGAATACTGGAGTGGACTGCTATGCCCTCCTCCAGGGGATCTTCTCAACCCAGGGATCAAACTCATGTCTGTCTCCTGCACTGGCAGGCAGGAAGGTTCTTTACCACTAGCACCGCCTGGGAAGCCTTTGGTGGACTATAGATGTTACTAAAGAAGATTAAGAGGGAAACCTTATCTGTCAACCTTAAATGTTTCCCAAGATTGAATAATGTTTGAAGACAAAGCAGTACAACAGAGGATATAAAAGAGTAATTCATATTTATGCAATCTTTTAATTATCATTTGCTACCAAAATATTTGCTTGATGTGGTGAATACAGTCTGTTTTTATTATTCTTCCACTTGAATTCTTTGACAAATTTGCAACAAGAATTTAAATAAGTATCTTGTTGGTGAAGGAGAAACCCACCAATTCCTAATGGTATTCATTTTATGGAGGAAAAGGATTTTATTACTACATAAGGGCACAAAGGATTGTCTAGTCAAGACTATGGTTTTTCCAGTGGTCATGTATGGATGTGAGAGTTGGATTGTGAAGAAAGCTGAGTGCTGAAGAATTGATGCTTTTGAACTGTGATGTTGGAGAAGACTCTTACGAGTCCTTTCGACTGCAAGGAGATCCAACCAGTCCATCCTAAGGGTGACCAGTCTTGGGTGTTCATTGGAAGGACTGATGCTGAGGCTGAAACTCTAATACTTTGGCCACCTCATGTGAAGAGTTGACTCATTGGAAAAGACCCTGATGCTGGGAGGGATTAGGGGCAGGAGGAGAAGGAGACAACAGAGGATGAGATGGCTGGATGGCATCACCAACTCAATGCATATAAGTTTGTGTGAACTCCAGGAGTTGGTGATGGACAGGGAGGCCTGGTGTGCTGCGATTCATGGGGTCGCAGAGTTGGACACGACTGAGTGACTGAACTGAACTGAACTGAAGGGCAGGAAAGCAAAATTAAAACAAAGCCAGGTAACACTGAGACTGAGAAAATTTTGATTTGTCTGGGTAGCCATTCCTGGGCAATTTGATACCAAAAAGGATTTTCTTTTAACTGAACATCCTGGACAATGATACTGAGGAAATTCCTTACATCTTTGGTTTGGCTCTACAAAACTGATTAACATGATTCTGAGTGTCCCTTCAAAGTATAAGATAATGGAGGATAATGTTAAAGGTTTCCACTTTTGTGATTTGGTATCTAAAAATGCATCTTTGTGAAATTTCTTAGATTCTTCTTCTAAGCATGATCTCAGCATAGAATGATTTGCTTCTGGTTCACTGAAGTGTCAGTCATATAGCAAACTGACTTTTTTTGTTTAAGAAATAGGAATTTCTTTTTTCTTAAAAAAAATTAAAATGTATTTATTTAGTTTTGGCTGTGCTGGGCCTTTGTTGCTGTGCGGGCTTTCCATTGCAGTGGCTTTTCTTGTGGCTGTACACGCTCTGGGGTATGCAGGCTTCAGTAGTTGTGGCCCCCAGGCTCTAGCGCACAGACTCAATAGTTGTGGTGCAGAGGCTTCGTTGCTCCATGACGTGTGGGATTTTCCTGGATCAGGGATTGAATCTGTGTCTCCTGCCTTGGCAGGCAGATTCTTTGCCACTGAGCCACCAGAGAAGCCTGCAAATTGACTTTTGAGGAAGACTTACCCCATAGTTAGCATTGGTTGTACAGGTTGTGAGACTGAACAGATTTAAATCCCACTCCTGATAAAATGTTAATTGCTCAGTCATGTCCGACTCTGTGATGCTATGGACTGTAGCCCACCAGGCTCCTTTGTCCATGGAATTCTCCAGGTGAGAATGCTGGAGTGGGTTGCCATTTCTTTCTTCAGGGGATCTTCCTGACCCAGGGATTGAACCCAGGTCTCCTGCACTGGAGGCAGACTCTTTACTGTCTGAGCCACCAGGGAAGCCTGATAAAGAGTATATCTTTATTGCTGATTCACAGAAGAGATCTTTTCCTTCTAAAAACCTTTAGTTTATATTCACTCACATTAAACTCTGATTCCAGATGGATGTTTATGAATATGTTGTCTATATACATGCCTTAAAGTACTGCTCTGATCTTTTCTTCCCCTCCCAGAAAAGGAATAATTTATAATCATTTTCATAAAGAGATAATCAGGTAAAGAGCTTTCTTAAAGGTGGCAAAACTAAAAAGCAAATTAGTTTTATGATTTCAAAGAATTAGCTGACTATTCATTTATGATAATGTTTTCAGACTACTTTAGAACTCTCAAAGGAAGAATAATGGGCCAGTACAGAGCTATAAGGTTTCCTTTATGGACAGAGTAAGTCATTTAATCTTGATGGACTCAAATTGTTCTTGATTTTCTGCCATGGCTATCCATCACAGAAATAGTACTTGTGATTAATAGCATTTTTTCTACTAACCAAAGTATTTATAATGTATACCTGGAAGATATTCCAAGATGGAGGATAACATTAAAATTTTAAAAAGTTCAACAACTGAAAAAATCAATCAATATCAATTGGGGAGAAAAGCTACAAAGGTATTTTTAGGAGAGAGAGAGATAAATTTTCAGATTTTCATTAATTTTAAGGAGACTGTGAAAAGAAAAAAAAACTTTAAGTGACTTGATGGGGAATATTTTTTACCATTTTAGAATGAAAATCATACCAGGAATTTACTTACAAATGTATGTGTTCAAAATATGTAGAAGATCTGCAAATTAATAGAACCTCCCACCGCATTTATTTTCTTCCATCAAGCTGAAAATTCTAGAATGGTGGTGGCAGCAATGTAGAGAGAGTACTACAATCTTAAAAAAACAGTGTCATCCAAAAATAGAGTCCAAGTTTTAGTAATTACAAGGAGTCACATTTCCGCCTATCATATATAGACCCATGAGGTAGAAGGCAGTGGCACCCCACTCCAGTATTCTTGCCTGGAAAATCCCACGGACGGAGGAGCCTGTAGGCTGCGGTCCATGGGGTTGCTAAGAGTCGGATACGACTGAGTGACTTCACTTTCCCTTTTCACTTTCCTGCATTGGAAAAGGCAATGGCAACCCACTCCAGTGTTCTTGCCTGGAGAATCCCAGGGAGGGGGCAGCCTGGTGGGCTGCCGTCTATGGGGTCGCATGGAGTTGGACACGACTGAAGCGACTCAGCAGCAGCAGCAGCAGAGGTAAAAGCAAAACTGAGAGGCGGGGGCAGGTGCTAAATTGATCCTAAAGTAGACTGGCAAATAGGCTAGCTTTGGAGAGTATTCTTACAAAAACTGTCAGCCTGGAAAAATTTGTCAGGTGTATACACATGCAAAAGGCTAACCAAAATGACATTATCACTGTATAGAGCATATGTTCATTCCTTCATTAACTCAGTTATGCAATTTTTTTTCTATCAACAAATATCTATTGAGTTTCAATAGGTAGACGAGCATCTGCTACTGCTGCTGCTAAGTTGCTTCAGTCGTGTCCAACTCTGTGTGACCCCAGAGACGGCAGCCCACCAGGCTCCCCCGTCCCTGGGATTCTCCAGGCAAGAACACTGGAGTGGTTTGCCATTGCCTTCTCCAATGCATGAAAGTGAAAAGTGAAAGTGAAGTCGCTCAGTCGTGTCTGACTCCTAGCGACCCCATGGACTGCAGCCTACCAGGCTCCTGCGTCCATGGGATTTTCTAGGCAAGAGTACTGGAGTGGGGTGCCATTGCCTTCTCCGAGATGAGCATCAGGGTTAAGCAAATAGGAAATGACCTCTGCCCTCATGGAGGAAAAGAGAACTGGAATTTGTCGAGAGCAAATGATGGCCAAGTGTTTTACATATCTTATACCAGCTGGATGAGGGGGATATTTTTATCACTGCTGCTTCTCTGTCTGAGAGAGCTGAGCCTTACAGGGGTTAAGTAGGCTTCTCAAGGTCATTGAGAGTAAGTGGCAGAGTCAGACTTCCAAACCCAGCTTGTCTCCGAAGTCCTCTACAGTATGGTGCCTGGAATCTAGCAGGAGAGACAGAAACATCCACATGCAGCTGTAACACAGATCATGACTTGCTCTGGGAGCACAGAGAAGGGACCTATTCATTCTGTAGTGTCCAAGTCACCTCTGGGAAGGCTTCAGAGAGAAGCTGTATTTGAGGTTGTATTTGAGTTGAAACTTGAAGGTAAATGCGGGACAGCATTTTAGGAAGACACACAAAAGTGCACCGCAGGTTGAAGAAACAGTGTACAGTTCCAGAGGGCTGGAAACACTGTTTCTCGTACTTGTATTCATACCACAGTTTTGAATTTTAGAGTCTTCAGCAGCACACTTGAACAATACCTTGGCCATCAATGAGTACAATAAAATGAGACTCACAGGCTTTGGAATTAGGATACAGGCTTTGAATTTAGACTCAGCCACTTTTCAGTTGTGGGAACTTTGGAAGATCATTTAAGCCTCGTTTGATTAAATGGGAACAATCATGAGGTTATTTTAAGGAGAGTATGCGTTGATGCATATACAGTGCTTAGCTTAGTATACATACCACATGGTATGCACTCACTAAATTGGGTGTTATGAGTACTAGATCACAATGGTATCTGAGGACATCTATTGTTGTTGTTCAGTTGCCAAGTCGTGTCCAGCTCCTCACGACCCCGTGGACTGCAGCATGCCAGGCCTCCCTGTCCCTCATCATCTCCTGCAGTTTGTCCAAGTTCCCATCCATTGGCCTCCCCAGTGGCTCAGATGGTAAAGAGGATATCTATAAGAGCATTCAATTATTACATGATTCTCTTAATTGTATCACACCATGCTGACTCAGATCTCCTATATCCTCACAGGGCAGTTTCAGTAATATTCTCTTTCTGTCCTGCTGGTTTGCTGCTTGGTTAGGGCTCTTTTATTCTCAAAAGATAGAGTCTTGTTTATACTGCCTTGCAGAACCTATTTGACTTAATGTACAATTTGGCAGATATCACAGGATAATGTGTGTGTTTAGGTTTAGCAAAAATATATTAATATTTACCCATTTACCATCAGAGCACATATGGCAAAGGGTACACAGTGTGCCCTAGCCTAGTGGCTGAGCACCAGCTGGACAGAGGACGCTGCTTTTGGGGTAGAGGGTGGTGAATAGGGGAAGGAAGGAGAGTGGTAGAAGACAGTTAGGTCATGGTCAGACTGTGAAAGAACTTGAATACCACGCTGGAGAGTTTGGTCTCCATCCCGCAGAAAAGCTAGGGAGAAAAATGAAACCAGATATATAGATTGAAATATATCATTCCCATCCCCACTCCTGCAATTTCCATGTTGAAACCCTAACCCTCAGTGTAACTCTATTTGGAAACAGAGCTTTTAGAAAGGTGGTTCAAGTTAAATGAGGTCATAACGGTGGGGTCCTAATATAATAGCACTGATGTCCTTATAAGATGATGAAGAGACACCAGAGCTCCTGCTACCATTTGAGGATGCACCGAGAAAGTGACCATCTATTGCAGAAGCCTGGGAATGAGGCCTCATCAGAAACCAACTCTGGAGGCACCCTGATCTCAGGCTTCCAGCCTCCACAACTGCGAGAAAATAAAATTCTGTTATTTAAGCCACCTGTTCTGTGGTATTTTGTTATGGCAACCCTAGCAGACGAATACAGTAAGAAAGCAGCATAACAGGACTTGGGTTTTAGGAAGATAACTAGTTTAGCATGGAGGATATTACTTGATTGGTCAAGTCTATACATTCTTTGAAACGCAGTTCTTTTGAGAAGAGTTCTTGAATCCTTAAGCTTGACTTTGATGTCCTTCAATGTGTTCCCATAGTTCTATGTGTGTATCTCTACCATAATAATGTATTATGTGCATATATCTATCATAATAATGCATTATTTAATTGGCATTCTCCCCCACCAGATTATAAACTCCTCGAAGTCAGGGAATACATCTTTATATTCCCGGCATCTATGATAGTACTTGGCATGTGACAGGTTCTCAGTAGATATCTGGGTATTAATTAATTAATAATAGAAGAAACTGAGGCAAGGAAATCAGTTCTAAGACTACTAATATAATAGTCCATTAGCATGAAATTCACTTGTAACTCCTCAAATTGTCTTAAATTGTTTGACAAAAAATGATAAAAATTGGAAATAGTTTGTCTTTAATCTTTTATTTCTAATCTCTTCCAAAAATGAAATTAAAATGTGCTGAAGAAGTAGAATTTTAATGATTTTTGCCTCACTGAAAATTAAGTTCTCTTCCCCCTCATTAAGTCCTGGTATAAATATACAGTATATAGTATCCCCAGGAGAGAAGAAAATGCTGACTATTTCTAATCACTTAATTTGTTTGGAGGAATCACCAAGAGTCCACAAAGGGAACTAATGTGATCAGCAAACTCAAATGATTGTTCTGTAATTTATGTAGAATTCCCAATAAGTCTTTTGGAGTTTGCCAATAGATCCGGTGATTAAAGACATTAGGTCAGACAAATCCTCTATCTTTGCTTTTATAGTACAGGAACACTTACAGGAATGGAATCTCCCCATTAACCAAACAAAATGTTTCTATAAATCACTGTACTAATTATTGAGTTAAAGTCTGCGCCTGCAACAAGAAAAGCAGACAAGGGAGGTTGCCAAGAAGAGACATGTTCAGTTGATTTGACACCACCAACGTGTTGAATTGTGGCCTTTAATCAAAATGGTTCTAGACGACAGACTCATTCCTCTGATCATTTAATTTTGACCTATTAAGACAGTCGGTTCATCAAAGAGTCAGACACGACTGAGCGACACAGCACAGCACAGCAAGACAGTCAATTCTCTTCACTTTTTCCTGTTCTTACACTATTTCTCTTCTTACAACTTTGTATATGATTTAGGGCCTTATTGGATGGAAAGTGTGTGAATCCATTTTCCCCCACTTCCCTCTGTTTTCATTGTTCTTATACATCCTTGGGCTTTTGCAGAGACTGAGAACTGCCAAAGTTTAATAGAATTTCTTAATCTTCAATTAAAGTTCTAATAAAGGTTCTTCAACACCCACACCGATATACCAGAAGCAGGAAATTTCTATATATGCACATTAAAAAAAAGAATATTGGGATGACTTGGAAAATAATGGAGAAGGGCATGGCAACACACTCCAGTATTCTTGCCTGGAGAACTCCATGAACAGAGGAGCCTGGCGGGCTATAGTCCATGGGGTTGAAAAGAGTCAGATAGGACTGAGCGACTAAAACACACACAGAAAATGATAATGAAATTTTAATGAAAATCAAATAACTTTCTGAAATATTGGCCTACCTTTTGGAGATACTTTTTTTTCTCCTCGGATTCCTGAATCTTTAGGGTTTCAGCAGTGACATCTCTACTCTCTAAAGAAAACAGTCAAATTCAATCTGAAATAATTTTATCATGATTTTATAATAACGATAAAAATTAAAGGTTAAAAGGTAATACATAGAGTAGGAAGGTAACATAAATATGTACTGTCTTGCAACTTTATGAACCAAATTCATAAATAACTGGAGACTGAATTAATTAGCTCTGACTGCAAGGAACCTTTAATCTCTTTAGAAGAGGAGTAGCCTGAATCTGCTGCTGCTGCTGCTGCTGCTCCTGCTGCTGCTGCTGCTAAGTTGCTTCAGTTGTGTCCGACTCTGTGTGACCCCATAGATGGCAGCCCACTAGGCTCCCCATCCCTGGGATTCTCCAGGCAAGAATACTGGAGTGGGTTGCCATTTCCTTCTCCAATGCATAAAAGTGAAAAGTCAAAGTGAAGTTGCTCAGTCGTGTCCGACTCTTAGCGACCCCATGGACTGCAGCCTATCAGGCTCCTCTGTCCATGGGATTTTCCAGGCAAGAGTACTGGAGTGGGGTGCCATTGCCTCCTCCAAGCCTGAGTCTAGAGATAAGAAAAGGTCTCTAAACAGAACAAACTTGTAGTATCAGATATTACAATTCCTATTCAAAGGGTTACAGGAATTTAGGCATTTTCCTCTGGATAAACGAATTGGTCCCTGAGGCAGGGTCCTGGTATGCTTTCAGAAAGTTATGCCAAAGTATGAAGTTGTATCCTTATACTTATTATCTATATATTTTTTAATTTTTAAAAAAATTCTTAGATTTGTTTTTAAAGAATCTAGAAATCAGGATTTTGAAAGGCATAAAACTTTGTACTTACTGCTTTCCTCAAGGGAAAAAGGCTGGAAATAAGTTTTCTCTAAAAAATACAAAAGGGAGGTAAAGAGATAACTGGAAAAACCATAGCATTAAAGGTATTTAAGTTTTCTATACCTATAAAAATTGCAGTTTCCCCATTTTAGGCCTTACAGGTCAGGGAACTTGTTTCCTAATATTGACTCTGCCTTCAAACTTCTCTAGGGTTTTCATGTTTGAACTCAATTATGTAAACGACTGTCTTTCATTTCACCCAACATTTGCCCAGACTATTCTACACTGTTTAGACAAATAGATGTCATAACCCAGGGGATATTTTCAGATGTGCTTTTTAAATATAACAAAGACACCACTGATCATTTTGGGGTGGAAAAATTGCAGAGATGATTTTAAAATTGTTTGTATAGAGGTTTAGATATTTGAATGAAAGACTCTTTAGAACTAGGTTCTGCAGTTTCTCCTGGGCGGGGCTCTAGTATCTTCCCCGTGGGTTACTCACCCTGTGCACTGCTCTTGGAAGGCCTCGCCACCGGCAGACGCTGGCTGCTACCTCTGGAGAGCACCAGCTGAGATTCGTTGTGGGGGTACATTGACGCCCCGATCCAGAACTGCTTGGCCAAGTTGGCATCGCGATCCGAAGAGCCGGTGAACACTAGCAATCCTTGGGGAAAAGCTTCACAGGACTCCTCTGGGCTGCTAAGACTGCTGCTGGGCCTCGTTTCCATGGCAACTGAGGACGCTTCTCCAAGCTCCTTTGCCGGTCTCTCAGCCCCGCCCCGCCCTCACCCCGGAAACCCGCCAAGTTGGCAACCGCCACGGCCGGAAGCCCTTGGTTTGCTCGGTAGATGTTGGGGTCTGGCGCGTGCTTGTAGGTCACCTGAATCCCATTTCTGCAGTGATCACAGGCTTCGGGACCTGTCCAAGCCTTGGGGTCCGAATAGGAGAGTCAAAGCATCCACTTTGGGGCGTCTTGTCCTGTTGGAGTCAGTGGGGGAGCACTTCAGCTTTTTCATCCTCAGCCTCCTTCCCCCACCCTCCTTCCTCGTATCCCCGCCAGACCAGCTTCCTTTCCCCGAAACTATCTAAATAAAGCTTTCAGTTCCTCAGTTCCACCGCCCCAAACCCTTTTCCACACCAGATTGCTGTAGCGCAGCACCCTCTATGGGGAGGTTCTGGGCCTGTATTGATGAATTCAACAGGGCAGCTAACATCATAGCCTATGGTAGCTAGAGGTCGAAACTGGGCTGATAGGTACCCATGTGTATAGTTTTTTACACATTTCCCCCCTGAATCTGAGCTTCCCTGGTGGCTCAGAGGTTAAAGCGTCTGCCGCCAATGTGGGAGAACCGGGTTCGATCCCTGGGTCTGGAAGATCTCCTGGAGAAGGAAATGGTAACCCACTCCAGTATTCTTGCCTGGAGAATCCCATGGATGGAGAAGCCTGGTAGGCTACAGTCCACGGGGTCACAAGAGTCGGACACGACTGAGCGATTTCACCTTCACCCCTGAATCTGTAAGGCCAATCTTACGGAAAGAAGCTTGATTTAGATCGTCAGTCCCACTAAAAGCTGCTTTTACGGCAAGAGCTGTAAATGATTACTTAAATATATCGGATAAGTGGGATGAAAAATACACTATAAACATTTTTGTTAATATGTTTCTACAAAAATGTTAACAAATGTTATATGTGTAGCTTTCCCCGGAGATCTGGTTAATCTAGGAACAATTTAACTCTTTCAGCGATAGGAAAGTTGTAATTACTGTGGGAGGAATTGAGATGGAAATCATAAAACCAATTTAGGAAAGGACATGAACATATTGGTAATAACCACAATTTTGTTTCCTTTTGACACTTTATTCTTTCAAGATATTAATACAGTCACAAAAATATAGTTCAAAAGCTGATAATTACAAATCTATACAATGACAGCTAAGGAAAAAAATTCTATTCTCCAATATATCTGAACATTTTTTGGTTCAGAGACTGAAGGGATATTGAAAAATCATATATGTATCTATGTATCTATCTATATAAAACATACATTGTATATTTAGCACCTAAAATGTTGACTTCTCTCTTGGTTAAGCTATTGATAAATAAGCAATGGGCAATAGCAGCAAATTCCAATCCCCCTCGCCAAGCCCCCCACATTGATATATATATGCAGCTCATTTGGATGAATTCCCAAATCTTTTTACCTGGCCGTGTGGTTAGTGATTGGTATTATTAGCAATCAGCTAACTACACTGCCTAGTAACTAGACTCACAGGAAAAATGTTTACGTTTATCACAAACTGCGTCTGAGGTTGGTGCTCCATAGACGTTGTAATAGGCAAGGTTCAGCAATAGCTCACTTGGTGTCTTGGTGAATACCCTACTAAATAATGAGAGGATGAGCTGGTTGGATGGCATCACCGACTCGATGGACATGAGTTTGAGAAAGCTCCCGGAGTTGGTGATGGACAGGGAAGCCTGGAGTGCAGCAGTCCATGGGGTCACAAAGAGTCCGACACGACTGAGCAACTGAACTGAACTACTAAATAATGAAAAACAGGGGCAACGAATCACAGCAAGCAGCATTAAACGCTACGTGGGGGCTCCACCCAGCAGTTAAAAAGTCTTAAGGCCGTTCAACACCACGGATTTCGCTTTGTTTACATGGGATTGCACCGTTTTGCTTTTACTCTTAGAGATGGCTAACAGTTTAACAGTATCTAGAAGCAGCAGCTTGCAGGAGTTTGCAAGGGGGTTACTAGCAAGCTGACAACGTGCTCCGCCAGCAGAGCTAAACGCTGACGCATCGGATCGCGAAGCCCTGAGCACTCTTCGCGAACGCTTGAGGTCGGCGGTTAGCCGCCGAGGGTGGCGTCCTCCTCCCCGCAGGGCGGCGGGTGATGCTGTGCCTTGTTTTGATGGCAGTGGAACTAGTGATTGTAAGCATGAGAGTACAATCAGCTAATTACACTGCCTACAAACCGAGCACCGGGCGCCCGCGGGCTCGAAGCTCTCAGACGGTTCGCAGCGCCGACGCGGTGTCCCTGACCAGGCGAGCGGGAGAGATCAGGCCCGCCGCGACCCCACATTTCCCCGGGGGCGACACCCGACAGGGCCGGGGCACGAGGCCCAGGACGCGGGGCCCCAGAGGACGCCTCCGAGCCGCCCCCCAGCGACTCTCGCTCGGCCCGTGGGGCTGCGCTGGGCCCCTGCCGGACGTGCCGCGCACGCTTGGCGAGGCCGGCGGGCGGCGCTCCAGCGGCAACCTGCCGCCTGCTGGTTCGGCCCCCACCCCAGGCCCGGGTGACTCCCGGGGGAGCCCGGCCGGCTGGCCCCACCTGGGCCACCGAGCCCCCGACCCCGCGTCCCCGGCCAGCGGTCTCCCCGCCTCCCGGGGCTCTGCCTCTCAGGTCCCCTTCCTTCCCTTCCCTTTCCCCTCCGCTCTCCTCGGGCCGGCTCCCACCTCCCTCAGCCGGGCCGGCCAGCCCCAGGAAACTTCTCTTCAGTTCTGGGCCCCAACCCTTCGAGCCGGCTCTTTCGACCCGGTGCGCCCCGCCGCTCCCAGTGGCCAAGTGACCGTGGCCGTGGCCGACCAACCGCCCTCAGAACCCCGCGGCTGGAGGGGGCGGGGCGGGCGCGAGGGGCCGGGTGGGGGAGGGGCGGTGGGGGAGGGGCCGGGTGGGGGCGGGGAGGACGCCGCCTGCAGGGGCGGCGGGGAGCCTGTCTAGACCAGGCCCCGGACGAGGAGGCAAGGATCTTGGGAAGTTGATTTTCTTCATCTATCCGGAGGGAGGAAGAGCTCCTTCTCTCCGACGCCCCCCTCCAATAAACCCCAGGCCCTCCCCCTAGTTTTCAAAACCCATCCTCTTTAGGGAAAACAGCTTGCTGGAGTATCAGCTGGTTGGCTCCAGTTTTCCGAAGAGCGGTTGGCCTGGGTGGCCTGTAACATGCCGGAGGAGTGCCCAGGAGGTCCCGCCTGCCCTCTTGTGTTCCCGTTGGGTGCTCTCACATTGTCGGAGGGCCATTCAGTGGGGGTGGGAGCCAGATCTTCTTTTAGTCAAGAGAGGGAGCCGGCCAACTCGTTAGTTAGATGGGAGTCTGGGCCGCTTAAGGTCGGAGGCCGGTTTCATACCCTCTAGGTCAGCTTTGGTGGTTTAGTTGCTAAATCGCGTCCAGCTCTTGCGACCTCATGGACAGAGGAGCCTGACAGGCTACAGTCCGTGCGATTCTCCAGGCAAGAATTGCTGGAGTGGGTTGCCGTTTCCTTCTCCAGGGGATCTTGCCAACCCAGGAATCGAGCCCAGGTCAACTTCAGGCAAAACTATTCCTACTTCTGGTACATTGTTTATTTCAATCCCTGCTATATGTTTCGAAGAAGGTAATGGCACCCCACTCCAATACTCTTGCCTGGAAAATCCCATGGATGGAGGAGCCTGGTAGGCTGTAGTCCATGGGGTCGCTAAGAGTCGGACATGACTGAGCGACTTCCCTTTCACTTTTCACTTTCATGCATTGGAGAAGGAAATGGCAACCCACTCCAGTGTTCTTGCCTGGAGAATCCCAGGGACGGGGGAGCCTGGTGGGTGGCTGCCATCTATGGGGTCACACAGAGTCGGACACAACTGAAGCGACTTAGCAGCAGCAGCAGCAGCAACTATATGTTTAGCCCCTAGGGTCGTTCCACCATCCTATGTACAACCTAGATGGTAACACAAAATGAACACGCATAATTTACTATACAAGACAGTGCCTAGTAAATGTCCAAGGCGGGGTAGAAATAGAAGTGAGAGGGGTGGGGCATGAAGGACAATTATCATCATCGGTTAGGGGAAGTGTCATGGAGGAGGTAGTACTAGAGTAGGTCCTTGAAGCAAGCGTCCTTTTGGACATTCAGGGTGAGGGCTGTGGAAGAAAGACTGTTTTGTGACCGGTTGTATTTTCTTATTCTCTCAGTTCCACATTTGAGGATGTAGACGTGTTTATGTGTGCATTTGGAGTACATTGAGCAAAGAGGAGAGTGAGGATTTCTGGGAGACCTCTACTAATAATTCTTTCCCTTAGTTACTCCTTCCCTTTGTTTTCTTCAGTGCATGAATCAGGAGAGAATAAAGAATATTGCTTGATTACACACTTTCTGGGGCTCAACTGGAAGCAGCCCTCCCTTTGATCTTTATTGACCCAAATAGCTTAATTCTAAATGATTGTCCACAGAGGAAAACTCCCCAGCTATAGGCTGATTCCCTAAACCCAGCAAGTGGTCTCACAGATGCCACTCAACATGGATAGGCCCAGATGATCTAGACCATTCAACACACATTCCAAACTCACATATTCTTAAAACACCAGAAGAATCTTCTCAAGGATGAATTTGGTAAGTTATAGCATTATCTTTGAATATGAAAAACAGTACTTTTTTTTGTTAAATGCGTCATTTGCTCTGTGTACACCAAAGTGAAGAGTAAGAGACCAAGGTATAAAATGTACAATACAGAACATGTTAATTGTAAAAATTAACTTGTTAAATTGCAAAAAGGCAGGTTATTTACAATGAACAATGATTTGTATTCATAGTATCTTTGGGAGAGCATGACGTTGTTGACTACATTACATAAATCCTTCGTAAACCTTTAACATGTACAGTATACCAAGCCATTATCAGGCAACATGCTGTAATCAGAGTTAGCTAACCTCTAAACTCTCTAGAGATAACTGTAGAGTTCAATTTGTACTTTCTAGTTAAATATACATATATAAATAAAATAGCTTCCATTCCATTAACCATATGCAATCTTGTAAGTCTTGGTTAGGATGTGGTTACAAAGGCAATTCTTTCAAATTGTTTCAAATTGTTAGTCATTTTTACCCAATACAGTATTTAATACCTCCTCCTGATATTTTATGATTATTAGCTGCATCTTGCATGTCTTACCTGAGCTGAATTGCTGTCATCCAAGGCAGTGGTTGCAGGTAGATGCCTTGAAATTTAGATTTAAAAAACTTTTCTTCAAAGATGATTAAAAAAAATAAAATTCATATATAAAAGTCATCAATATGCATTGCCTACTGAAATCAAACATTTAAAATGTAGTTTATTTTGTAGGTAGTGCAACTAAAAAATTAAAATAATGAGACGAAATGTGTGTGGGATAGTTTTGCTTAAAAAAATAAAGAATGCTTGTTCTTAGGGTTGCTGTTGGTTTGGTCTGCAGTTACTAGAGAAACTCCAAGGATCTCATTCCCTTTATGGTTCATGTCTAGACATGCCTGGAGACCAGGGAGATCCATGATTTAATCTAAGTAAGAATGCTTGTGGTGTTTTTAAATGCCCAAACAGAAGATTGCATTTGTTTTATACAGCACCAGGAAGGTACCATTCAGTGGCTTGTTTACCGTTGTATTTGATTTCTGGGCGTTTGGTGATTAGGGAGATGGGGATGTTGTACTAAGGAAAGGAAGTGAGATTAGTTGTTAGGAGGAAAGCAAGAAGAGTGTAGAAAACAAATACGCCCTGCTTTAGCAAATTTATTATATTGGCTAAACTTACGACTCCTAAATAAAAACTAGAGTGATGAGAGTTGGGAATTACAAAAGATGGTGAAAGCTTATTCACTGCTTTCAACATACCCAAATTGCTGTCTGGACATTTTCTAACTTCCATAGCCTTATTTTTTTCCATTTAATTTTTAAAAAATGTTTGGCTGCGCTGGGTTGTCATTGCGGCACTCAGGTTTCCTCTAGCTGTGGTGAGCAGGGGGCTGCTTTCAGGTTGCAGTGCAGCGGCTCCTCCTGTTGCAGAGCACGGGCTTTACGGCCTGTGGGCTTCAGTATCTGTGGCTCGGCGGCCAGTAGCCCCGTGGTATGTGGGATCTCCCTGGACCAGGGATTGAACCAGGGTCCCCTGCATTGGCAGGTGGATTCTTAACTGCTGGACCACCAAGGAAGTCCTCCATGGGTTTTGTCAGGGAGGAAGACGTGAACAGTCAGGCTGAGGAGAAATGATTGGAGTTTCAGTTCAGTTCAGTTGCTCAGTCGTGTCCGGCTCTTTGCGACCCCATGAATCGCAGCACTCCAGGCCTCCCTGTCCATCACCAACTCCCGGAGTTCACTCAGACTCACGTCCATCGAGTCGGTGACACCATCCAGCCATCTCATCCCCTTTTCTTCCTGCCCCCAATCCCTCCCAGCATGAGAATCTTTTCCAATGAGCCAACTCTTCGAATGAGGTGGCCAAAGTACTGGAGTTTCAGCTTTAGCATCATTCCTTCCAAAGAACACCCTGGGGAGTTTAACAGTTTCTTTTTAAACCTGTTTTTTTAAAGGGTACTTTTTCTTTTAAGAAATATAAAGCCATGTTTTGATTTTTATATAGATCAATAACTATTAGAATATTTTATTAATATTCATGATACTGTAAATAACTAGTTTATTTGTTGAAGCAAGACTAGATTGAGTCAGCGTGGTGCCTTTGAAGAACTAAAAATCAATGAATCTGTTTAATTATGAGAGGAGATTTTCTTTCGAGCTAAAATGAACTGCCAGCAACTTTTCTAATTTTATACTTCTGATTCCATTTCATTGTACTCTCATTAGTAAGAGTGCACCAGATTCTTGATTATCTTCAGTTTCTATTTATTTATTAATCAATACTGTTGCCTTCTATATGAAAATGTTAAATTGATTTATCTTTTAGTAAATCAGAGACAATCTAAAATATAACCTTTATAATTAGAGTTGCTTGGACTCTTGGTTATGACTTAGCAGCAGGAGCAAGCTTGTTGCATATTTATCATCTTTAGAGAACACAATCTAGGGATCTATGGTCTATTAATAGAAAGATAGACAATTTCTATAATATGTAATTAAGGTAGAGATAGTATATCAATTTTATTAATATATACAATATAATAAGTTGTGCATTATTTATATACTTATATAATATATAATTATCTTAAGTACTAAGATAGTTAGATTAATAAGTGTTTCAAGACTCCTGAATACTAATGTGAGCTTTGTTGTCAAGCATTTAGGAAAAAGGAAAGAAGAAAAACACCAATGATTGGCACACAGAGAAGGCTATGTGGAAAATATGGGTCTGAGAAGGAAAAGTAGGATATAGATAAAGGGAGAAGATGGATAGGATGCTCTTGGTAGTAGGAGCAACTTATGAAGAAAAAAACACAAGCAAATTCATGGAGACCGTAATACACCTGGTAGATGGGAGAGCAGTGAATGTATCCCCATTGGGGAAATAGTAATAAGATCAGAGAGGCAGTGAAGAAGGAGATAGATCTTGGAGGACTCTAGGTATCAGGCCAGGGGATTTTAATCTTATTCTTCTGAGGGACCCATGACTTACATGAAATGTTTTATGGAGATTAATAAAGTGGCATAGATTAGAAGAGGGAGAGACAGAGGAGACTGAAGGTCCATTTCGGAGATTATTTTAATAGCCCAGGCATAGAGTCACATAGAATATACGGTCTGAATGAGAGAGGCTTTGTGAAGGGAGCTTCACAGGGCTTTGGTAACTAGTTAGAGCGAAGAAGGAGAGGACAGAATTAACCTCCAGGTTTCAATGACAAGTAGAGATGTTGGCAGGCAGATCTACTTAGAAGAGAATTATAAGGTATTTTAGGTTTAGGTGTGTGTAGTTGTAAGTAATGGAAGGACATTGTGATGGAGTTGGGTATTTGGAGGTGGAACTCTGGAAAAAGACCAGAACTGAAAGGAGAAATTTAGTAGTTTTACTGAAGCTGTAGTAGTTGAAGTCATGAGGATAAATTAGATTGCCAAGAGAGGTATGTTGTCTTATTTTTCACTGAACCTCCAGCACATGCTGTGGTTCACTCAGGAGTAGGTGACTTCAACAATGTGCTTTTTTTTTTTTCTTTTAATTTGCTAAAATTATTTTCTTCTTTTTTTAACTTGGCTGTGCCGGGTATTGGGAGTGCAGAGTCTTAGCCACTGGACCCCTGGGAAGTTCCAGTAATGTGTTTTTCTTGAATAGAGAATAGAATGAGAAAAGTGAAAGGCTCAGGACCAACTTTGAGAGCATCCATTTCGTATTAAGGGGTTGGCAGGTGGAAATAAACCTTGAGGAGGGTTGGTCCATAAGAGAAGCAGAAGAGCGGACTCTCACAAAAGTCAAACTGTTTCAAACAGGGTCATAGATACAAACGAATTCAAAGGAAACTGCTGCCTTGACACCACCACATCATAAAGTTTGTCAGTGGAATTAGCCAGAGGGCAGAGGGTGACCGCACTGGCTCCACCAGAAGGTTGCTTCAGGGCTTGATTCAGTGGGACTTTCAAGGGGCATGAACTTCTCTAGGCTATTACTAAACAGATTAACTTTCCTTGGAAGGAATGATGCTAAAGCTGAAGCTCCAGTACTTTGGCCACCTCATGCGAAGAGTTGACTCATTGGAAAAGACTCTGATGCTGAGAGAGATTGGGGGCAGGAGGAAAAGGGGACGACTGAGGATGAGATGGTTGGATGACATCACCGACTCAATGGACGTGAGTCTGAGTGAACTCCGGGAGATGGTGATGGACAGGGAGGCCTGGCGTGCTGCGAGTCATGGGGTTGCAGAGTCGGACACGACTGAGAGACTGAACTGAACTGAACCCTTATGGCAGAAAGTGAAGAGGAACTAAAAAGCCTCTTGATGAAAGTGAAAGTGGAGAGTGAAAAAGTTGGCTTAAAGCTCACCATTCAGAAAATGAAGATCATGGCATCCAGTCCCATCACTTCATGGCGAATAGATGGGGAAACAGTGGAAACAGTGTCAGACTTTATTTTTGGGGGGCTCCAAAACCACTGCAGATGGTGATTGCAGCCATGAAATTAAAAGACGCTTACTCCTTGGAAGAAAAGTTATGACCAACCTAGATAGCATATTCAAAAGCAGAGACATTACTTTGCCATTAGTTGGTCCACCTAGTCAAGGCTATGGTTTTTCCAGTGGTCATGTATGGATGTGAGAGTTGGACTGTGCAGGCTGAGCGCCGAAGAATTGATGCTTTTGAACCGTGGTGTTGGAGAAGACTCTTGAGAGTCCCTTGGACTGCAAGGAGACCCAACCAGTCCATTCTGAAGGAGATCAGCCCTGGGATTTCTTTGGAAGGAATGATGCTAAAGCTGAAACTCTGGTACTTTGGCCACCTCATGCAAAGAGTTGACTCACTGGAAAAGACTTTGATGCTGGGAGGGATTTGGGGCAGGAGGAGAAGGGGACGACAGAGGATGAGATGGCTGGATGGCATCACCGACTCAATGGACGTGAGTCTGAGTGAACTCTGGGAGTTGGTGATGGACAGGGAGGCCTGGCGTGCTGCGAGTCATGGGGTCGCAGAGTCGGACACGACTGAGCGACTGAACTGACTGAACTGACTGACTGCTTTTCACCACTGATTGATCTCTGTCCCCTCTCGAAAAGCCAAACAAACAAACAAAAAACCTCAGGTAGATTTTCAGGATTTTTAGAAATAACTTGACAATTCTAGGGATTCAGTATAGCCAACAAGTAAACAGACTGCGCAGCTGAAGAAAGTCAATTCTCTTTAAGAGCTCTATGAAACCAAAAGGAGGAAATTGGCTTTCTTGTTAATTGGTTCACAAGAAGGAAAATGCTTTAAAGTGTGGTTCTCTTAAGCATCACTCTGTGTCTACTTAGTCTTGTTTTTGTTTCCACTCCCCACATTTGGTACTTAAGTCTTGTTTCTAGGCAGAATTTATATCCTTTAGTTTTTAAGAATTACATAACACTTATTATCTTTATTTCCTCTGCAGACATGGAATATATCGTAAGGATTTCATCTTGCTTACATTTAGTAAAGTTCATATTGTCCTTCTCTTAGCTCACCTACTGCTGGTTTAAATCTCAAGCTCAGCTTGTACTTCCTGGGCAAAGTCTTTCCTGGTGCTTTTAGCTAATTTTCGTATTTCTCTTTTCTATCCCTTTGCACTGAATGTATTCACGCTATGATTTATATCTTCCATTAGTAAGATAGTATTATTATTCAGCACTCAAATTCAGTTTTGAAATCAGTCTGTAATTATAATGTTGCAATTAATATTGCAATGAAATGCAGCAGTTTATTGTAATATCTTATGGAAAAACCCAAATGAACCTTTTGGCTGATGTGATATTAGAGAATGTTGTTCTGTATAACACACATTTATTATATTAGCACAGAATCTTGTCTATACAATTTTTTACACCCTGAATTATTTTTAGTGGGCTGACTTGGTTTCCACCTTGATGCATGATACAGAGACTCCCATGGACAGAGAAGCCTGGTGGGCTACAGATATTTTTGTGCCCTCCAGGACAATGCCACTCAAGCATTATGTGTGCTTGATCACGCACATGGAAAATACAAATAAAGTAGGAAAAAGGCTTGTGGTAAATAAAACACTTGTAGGTAACTTTATCAAAAAGAAGCATCATATAGTTTAAGATTCATTTAGTTGATCAGTAAGTGAATTTCACTTATTAGTGGATTAGGCAGCTCTAAACTTAATTTCTTTTTGGTTCAAATGAACATTACATGACTGCAGATTTTATTAGATAACTTTTTAGCATATGCAATTTCATTTCCACAATTAATGTGAATTCCCTTGTTTGTAACTCAAATATAACAGGAGTGACTTGCTGTGTGGGTTGTAGGATAGTTCACTGCTTTAAAAAATGGTGTTATTTAGTTGCCTTTATCAAAAATATACTTTCTGCTTGAGTGGGAGTTTTGGTAAAGCATCTGTATTTTTTCCCTTATTAGCAATGATGTGCCTTTGGAAACAGCTGGATAAGTCTATGGATGTAATTTTCAATTTAAGGAAGGGAAGCTAATGAAATCAGAGGTCTAATTAAAAAAGGCTACTATCTATGACATCAAAAGTCCAATCAATTTTATGTCCAATTTAGATGATATTTTAAAATTATTTTGCCTATTTGAAAACTTATATGCACAAATAGTTTTATTTTATAGCTGAAGTTCAGCTAAAATTAGGAAGACAGATTTCAAGATAAATCTTTGTTGGTGAACCTTCGGGCTTGAAGATACTGTAGCAAGCGAGTTGAATTCCCTCATGTTAAAATGAAGAAATGTGATCCTGTGAACTGTTATTCTAGAAGATCTTTTGGGTTATTTTCATGTTTTAAACTCTTTGAATCTGTGTTTCAGATTTAATAAGGTAAAATCTGTCTCTGATGCTCTCTTTTCTTCTGTTCTTCCTCCTTATCCTGCACGACCAGAAACCTCATGTAGCTGCCATTTCCTCCAGGCTTTCTCTGCTCTCCCAAACTTCGCCAGGTGGAACACAATTCTTCTGTTCTGCTATGAATGTGTGTATGTTTGTAGCTCAGTTGTGTCCGACTCTTTGTGAACCCATGGACTAGTCCGCCAGGCTCCTCTGTCCATGGGATTCTCCAGGCAAGAATACTGGAGTGGGTTGCCATGCCCTTTTCCAGGGGATCTTCCTGACCCAGGGATCGAACCCAGGTCTCTGGCATTGCAGGCAAATTCTTTACCATTTCAGCTTCCTGGGAAGCCCCCTCTACTATGGGTAACCCATCTGGAAATCCTGGAAAGACAGTATCTAAATCAAAGGAATGAATGTCTGATAGTGGAAATTTTATACAGTACACAAAAATAATGAGAGAGCTGAGTTTTTTTGTCTTCAAAACTCAATAGCTATTTTCTATTCCACTTAAATATGAAGTTGACTTAGGCTTGCCCAGGCTGAACCTACTGCTAAATTATAGTACCCTTTCAAAGGACATTACTATTTGTGTATTTAATTGCTGTAAAGAAACTCAGGAGACCTCATTCTGAACCAACCATTGTTCTTTTTCCCTGGGCTATTCTGCTTAACTCAGTTATTCCAATGATAGCATTATTGTCTTGGTCACTAATGCTTGAAACTTGAAGTAATTTTTGAGTATTCTATTTCTCAAGCTCTGTATCCAAATGGTCTTGGGTGATTTCTTTCTCTAGAAAACAAACCTGTTGAGAGTTGAAATTTTTTAAGCCCACAGCAGTGTAGCAGTGCTAATATGTAGTGGATGGTCAGGAGACAGTCACTGAAAACACAGAGTAAATGTTAGTTATAACAGAAAGTATAATTGTCATTAATGTGTAGGAGGTGATTTAAATACGGTGTTTAAGATCGTGATAAATAAGTAACTGAAGGAAGTCTTGCACGATGTTTGGTTTCTATTTGATTGTTCTTTCCTGAAATCTAAGTACATTGTTGTTCTACTGTTCTATTCATAACTTCCAAGGCCTGCCTGGACCTGTTGCAGAAAATAATGCAAGGAAAGGGTTCAAAACTTCATCAGCTGATGTGTTTCACCAACTCAGTGTGCACTAGAATGGCATGTCATCCAGGAAGGTGAAATAGTGGAAGAATTATTCAATATCATTTTAATATTGTAAATGCAAACCAAACCATTTGAAAAGGAAAAATTTGAGTATGTGCTAATACATAGGTTACCTTTGGTTCTGAAGCAAATTTTATTTCAGCAATAAATGTATGAGTAACCATCCTGATAGTCAATTCTGTCATCTCAGTAAAGGCTAGAAAAGATGAAAAAAAAAAGATGCAAATTTGGCATAATAATCTTTGTTAAACTTAAGGCATTACTAAGCATTCAAAAGTGTAAAATAAAGCTAAAATCTCCTTGATAGCTAGGAGAGATCTATCTTAATGACATTCCAACTTGGCTGCCCATTAGAATCACTTGGAGATTTTTAATGAATCCGGATGCCCCAGGCTGCACTCCATATCAATTAAATCAGAATATCTAGGGGTAGGAGCTAGGCATCTGTATTTTTAAAAAGATATTCAGGTGATTCCAAGTATAGCAGGTTGAGAACCCCTGCCACTGAGTAAGGGGAATGAGTAACACATCATGGCAGCTGAAATAAGTAATATACTGTAGAAATGGAAGGACTAGTCTCACCTTTATATGTTTTGAGTTTATAGTGAAATGAAGTGTTAGTCACTTAGTTGTGTTCGACGCTTTGCGTCCCCATAGACTGTAGCCCACCAGGCTCCTCTATCCATGGGGTTCTCCAGGTAAGAATACTGGAGTGGGTTGCCATTCTCTTCTCCAGGGGAACTTCCCTACCCAGGGATCGAACCCACGTCTCTTATGTCTCCTGCATTGGCAGGTGGGTTCTTTACCACTAGCACCACTTAAATACTCACTGAATTGAACTGAACTAATCTTATTAAATCATGTTGTTACTAGACATCAAGGTGTTTAACCATCTATTTCCATAGTCCTTGTATTATCATTTCTTATACCTCATTAGCATCAAAGATACTACAATAGCCAACGCACCTCCTATTATCTGTATTCCATCTCAGTTCATCACTGGCGAGGTTTGTAACAATCATAACACTCCAGCATGCCTGGAGCCAAATATATCCATATTCTGCTACCACTAAGGATAAGGTTTTTATTCCAGCCAGAAGGTTTGTAACCTACTCCCCAGATCCCATTTTAGAGTCTGCTTCCTTAAACATTCCTGATACAAACTGTCTTAGACTGAGCTTCTTAGAAATAGAGTCTGCGATAGGGAGTTTCATGCAGAAGGTTTATTGCGGAGTTTTGTTGAGAGATACACCCATAAGGGAGTGAGTAAGAGAATTGGGCAGAGGGAGAGGAGGGCCAGTGATCTGGTTGTTGCTGAGGCCTCTGCCTATCTTACGGGAGCTCTGGAAATGAGATGGCTCTTCAGAGTTGTTGCTCACTGAGGCAGGAGGGCCAGGTTTTTTTCGCCTCACACCAGCCAGTCAATGATTGCAGGCCACCCTTTGGGCAAGGAATAATTTTTGAAAAATAAAGTTGATTAACATGATTTAATAAATAAATCAACATATTTAATGATAAGAAAGGCACTTTGAGCATTTACTATATCCAGTAAATTCAGCTAAGATTCACATCTGGCAGTCTGATTCCAAAGCCTTAGGTACATGTCTTACCCACCTTTTAATAGATAAAGATTTTTTTTTAATTAGAGAAGTTGAGAAGCCGCTCCAGGTTTCTAGTCAGCTAGAGGGCTGGGAGTCAATCTCATGATGCTTAATTTCATAACTTATTTCTTAACTACTCTGCTGCGCTGCCTTCCTCTAACAACTGCTATGTAGGCCCTAGACAAGATGCTTTAATACAAAAGATTATTAATTGTAATCTCACTAACAACCCTATGAGGTCGCTATTGTTCCTTTCAGGAAACTGAAAGTTTGATAAGTTACATGCATAGTGAGTTGTAAAGTTGCAATTTATATGCAGGTCTGCTTGACTCCAAAGCCCATTATTCTTTTTTTCTTAATTTATTTTTAAAAAATTAAAAAAATATTTTAATACATTTTAAAAAGATTACTTTCCATTTACAGTTCTTACAAAATATTGGCTAGATTGCCTGTGTTGTACAATACATCCTTGAGCCTGTCTTACACCCAATGGTTTGTGCCCCCCAACTCCCCACCCTTATATTGCCTCTTTCCCCACCTCACTAGTCTGCTGCTTACTAGTTTGTTGTATTTTTTAGGTTCCACATATAAGTTACATCATACAGTGCTTGTCTTTATCTGCCCTCCAAGTCTACCCATGTTGCTGCGAGTAGCAAAGTTCTGCTTCTTTTTTTAAATAACTGAGTAATATTCCAGTGTGTGTGTGTGTGTGTGTGTGTGTGTGTGTGTGTAACATCTTCTTTATCCATTCGTCAGTTGATGGACACTTAATTGGCTTCCATATCTTGGCAATTGTAAATAATGCCGCTTTGAACATTGGAGTGTATGTTATCTCTTCAAATTAATGTTTTTGATTTTTTTTGAATATAGCCAGGAGCAGAATTTCTGGGTCATATGATAGTTGTCGGAGAAGGCAATGACACCCCACTCCAGTACTCTTGCCTGGAAAATCCCATGGTTGGAGGAGCCTGGTGGGCTGCAGTCCATGGGGCTGCTAAGAGTCGAACACGACTGAGCGACTTCACTTTCACTTTTCACTTTCATGCATTGGAGAAGGAAATGGCAACCCACTCCAGGGTTCTTGCCTGGAGAATCCCAGGGACGGGGGAGCCTGGTGGGCTGCCGTCTCTGGGGTCGCACAGAGTTGGACACGACTGAAGCGACTTAGTAGTAGTAGTAGTAGTAGTAGTAGTAGTAGTAGTAGTAGTAGTAGTAGTATGGTAGTTGTATTTTTAGTTTTTTGAGAAACTTCCAGGTTTTCCACAGTGGCTGTATCAATTTACATTCCCATCAACAGTGTACAAGTGTTCCCTTTTTCCCACATCCTCATCAACATTTATTTGTGTTCTTCTTGATGATAGCCGTTCTGATAGATATGAAATGATAACTCACTGTAGTTTTGATTTGCATTTCCCTGATGATTAGCTATGTTGAACATCTTTTCGTATACCTGTTGGCCATCTGTATTCTCTCTCTGAAAAAATTTCTACTCAAAGAAATTTCTACTCAGTTCTTCTCAAAGCTCATATTCTTGAACATTATGTTGCATAGGAGGGAAAAATGTGACAAAACAATAGCATTAGTGAAAAAAACTGCTTAGCTGTTAATAGTTCAGCGTGAAGCGGAGACGTGATGGCGCTACCACTAAGGCAAATGCCGCCTGAGGCTGTGTTCTAGATACACAGTTTTCAGAGCCAAGTAACAGTCCATTCTATTCCATCATGGCAGAGCGCACTTGGAGCTTTGTTTGAAATGCTCAATAGAAATTCTTGGCTCCAGCCTTTAAAAGAGGATTACTGACACACCTGAAACTCATCCAGATGTGAGTGATGAAATGTCTGAGTAACATGTCTGTGGGAAGAACTACTGAAAAGCTAAGAATGGTTAGCTCTCTTCCTAAAGAGGAGGCTCAGGGGAGGCTCAATAGCTAGTATTTGAAGTGTCTTCCTGTGGTGGAGAATTAGATAAAATCTGTACAGTTCCAAAGGGAAAAACTAGGCTTTTCAGATAGAGAATAAAGAGTTGGCTGTAGCTTCTCAAGGAGAGGGACTGCCTGGCATTTGGGGCTTTTTAGAAAAGAAATGGGCTTCCTTATAAGAGAAAACTTCTTTTTCACTGACAAAGAACCTGAATGACCACTTACCATGGGTGTTAAAGACATATTCTGGGTATAATGGTTCTTAAATTTAGTGGGTATAAGAATCACCAGGGGGAACTTTTTAAATATTGATTCCCAGACATGCCTTTAGAGGTATTGATTCAGTGAATCTGGGATAAAGTCCTGGAATCTGCATTTTTAACAAGCAGCTCGGTGGGTCCAAATCAGGTGATCAGTAACCTACCCTTTGAGAACTAGTAAGACTAGATATACTTTGAGGTCTTTTCCATTTATTTTACAGTGAAAAATGTGTGGAGTCAATACAATGACTGTTCAAAGAAAGTTGTGCTTAATTTTAGAAAAGATCCAGGACAAAATACTTTAATATGTCGACAGTTTTGCAAGAGAAAATGAGAGACAAAAATACTGGAATGTAGGCTCTTAGGATTTGGAAGGAGAAGGATCGATTCTCATTTATGTCATAAAAGATAGGACTTAAATAGCAAAACAGAAGATAGAAATCCAGTTTGAAAATCTTTAAACAAACACTTTGCGTAACAAATATCCTCTACATATGCCAAGGAGCAATTTGATGGGGACCTGGAAGGAGCTGTCAATTATCCAAAAGGGCAGCACCTGTGTAAGGCGGAAAACCTATCCGGCCTTGGGACCCAGGTTTATATAAACTGCAGCCTGGAACTGACAAGCCAGGTGTGGTGAGAGTGGCTTCCGACTCTGGCCCCCTTTCTGTTGGGCTAAAGATCTTTTGCTGGCAAGTATAATATATATTTGATTAATCTTAACTTTTGAATGTGCCACCTGAGAGCCACAATTTTAGGAATGACTATATCCTGAAATGTTTTTGCTCTTTGTAAATATGTTTTTAAACAGTAATGCTTGGTGTAACTTACTCTCCTGGATCTGGACTTTAAAAGTATTTAATTTGCATAATCATTTGTTTAAGTATATTACAGTATTAAAAATTTTTTTTTCTTTGAGAATCATTAAAGGTTAGTTGAGGAACTGGTTTGCTTGGCTGTTTTGTTGATAGTATTGATGTGCTTTTTTTAAGTTCATTAAGGACTAGCAAGTGACTTCTGTTTTAAATTTAAGGTATGTATATAAAATTTCCAAATGGTAATTACATGTTGATAATAAGTTAGACCCTTGTTTCTGTTTAATTTCTTCTTGCTTCCTTTCAATGGTTTCAGACCTCCTCGTAGGCTCTTCTTGAATCATGAGAGATGAAATAGCAACAACGGTCTTCTTTGTGACAAGATTAGTGAAAAAACATGATAAACTGAATAAAGAGCAGATAGAAGACTTTGCAGAAAAGCTGATGACAATCTTGTTTGAAACGTACAGGAGTCACTGGCACTCTGATCACCCTTCTAAAGGGCAAGCCTTCAGGTGAGAGCTAGGATGTGGTAGGCATAGCAAAGGGCAGTAACAAGCCAGCAGCTACCGCCTGCCTTATTTGTTTGAACTTGGGCTTGAAAAAAGGAGAGTAGTAGATGATAGCACAATGTGAAAACTATAGAGCAAACCTCCTGTGTGAAGTGGATTAAGGAATTTCTAGCTTGTGTTTACTGTGAAGGATATACAGAGAACCTTTAGTCTTCCCAGGTTGCTCTAGTGGTAAAGAATCCACCTGCCAGTGCAGGAGACAACAAGAGACGAGGGTTTGATCCCTGGGTCAGGAAGATCCCCTGGAGTAGGAAATGTCAGCCCACTCCAGTATTCTTGCCTGGGAAATCCCACAGACAGAGGAGCACGGTGGCTGCAATCCATGGAGCTGCGAAGAGCTGAACATGACTGAGCACATTTGGTGAACTGATTGTGTGATTTAGTAATGGAATCCATATTGTGTAAAAGTTTGACATTTCACTCGTACTATAAAACCTCTGAGGGGTGGTGAAGGAGCTGAGGGGAGACGGGAGTGAGGTGGCAGCTGTGTGTATTGGAGACCCTTGGCAGCAGCATGATTCTCCAACTGTCACCACGCCATTTCCCTTTTCTTGTTTTTAAAGGTGTATCAGGATAAACAATCATCAGAATAAAGATCCTATTCTAGAAAGGGCTTGTGCTGAAAGTAACGTGGATTTTTCTCACCTGGGACTTCCAAAGGAGATGACCATATGGGTAGATCCCTTTGAAGTGTGCTGCCGGTGAGTAATCTTATTGGAGCCAGTTTGTGTGGTCTGTGACCCTTGGGAACCTTAGGTTATTTAGTCTATGCATCTTTGTGAAAGGTGATGCTGCAAATCCCTGGATTACCAGTGAGGGCACAAGCCCATTAAGACTAGATGCAAGCTATATCAGACAACACAGACTTCATTTTAGGGTGGATGGAGTGGGAAGCACAAAGATTTTTCCATAGTATTTGAAATTTGACTTTAAACATGGCATCCTATTGCCAATTGCATAAAGTCCAAGCATTTTAGGCTGTATCAAGGGGAAAGAGGAATTATCATCAGCAAGTCAGTCCATTAGTTGAATCAAAAAAAGTTAGTCTGTCTTTACCTTAGCTAATTCTTAGAAAGCTTTTACAGAATCCTTGACCTCCACCAATTATGACAGTATAGTAGCAGAAGGTCATAATATCTCTCAATTTGCTTTGCTGACAAGCCATTTCAATTTTCTTTCTTAAACTATAGTTGATTTACAAAATTATATTAGTTTCAGGTATACATCCTAATAATTCAAAAGTTTTTTTTTTACAAATTATACCCCCATTTAAAGTTATTATAAAACATTGGCTATATTCCCTGTGTTGTACAGTATATTCTTATATTTTATACATAGCAGTCTGTACCTACCCCTACCTTGCCCTTTCTCACTTCCCTCTTTTCTGCTGGTAACCAATAGTTTTCTGTATCCGTTTAGTCAGTTTTTTTTGCTATATACATATATTTTATTTTTTTTAGATTCTACCTATAAATAATAGCATGCAGTATTTGAATTTCTCTGATTTATTTCACTAACCACAATATTCTCTGGGTCTATCCATGTTGCTGCAGATGGCAGAATTTCATTCTTTATGGCTGAGTAGTACTCGAGTGTGAACATACTCATACCACATCTTCTTTATCCATTCATCTATTGACGGGCACTTGTGTTACTTCCATGTCTTGGCTATTGTAAATAGTGCTGCTCAGAATACTGGGGTACATGTATCTTTTCAAATTAATGATTTTATTTTTTCTGGATATATACCCAGGAGTTGAATTGCTGGATCATATGGTAATCCTACTTTTAGTGTGAGGAATCTCCATATTCCATAGTGGCTGCACCAATTTATATTCCCACCAATAGTGTACAAGGGGTCCTTTTTCTCCATGTTCTCACCAACATTTGATATTTGTAGACGTCTTAATGATAGCCATTCTGACAAGTGTGAGGTAATGTCTCATTGTTTTGATTTGCATTTCTTTAAATAATACAAAATATCGAGCATCTCTTTATGTGCCTGTTAGCTATTTGTATGTCTTGTTTGGAAAAATGTCTATTCAGGTCCATTTTTAGGTTGGAAATTAATTTTTTTTGATATTAAATTTTGAATTAAAATTTGAAATGAAAATTTTTTGATATTAAGTTGTATGAGCTGTCTATATATTGTGGATAGTTATACCTGGAAATATTTTCTTCCATTCAGTAGGTAATCTTTTTGTTGACGGTTTCCATTGCTGTGCAAAAGCTTGTAAGTTTAATTTGTTTTTGTTTTCTTTGCCTTAGGAGACATCCAGAAAATATTGCTACAATTTATATCAGAGTTCTGGCTATGTTACCTTCTAAGAGTTTTTATGGTTTACAATCTTACATACAGGTTTATGATCCATTTTGAGTTTATTTTTGTAATGGCATGAGAAACTCCTAAGTTCATTCTTTACAAGTAGCTGCTGTATTTTCCCAGCACCACTTATTGAAGAGACTGTCTTTTCCCTGTTGGATATTCATGCCTCCTTGTCATAGATTAATTAACCATAGATGCATGGGTTTATTTCTGGGCTCTCTATTCTCTTCCACTGATTTGCATCTCTGTTCATCAATGATCAGTTCATTTCAGTTCAGTAACTCAGTCGTGTCTGACTCTTTGTGACCCCATGAATTGCAGCACGCCAGGCCTCCCTGTCCATCACCAACTCCTGGAGTTCACTCAAACCTCACGTCCATCGAGTCGGTGATGCCATCCAACCATCTTATCCTCTGTCGTTCCCTTCTCCTCCTGCCCCAATCCCTCCCAGCATCAGGGTCTTTTCCAATGAGTCGACTCTTCGCTTGAGGTGGCTAAAGTACTGGAGTTTCAGCCTTAGCATCATTCCTTCCAATGAACACCCAGGACTGGTCTCCTTTAGGATGGACTGGTTGGATTTCCTTGCAGTCCAAGGGACTCTCAAGAGTCTTCTCCAACACCACGGTTCAAAAGCATCAATTCTTCAGCACTCAGCTTTCCTCACAGTCCAACTCTCACATCCATACATGACCACTGGAAAAACCACAGCCTTGACTAGATGGATCTTTGTTGGCAAAGTAATAACTCTGCTTTTGAATATGCTATCTAGTTTGGTCATAACTTTCCTTCAATGATACTGACCCTGTAATTTTTTCCTGTGATATCTTTGCCTGGTTTTGGTATCAGGGTGATATGGCCTCGTAAAATGAGTTTGGAAGTGTTCCTTCCTCTGAAAATTTTTGGAAATAATTTGAGAAGAATAGATGTTCACTCTTCTGTAAATGTTTGTTAGAACTCACTTGTGAAGCTCTCTGGTTCTGGAGTTTTGTTTCTTGGGAGTATTTTTTCCATTACTGATTCAATTTCATTACTTGTAATTGATCTGTTCATATTTTCTATTTCCTTCTGGTTCAATATTGGGAGACTGTACATTTCTATGAATTTGTTTCTTCTAGGTTGTCCATTTTATTTGCATACAGATTACTACAGTCATGGCAATCTCTCTTTACAATCTTTGTAATTTGGTATTGTTTTTTAACTAACTTTTTATTATTTTATAGATTTGGGCTGTCTCCTTTTCTCTTGATGAATTTGGCTAAAGGTTTATCAATTTTGTTTATCTTTTCAAGGAGCCAGCTCTTAGTTTCCTTTTTTTTTAAAAAAAACTGTTTTTGTCTGTGTTTCATTTCTGCTCTGATATTTATAATTTCTTTCCTTCTGCTAACTTTGGGCTTTGTTTTTCTTAAAGTCCCTTTGGGTGGAAGGTTATGTTGCTTGAGATTTTTCTTATTTCCTGAGGTAGACTTGCATCACTATAAATTTCTTGCTTAGGACTACTTTTGGTGCATCACATAGATTTTGGGATCATTGTGTTTTTGTTTTCATTTGTCTAGAGGTATTTTTTAAATTTTCTCTTTGATTTCTTCAGTGATCCATTGGTTGTTTTAGAAGTATATTGTTTAGCCTTCGCCTTATTTGTGTTTTTTTGCAGTTTTCTTATAGCAATTTCTAGTTTCATAGCATTGTGATCAGAAAAGATGCTCAATAGGATTTCAGTCTTCTTAAATGTACTGAGAACTGATTTGCGGCCTAGCATGTGGTCTGTCCCAGAGAATGTTCCACATGCACTTGAACATGTATTCTGTGGCTTTTGGATGGAAGGCCTGTAGATATCTGTTCAGTCCATTTGGTCTATTATGTCAATTAAGGCTAGTGTTTCTTTCTTGATTTTTCTGTCTGTATGATCTGTTCATTGATATAAGTGGGGTGTTAAAGTCTCCTACTATTATTGTGTTACTGTCAATTTCTCCCTTTATCTCTGTTAATATTAGCTTACATATTTAGATGCTCCTATGTTGGGTGCATATATATTTATAATTGTTATAGTTTCTTGGATCGATCCTTGATCATTACATAATGTCCTCCTTTGTCTGTTGTTATAGTCTTTGTTTTAAAGTCTACTTTGTCTTAGAGGCTACTTTTTCTGGTGTAAATATTGCCGCCGTGACTTTCTTTTCATTTCTGTTTACGTGGTATACTTCTTTAAGTATACCGCCATCTCCTCTCACTTTCAGTCTGTATGTCTTTGTATCTAAAGTGAGTTTCTTA
Organism: Ovis canadensis; assembly: GCF_042477335.2. Lineage (NCBI taxonomy): Eukaryota > Metazoa > Chordata > Mammalia > Artiodactyla > Bovidae > Ovis > Ovis canadensis. The sequence continues at coordinate 29,598,572 of NC_091259.1, read as the reverse complement.
TAGATAGCATGCTGCTGCTGCTGCTGCTAAGTCACTTCAGTCTTGTCTGACTCTGTGCGACCCCATAAATGGCAGCCCAACAGGCTCCCCCGTCCCTGGGATTCTCCAGGCAGGAACACTGGAGTGGGTTGCCATTTCCTTCTCCAGTGCATGAAAGTGAAAAGTGAAAGTGAAGTCACTCAGTCGTGTCCGACTCTTAGCGACCCCATGGACTGCAGCCCACCAGGCTCCTCTGTCCATGAGATTTTCCAGGCAAGAGTACTGGAGTGGGGTGCCATTGCCTTCTCCATAGATAGCATATATATATAGCATATATATGGGTATTATTTTTGTATCTTCACTCTGTCTTTAGAACACTTATTCCTGTTACATTCAAAGTAATTATTGATTGGTATGTACTTACAGTCATTTTATCAATTGTTTTGGTGTTTTTGTAATTCATTTTGTTCTTTTGCTCTCTTCCCTTGTTATTTAACTATCTTCAAATTATGTTTGGATGATGTTTAGCTTTCTTTCTCTTTTTTTGTGTGTATCGATGATAGATTTTGATTTCTGGTTACCATGAGGTTTATATATAGCAATATGTATTTTATGTGTATTTTTGTTGTTTAGTCTCTAAGTCATGTCTGTTTCTTTGTGGCCCTATGGACTGCTGCATACTAGGCCTCCTTGTTTCCCTCACCATCTCCTGGAATTTGCCCAAGTTCATGTCCAAGTTCAAGTTTGTGAATTGGTGCTGCTATCCAACCATCTCATCCTCTGCCACCCTCTTCTCCTTTTGTTTTCAATTTTTTCCCAGCATCAGAGTCTTTTCCAATGAGTCAACTGTTTGCATCAGGTAGCCAAAGTATTGGAGCTTCAGCTTCATCATCAGTCCTTCCAACGAACAGTCAGGATTGATTTCCTTTAGAATTGACTGGTTTGATCTCCTTGGTGTCCAAGGGATTCTCAAGAGTCTTCTCCAGTACCACAATTCCAAAGCATCAATTCTTTGGTGCTCAGCCTTCCTGTGGTCCAACTCTCACATCCTTACATGACTACTGGAAAAACCATAGATTTGATTATACAGAACTTTGTTGGCAAAGTGATGTCTTTGCTTTTTAATATGCTGTTTAGATTTGTCTTAGCCTTCCTTCCAAGAAGCAAGCGTCTTCTGTTTTCATGGCTACAGTCACCATCTGCAGTGATTTTGGAACCCAAGAAGAGAAAATCCCTCACTGCTCCCACTTTGTCCCCTTCTGTATGCCATGAAGTGATGGGACCAGATGCCATAATCTTTGTTTTTTAATGTTGAGTTTTAAGCCAGCTTTTTCACTCTCCTCTTCACCCTCATCAAGAGCCTCTCTAGATCCTCTTCACTTTCTGCTATTAGGGTGGTATCATCTGCATATCTGAGGTTGTTTGTTTCTCCCAGCAATCTTAAGTCCAGCTTGTAGCTCATCCAGCCCAGCATTTCGCATGATGTACCCTGCATATAATTTAAATAAACAGGGTGACAATATACAGCCTTGTCGTACTCCTTTCCCAATTTTGAACCAGTCAGTTGTTCCGTGTAAGGTTCTAACTGTTGCTTCTTGACCTACAACAGGTTTCTCAGGATACAAGTAAGTTGATCTGGTATTCCCATCTCTTTAAGAATATTCCACAGTTTGTTGTGATCCACGCAAAGACTTTAGCATAGTCAATGAAACAGAAGTAGATGTTTTTCTGGAATTCCATTGCTTTAAAAAAAAAGTGCGTGTGTGTATAAGTGTGATTATTTGAGTTGCTGATCTCTTTAATTTTAAATGCATTTTAGCAGTCCTTCACTTTTACCCCTCCTCTCTCATGCGTACTGTTTTTGACATCATATTTTGCATCTAATTGTTTCATGTGTCCTTTACTTACTTACTGCAGGTCTAGGCAATTTTACTACTTCTGTCTTTTAGCCTTCCTATTAGGTTTGCATGTGGTTCATCTTGCTGCTTTTAGTGTATATTTTCCTTTAACCAATAAGCTTTTTCCTTTTGTAATTTTCATGTTTCTAGTTGTGGTTTTCCTTTTTCACTTAGAGAAGTCCCTTTTAACATTTCTTGCAAAACTGGTTTGGTGGTGCTGAACCCTTTCAGCTTTTGCTTGTCTGTAAAACTTTTGATCTCTTTTTCAAATCTGAGAGTAAACTTTGCCATGTGGTGTATTCTTGGCCATAATGTCTCCATTTCATCACTTTAAATATATTACATGATACTCTTCTGGCCTGCAGTTTCTGCTGAAAAGTCTGCTGATAGCCTTATGGGGATTCCCTTATATGCAACTTATTGCGTTTCCCTTGCTTTTAATATTTTCTGTCTTTTCCATTTTAATAACAATGTATCTTGGTGTTGTCCTCCTTGGGTTGATTCTATTTGAGACTCTCTATGCTTCCTGGACCTGGATGTCTGTTTCATCTCCCAGGTAGGGAAGTTTTCAGCTATTTTGTCTTCAAATATGTTCTCTGACCCTTTTCTTTTCTTCTCTAATGCAAATGTTAGTGTGCTTGGTATTCCAGAGATCTCTAAGTATCCTAATTTCTTTTTCTTTCTTTTTTTCTGTTCAGGTTCAGTGATTTATATTAATCTGTCTTTCAGCTTACTGATCTGTTCCTCTGTATCACCCAACCTACTGTTGAGTCCCTCTAGTGTATTTTCATTTCATTGACTGTATTCTCCTGCTCTGTTTGATTCTTCTGTATATCTTCTAACTCTTAACTTTTCACTGTTTTCCTCTATTCTTCTCCCAAGTTCTTTGTTTATCTTTATGATCTTTACCTTAAACTTTTTATTGGGTAGATTGCCTTCTTCCACTTACCTTCTGGGGTTTTATCCTGTTCTTTCATTTGGAACATGTTCCTTTGTTCCCTCATTTGTGGCCTGTTTTTATTTCTATGTACCTGGTTGGTTGGGAGTATTTCCTGACTTTGGAGCAGTAGCCTTTTGTAGGAGACATCCAGGGCATTCCAGCGGTGTTCTCCCCTCTGGTCACCAGTGCTGTATGCTCTAGGGGTCCCCCTATGTGGGCCCTTATGCTGTGGTGGGGTGACTACTGTGGGTGGTCTGGTAGGTGTGGCTGGCCCCTGGTCTGGTTGATTGCCAGGCCCTGCCTTGTATGGAGGCTGCCAGCTGGTGGTTTGCAGGGTTGGGTCGAGGCAGTTGTCTGTGGAACCCTGAGGAAGGGGCTCCCGGGACTAGTGCTGGCTCACTGATGGGCAGAGCAGGGTTCTGGGGCTGAGGGGTGGAGGGGGCGGAGGTGCAGGGCTGAGGTTTCTAATTTTAATGTCAGCCTGCTGGTGGGTGGGTTGCTTTCTGATACAACTGGCTGTGGGTTCTGGAGTGTCCCGCAGCTGGTGCTGGCTCATTGGTGAGTAAGGCTGGATCCCGCAGTGGCTGGCTGAGGGGGTTCAAGATGTTCTAGAGCTGGTATTGGCCTGCTGGTGGGTGGGGGATGGTCGAGAGGGTGCTGGGGCTTAGTGTTGGCTCACTGGTGGGCAGAGCTGTGTCTTGGGGTCTCTGGCTGCAGGGCCTGGGGGTCACAAAGCTAGTGTTAGCCCACTGCGGGTGGGATTGTGTCTTGGGGCTGCTGCATGAGGGTCCCAAGGTATGCCAGAAGTGGTGTCCACCTGCTGGTGGGCAGGATTAAGGCCCAACGGATCCTGGGGCTGGTGTCCACCTGCTGAAGAGTGTAGCCAGATCCTAGGGCTGGTGCTGACCTACTGTCGGGCAGAACCAGGTCCTGAGTTCTCTTGCTACAAGGGACTCAGAACTGGTGGCAGGAAGTTGATGGGGGTTTAGGAGGTGGGGACGGGATCCCAGGGTGGCCTGGGGCTAGTGCTAGCTCATTTGGTGGGTGGAGCTATGTCTTGAGATTTCTGGGTGCAGGACCCTGGGGGTCCTGGATTTAGCTGCTGTAGGTCTGCTGGTGGATGGGGCAGCACCCTGAGATAGCCAGCTACAGGGTCCAGGGTGTTCCAAAGCTTTCTTTGGTCCATTGGTGGGTTGGGTAGGTATCTGATTGGCTGGCTGACTGAGAGATCCAAGGTGTCTCAGAGCCAGGGTTGACCTGCTGGTAGGTGGGGCCTGGGCCCAGGAGATCCTGGAGCTGGTGTTAGCCTGATGGTGGGTGCTCTGGGTCCTGTCATGGTAGGCTGTGGGCCTGTGGTGGTCCTAGGGCTGGCGTCTGCCCGTTGCTGGGTGAGGCCAGGGCCCAGAGGTCTTGATGTCCACTGGTGTGTGAAGTTGGCCCCCAGATTAGTGCTGGTTCATTGTCAGGTGGGCCCAGGGGTCAGGAGGTCTTGAGGTTGGTTCCAGAACGCTGGTAGGCAGAGCTGGATCCTAGGTCTCTGCAGGGGCCTGGGGGTCCTGGGGCTAGTGCTGGTGCCCTGGCGTGTGGGGGCCAGGTTCTGCACCCTCTGGTGGACAGTGTAGTATTCTGGGGCCGCTGTGGGCTCAGGGGGTCTTAGGGCAATGTGCCTGACAGTAGATGGGACAGGTGTTTGGCCCAAGGCAACTCAGCACTGGTGCTCATGGGCTAGTGGCAGGTCTGGGTCCTAGTTCTAGTCAGCTAGAGGGAGGATTTCAAAGCGGCCCTCGCCAGCACCAGTGTTCGCATGGTGGAACGAGCTCCTCAGAATGGCTGCTGCCAGTTTCTGTGGCCCCAGGGTGAGCTCCACGGCCTCCTGCCTCTGCAGGAGGCTCTCCAAGATCAGCAGGTGGGTCTGACGCAGGTTCCTTTCAAACTGCTGTCTCTGCTCTGGGTCCCAGAGCATGTGAAATTTTGTGTGGGCCTTTGGAGAGTGGTGTCTCTATTTCCGACAGCCATCTGACTCTCCAGAAAGTAAGCCCCCTGGCTTTCAAAGCCAAACATCCTGGGGGCTCGTCTTCCTGGGGTCGGCTCTCTGGTCTGGGGAGCGTGATGTGGGGCTCACCCACTGATTGCTCCTTGGGAGAACCTCTGTCATTATCCCCCTGTGTGTGTGTTGCCCACCTGCAGGTAGGTGTCTGGACTACATTCCACCCCTCTTACCTGTCTCATTGTGGTTCCTTCTTTATCACTTTAATTGTAGAAGATCTTTTCTGCCTGATTTCAGCCTCTCATCAATAACTGCTAAGTTGTAATCTTGGTGTGCTCATGAGAGAAGGTAAGCTCAAGGTCTTGCTACCCTACCATCTTGGCCTAATTCTCACAATTTGTTGTTGTTGTTGTTGTTTTCAAGTAACTCTTCTTGTAAGTTACTGAGCTGTTTCCAGAAAAGATGGGAAATAAAAACCTGTGCGAATTTGAGTCCCTAATGAATGCTTTATTTTCCTTTCTTTCTTAGGTATGGTGAGAAAAATCATCCATTTACAATTGCTTCTTTCAAAGGCAGATGGGAGGAATGGGAATTATCCCAACAAATCAGTGATGCTGTTAATAGAGCCACGTTAGACTACTCCTCTGGCACTTCCTCTGATGAAGAAAGTTGTAAGAAAGAACCTCAGATAATTCCTAAAGTCAGTAATCCAAAGAGTATTTATCAGGTAAAGTGTTTCCACTTCTCCTCTGTAGTTTTTCCTTTTTAAAATATAATTTTATTTATTTGTGCCGGGTCTTTGTTGCCGTGCAGGTTTTCCTCTAGTGCTGGGAGTGGTGCGCGGGCTTCTCGTTGCGGTGACTCCTCTTGTTCTGGAGCACAGTCTCGAGTGCTCCGGCTTCAGCAGTTGCAGTACATGGGCTAGTAGTTGCGGCTCCCAGGCTCTACAGCACAGGCTCAGCAGTTGTGGTGCAGGGGCTTAGCTGCCCCCAGGCACATGGGATCTTCTCAGACCAGGAATTAAACGGGTGTCTCCTGCACTGCAGGCAGATTCTTCACCCCTGAGCCACCAGGGAAGCCCACTTTTTTCTATTTTAATTCTAAAAAGAATAGGCTCACTGTAAAAGCAAAGAAACAAATAATTGGGAAACATGGAAAAACAATTCATGAAGATTTAAATCACAATAATGATATTCTGGCAAAACTTTTCTATTTTTTTCTTCCTTCTCTCTTTTTATTCCCTCAACTTGGCTGAGTGCTCAGGATATACACCATTTTTTCTAGCTGAATTTCTCCATATAGTATTTGAACATATGTAAATTTTCTTTCGGGCTTCACTCGTGGCTCAGACGGTAAAGGATCTGCCTGCAATGAAGGAGACCTGGCTTCAGTCTCTGGGTTGGGAGGATCCCCTGGAGGAGGGCATGGCAACCCACTCCAGTATTCTTGCCTGGAGAATCCCCATGGACAAAGGAGCCTGGCAGGTTAGTCACAGGTTGCAAAGTGTCAGACATGACTGAGTGACTGAGCACAACACAAATTTCCTTTCACCTAAATTCTTTCAGAATTAGATATTAAAATTAGTAGTTTTTGACATGGAAAATAACATACCACCTGTACAACATTTGGAATATTAAGTGATGATCAAAGATCTGTGACTCTACCACCAGAGCAGTTTTCAAAAAAAAAAAAAAAGAAAAATCAACAAAAATTATTTATTTTTTAAGTCACAACCATGATCATAGGAAGATATGCATACCTATATATTGGAAATAGGTTTCATGACGAACTTATCCTTACTAGGCACAATGCCTCAGGTCTTTGATAAATTATATTAATATCAACCACTTAAATTGATGTTACGACCCCCTAATGGTGACAACTTACAGTTGAAAAAACACTGATTTAGGGAGAATCTCTGACACTTTGTAGGTAATTTGTTTTCTTAACCACTTATGTATGGACATGTTAGAGCAATTTAACTATTTAACACTTTAAACCACTTGCTTCCTTTATAGTTTATTTAGCTAACAAATTATTGGCAGACATCTAGGTTGCTTTCACATTGTTGTGGTATTAAAAAAGCTAATTTTTACAGAGATGTCTGAATCTTAAGTTGTTTCTTGATTGGTTCTCAGACATGGAATTATTAGGTCATTGAGCATAGGCATTTTACAAGTTAACACATGGCAAAGTACTTTCTAAAAAGATGTCTTTATTTGTAGTCTCACCAGCTCTATGTGAAAGTGTTTGTTTTATCATTTTCCCTAAGATTGGATATTCTCCTTGAAAAATAGCATTTTATTAATTATGTTGTTCTGTCGCTCAGTCGTGTCTGAGTCTTTGCAACCCCATGGACTGCAGCATGCCAAGCTTCCCTGTCCTTCACTATCTCCCTGAGTTTGGTCTAACTCATGTCTATTGAGTCGGTGATGCCATCCAACCATTTCATCTTCTGTCGTCCCCTTCTCCTGTCTTCAGTCTTTCCTAGCATCAGGGTCTTTTCCAGTGAGCCAGTTCTTTGCATCAGGCAGCCAAAGTATTAGAGCTTTAGCTTCAGCTTCTGTCCTTCCAGTGAATATTCAAGGTTGATTTCCTTTCGGATGGTTGGATCTCCCTGCAGTCCAAGGGACTCTCAAGAGTCTTTTCCAGCACCACCGTTTGAAGGCATCAATTCTTTGGCACTCAGTTGTTTTTATTGTCCAGCTCTCACATTCATACATGACTACGTGAAAAAACATAGCTTTGACTGTTATAATATTGATTATATTACTAATTAAACATTAAAACAAAAACCCCATGTACCTAAATGTTGTAGGTACTATCTATCTAATGAATTTTTTCTTCACCCATTTATTTTGAGGTCCTAATGTGTTGTTATAGGCTTTTCAAGGGTTAGGAATATTTTTGGTGCTTCCTAGGTGGCGCTAGTGGTAAAGAACCCAACTGCTAATTAAGGAGACATAAGAAGTTGCTAATGAAGGGGACGTAAGAGACACAGGTTCAATCCCTCTAACCCCTTGTCATATTATTGGCAAATTCCCCCCAGCACTCCCCCCCCAGCTTGTTTAGTTTTCTAAACTATATATACTGTTTGTATTTAGTTCTATATGTGAAAGTGAAAGTCTTTCAGTAGTGTCTGACTCTTTGCAACTCCATAGTCCATGGAATTCTCCAGGCCAGAATACTGGAGTGGGTAGCCTTTCCCTTCTCTACGGGAATCTTCCCAACCCAGGGATCGAACCCTGGTTTCCCACATTGCCGGCGGATTCTTTACCAGCTAAGCTACAAGGAAGTCCAGGAATACTGGAGTGGGTAGCCTATCCCTTCTCTAGGTGATCTTCCTAAGCCAGGAATTGAACCAGGGTCTCCTGCATTTCAGGCGGATTCTTTACCAATTGAAAGAGGAGGGAAGCCTCTATATGTGTAAAAGCTTTAAATTATGTAGTGAAATATTCGTGCTTAATTCTATTCTGATCCTTAGAAAGGTCATCTTCGTCTAAGGATCAGATCTGCAGTCAGCTATGTTATCTCAGAGCAATGTCCTTCCAAAGTGTGGTCTGCAAAACATCTGTATTGGCCATCTGGGATGTTTAAGATGGGTGTTTCTACACCTCAGCCCCAGAGATTGTAATTAAACGGTTTTGGGTTGAGTGAGGTGGGGGTTGGATAGGGAAGAATACAGAATATATACTAATTTGAGTAAATGTGTTTTTTATTTCATAACCTCCATCAAGTCAATTTTCCAAAGATAATTATCTTGATTTCTGTTCGTTTGTATTTGCTATGCTTTTAAAAGTTTTAATACCTGTGAGTTATGTGTTTATAGTTAATCCTTAAAGCTGACTTATTAGATGATTAGAAAATCCTCATGTTCCTTTTTATTTTTTCCCCAGGTTGAAAACTTGAAACAGCCCTTTCAATCTTGGTTCCAAATTCCCCGAAAAAAGAATATGAGGGATGGCCGGATGGGCCTCCTAGGAAATGCTTATCATGCGTTGCATAAGACCCCTAAAGGTCACAGGGCTGCTGCTGGGCACCGGGTGGACAGGTACCACTGGGTCAACACACACTGATAGTGCAGCAGCTGGGCCCTCATGGGCAAGAGCTCAGTGGAGCCACTTTTATATTCTCTGAAATGAAAATAAGTCTAAGCTGGAGAGGCCCAGGAAACAGAAAAAATTGCATTAGGGACTAGGGTACATGATGGTGAATCCTCTCATGCAGATCGACTATGTTCTTAACTGTACTTTTAATTGTTTAATTTTACATGAAGTTTTATGTAACACTAATGAATGTACCCAATAAGGTAACAGAATGAAGATATTGACCTGTCATAAGTCAATGAATTATCAAAAGTAACAGTTTAAATAAATGTGCTATGTTTTTAATACCTTCCTAGTTGAGTCTGTTGCAAGAAAGTTTTAAAAGTTCTTGTTTTTCATTAGCCATTAAAAAAAAAGTAGACCTTCATTTAGAGAAGAGTGATCCTCACAATATATGAATAGTATTCTGGTTTACTCTTTATCTGCCATAACTCTTCTGTTTCATAAGGTCAGCAAGAGCGTCTTTGAAAATTACATTTTAAAATACAAAAATTCCCTTTAAAATATTTGGTTTATTACTAAGCCTCTTAGTAGCCTTAGTTATGACATTTCATGAGTGCTCTCATTATGAAGAATTCAAGTGAAGCAGGAAATACAAATACCAAGGAAATAAAAATCCCTCCCACCATCCAGAAATTACCATTGTTAACATTAAATGATGCCCATCTTTCCAGTCATTCTTAATATACATATAAATGTAAGAATTGATATACAGACGATTTAACAAGAAAACTATATTACATGAACTATTTGTTAGATATTTGGATTTAATTTTAGTTGATCTTAGAAAAACGAAGAAACCTAAAGTGAAACTGAAGCTGTTGAAATATTCGTATGATTGTCTACCACAAAGTATTTTATTTTTTGAAAGATTTCTATTATGGTTTTTAAAGAAAGAAACACCAGAAGGCCAGAAGAGTCTTAAAAACTTTGAAAAAAAAAATACTGTATTGCTTATTTGTTGCTATGAAAGCGGCAGAAATTAGCCATTAAATTAGCCATTGCCCCTTATTTTCCATGTCACTTTAAAAATTGAGGTGTAATTGACATATAATATTATTAGTTTCAGTTGTACAACATGATTTCCTACTTATATACATTGTGAAATGACTACCACAATACCATTGTGACTACCACAACTGTCAGCCTAAGTATTTTTTTTTTTTTCTTCTGATGGGAACTTTTTTTACTCTCGGCAACTTTCATATATGAAACTTTTTAATGTCAAAGTTTAACATTTATGTTCTCTCCTGGAATACTTATTCTCCACAGGTGTTTTTGCTTAGTTGTACATTTCAACTGATTCAATAAATGCTCATCAGTCTTTTCTATATGTGAAATCTCTTTTGATTCGTCTTTGATTAGCTGCATTTTATTCTTAAGCAACTTTTTCACAGATGACTCATAGGTGTTCTGTTTGGGGGGTTATTTATGCCTGAGGTTCTTTATTCTTTTATACTTGAAGGACAACTTGTCTGAGTATTAAAATCTTGGGTCATGGACGTCCTTGATGGTACAATGTTTAGGAGTCTGCCTGCCGATGCATGGGGCATGGGATTTGATCCCTGGTCCAGGAAGACCCTACATGTTGCAGACCGACTAATCTGTGCGCCGCCATCACTGAGCCTGCGCTCTGGAGCCCGTGTGCTAAGCTACTGAAGCCTGTGTGTCTAGAGCCTGTGCTCTGCAGCAAAAGCCACCACAATGAGAGGCCCATGAAGTGCAAGGAGGAATAGCTCCCCCTTGCCACAGGTAAAGAAAGCCCACATGCAGCAATGAAGGCCCAGTGCAACCAAAATATAAATACATAATTAAAAAAAAAAATCTTAGGTTATGTTTTCGTTCCCTTGTAGCTTCATAGCCATCACTCTAATCTAACGATTGTGGCATTATACACTGCCATGGAGAAACCTGAGAGCTGCCTGATTTCTGCAACTCCCCACCACTCACGGAAACATGTGCATTTATTTCTGTAGGTGACTCCCTTTGCCTGAAAGTCTGAAAAATTCTTTCTCTGTTCTGGGAGTCTATGTCTCAGTCATTCATTCTCTATGATTCTTTTCCTGAAGCGTTGTGCCTCTTTCTGATCTGTAGATTTTAATTTTTCTAAAGCAATCTTTTGCAATACTATATTTGAAAGCTTTCTCTGTCCATTTCGGGGATACCAACTCTTAATGCTGGATCACTTACTTTGTCATAACTATTATTTGATTTCATATCTTTCTTTTTTAAACCATGATTTTTTAAGCTTTCTTACTACTAATCTGATTCTCGTCCTATCTAGACTTTTTTGTTTCTACCTTATATATCTCATAATGATGTTATTTTGGATTTCACATAATGATTTTTTCTGTAGGTTTTATTCACATGTAAAATTTGTTGGACTGATAAGTGAAAGAAAACGGTGTAAAAGTTACTCTATCTAAAACATAATATAATACGTGGCTGTGACAGAGAATGGGTTTCTAAGAAACTTTACACAAAGAATTTTACTAGCAAAGTGTCTCTTGAAATTTGTGAGGTTGTTTTGAAAGAACTTCTTGTCAACAGAGATGGTAAATCTCTGATTTACCATCACATGTATTGCTGCTCCTGTACCTCTTGCCCATGATAGATGTGCTAATCAACCACAGTGTTCTAGTTTGGTTGCAGAGATTGTCTCACAGTTCTGTGTAACACAGTACCAGAGACAGCCACTGAATGCATTGTTTCAAGTCAGTTTTCAAGAAGAAATCAATCCCATCACTACTTTAGGACTTGACCCACAATGAGCCATCTGTGAGCTTTCCAGCCCTATAAAATTCTCTAGAGTTTCTCATATGGCCCTGAAGCAAATGTATAGGGGAAAATAAAAGGAACATATATTTTTCTGTGATTAAAAGTAGTCAGTATAGTTCAAGTCCCCTAATAAGTGAATATACCTATTGGTATATCAGTATATAATAACCAGATTGGGTCTTTCTAATCTGCATTTTGAATTTCTCTGAATATGTACCTGAACAGCATATTAAAAAGCAGAGACATTACTTTGCCAAAAAAGGTCCATCTAGTTAAGGCTATGGTTTTTCCAGTAGTCATGTATGGATGTGAGAGTTGGACTATAAAGAAAGCTGAGCGCTGAAGAATTGATGCTTTTGAACTGTGGTGTTGGAGAAGACTCTTCAGAGTCCCTTGGACTGCAAGGAGATCCAACCAGTTCATCCTAAAGGAAATCAGTCCTGAATATTCATTGGAAGGACTCATGTTGAAGCTGAAACTCCAATACTTTGGCTACCTGATGTGAAGAACTGACTCATTGGAAAAGACCCTGATGCTGGGAAAGATTGAAGGTGGGAGAAGGGGACGACAGAGACGGTTGGATGGCATCATCGACTCAGTAGACATGAGTTTGAGTAAACTCCAGGAGTTGGTGACGGACAGGGAGGCCTGGTGTGGTGCAGTCCATGGGGTCACAAAGAGTAGGACATGACTGAGCAACTGAACCGAACTGAGTATGTACTATATTTTTCTCTTAAAAAATTAAAATTCTTGAGAACTGTAGATTCACTTGCTGTTAAGAAATAGAGCCTGTGTGTCCTTTACCCATTTCCATCAATGATACCATTTTGTGAAACTGTACTATAACATCACAAGCAGGTATTGACATTGATGTGGTCAAGATGCAGAACATTCCCATCACCACAACCATCACACCCACCTTCCTCCCACATTCATCCCTTCCTTATCCCCTGGCCGTCACTAGTTTTTTCTTCCTTTCTATAATTTTGTCATCTTAAATATTATAAATGGAATCATGCTGTAACATTTTGGAACTGGCTTTTTTTTCCACTATGCCTAGTTCTCTGGAAATTCATCCAGGTTGTTGTGTGTAGCAGTACTTCATTCCTCATTATTGCTGAGTCATCTCCATGGTATGGATGTACTATAATTTGTATAACCATTTACCTCTGAAGGATGACAACTGGGTTGTTTCTAGTTTTGAGGATTATGAATAAAGTTGCTATTAACATTTGTGTACATAATGTGTAACATTAGTTTTTTTCTCTTTTATAAGTGTGTCAGAGTGTAATTATCATTTATAGCATGGCTGTACCACTTTATATTCATGCCAGCAATGCATGAGTGACCAGTTTTTCCATACATCTGTGCTGGTCTGTGCTACTGTCACTATACATATGGCTTTGAAAATGTATCTTGTTGTAATTTTAAGGTCCGTCTAGTCAAGGCTATGGTTTTTCCAGTGGTCATGCATGGATATGAGAGTTGGACTGCGAAGAAAGCTGAGCGCCAAAGAATTGATGCTTTTGAACTGTGGTGTTGGAGAAGACTCTTGAGAGTCCCTTGGACTGCAAGGAGATCCAATCAGTCCATTCTAAAGGAGATCAGTCCTGGGTGTTCTTTGGAAGGACTGATGCTAAAGCTGAAACTCCAGTACTTTGGCCACCTCATGCGAAGAGTTGACTCATTGGAAAAGACTCTGATGCTGGGAGGGATTGGGGGCAGGAGGAGAAGGGGACAACAGAGGATGAGATGGCTGGATGGCATCACCGACTCAATGGACGTGAGTCTGAGTGAACTCCCGGAGTTGGTGATAGACAGGGAGGCCTGGCATTCTGCAATTCATGGGGTTGCAAAGAGTCGGATACGACTTAGCGACTGAACTGAACTGAGCTGATGGCTAGCAATGTTGAATAATTTTTTTCATGTGTTTATTTGCATCTGCATCTTCTCTTTGGTGAAATGTCTGTGCATATTTCCTATTTTTAATTGTATTGTTGCTTTTCTATTTTTAATTATTGAGTTTGAGTGTTATTTGTATTTCCTAGATGCTGTGTATTCTAGATATTAACAGTATCTTTAGAATTTTTACATCTATACTATAAAGGATATTGCAGTTTTTCTTTTTTGTGCTGTCTTTGGTTTTGGTATCAGGGTAATATATATATATGTATATATAAATGTAACAGAAATATATAATTACATGTATAGACACTATGTTGTTCAGTTGCTAAGTCATGTTCAACTCTTGTAACCCCATGAACTTCAGCACACTAGGCTTCTCTGTCCTTCCTATTTCCTGGAGTTGGCTCAAATTTATGTCCATCAGGTAGGTGATGACATCCAACCATCTCCTCCTCTCCTGCCCTCTTCTCCTTTTGCCTTCAATCTTTCCCAGCATCAGGATCTTTTCCAATGAGCTGTTTGCATCAGGTGGCCAAAGTATTGGAGCTTCAGCTTCATCATCAGTGCTTCCAATGAATATTCAGGATTGATTTCCTTTAGGATTAACTGGTTTGATCTCCTTGCAGTCCAAGGGACTCTCAAGAGTCTTCTCCAACACCACAGTTCAAAAGCATCAATTCTTTGGCATTCAGCCTTCTTTATGGTCCAACTCTCACATCCATATATGACTACTAGAAATACCATGGCTTTGACTGTATGGACCTTTGATGGCAAAGTGATGTCTTGGCCTTTTAATATGTTGTCTAGGTTTTTCAGAATGATTTCTATTTGTTTAGAAGGCAAACCATTCAATATCACAGTAATCCAAGTCTATGCCCCAACCACTAATGCAGAAGAAACTGAAGTTGAATGGTGCTATGAAGATCTACAAGACCTAGAACTAACACCAAAAAAAGATTTCCTTTTCATCATAGGGCACTGGAATGCAAAAGTAGGAAGTCAAGAGATAATTGGAGTAACAGACAAGTTTGGCCTTGGAGTACAAAATGAAGCAGGGCAAAGGCTAACAGAGTTTTGCCAAGAGAATGTACTGGTCACAGCAAACACCCTCTTCCAAGAACACAAGAGAAGACTCTACACAAGGACATCACCAGATGGTCAATACCAAAATCAAATTGATTATATTCTTTGCAGCCAAAGATGGAGAAGCTCTATACAGTCAGCAAAAACAAGACCGGGAGCTGACTGTGGCTCAGATCATGAACTCCTTATTGCAAAATTTAGACTTAAATTGAAGAAAGTAGGGGAAACCACTAGACTATTCAGATATGACCTAAATCAAATCCCTTATGATTATATAGTGGAGGTGACAAATAGATTCAAGGGATTAGATCTGACAGATTGCCTGAAAAACTATGGATGGAGGTTCATAACACTGTACAGGAGGGGCGTGAACAAAACTACCCTCAAGAAGAAGACATGCAAAAAGGCAAAATGGGCGTCTGAAGAGGCCTTACAAATAGTGAGAAAAGAGAAGTGAAAGGCAAAAGAGAAAAGGAAAGCTATATCCATCTGAATGCAGAGTTCCAGAGAAAAGGAAGGAGAGATAAGAAAGCCTTTCTAAGAGATCAAAGAAAGAGGAAAACAATAGAATGGGCAGGACTAGAGATCTCTTCAAGAAAATTAGAGATACCAAGGGAACATTTCATGGGCACAATAAAGGACAGAAATGGTATGGACCTAACAGAAGCAGACGATATTAAGAAGAGGGGGCAAAAATGCACAGAAGAACTATACAAAAAAGATCTTAATGACCCAGATAACCACAATGGAGTGATCACTTACCTAGAGCCAGATACTCTGAAGTGCGAAGTCAAGCAGGCCTTAGCAAGCATCACTATGAACAAAGCTAGTGGAGGTGATGGAACTCCAGCTGAGCTATTTCAAATCCTAAAAGATGATGCTGTGAAAGTGCTGCACTCAATATGCCAGCAAATTTGGAAAACTCAGCAGTGGCCACAGGACTGGAAAAGGTCTGTTTTCATTCCAATTCTAAAGAAGGGCAATGACAAAGAATGTTCGAACTATCATACAACTGCACTCATCTCACACACTAGCAAAGTAATGCTCAAAATTCTCCCAGCTAGGCTTCAAGAGAACGCGCACCGAGAACTCCCGGATGTTCAAGCTGGATTTAGAAAAGGCAGAGGAACCACAGATTAAATTGCCAACATCTGTTGGATCATAGAAAAAGCAAGAAAATTCTAGAAAAATATGTACTTCAGCTTCATTGACTACAATAAAGCCTTTGACTGTGTGGATCACAACAAACTGTGGAAAATTCTTAAATGGGAATACCAGACCACTATACCTGCCTTCTGAGAAATCTGCATGCAGGTCAAGAAGCAACAGTTAGAACAGGACATGGAACAAAGGATTGGTTTCTAAATTGGGGAAGGAGTAGGTAAAGGCTGTTTATTGTCACCTTGCTTATATAACTTATATGCAGAGTACATCATGTGAAATGCCAGACTGGATGAAGCACAAGCTGGAATCAAGATTGCTGGGAGGCATATCAACAACCTCAGATATGCAGATGACACCACCCTTATGGCAGAAAGTGAAGAGGAAGTAAGAGCCTCTTGATGAAAGTTAAAGAGGAGAGTAAAAATGTTGGCTTAAAACTCAATATTCAAAAAATGAAGATTCATGGCATCCAGTCCCATCACTTCAGGGCAAATAGATGGGGAAACAGTGGAAACAGTGACAGACTTTATTTTCTTGGGCTTCAAAGTCACTGCAGATGGTGAATGCAGTCATGAAATTAAAAGATGCTTGCTCCTTGGGAGAAAAGCTATGACCAACCTAGACAGCATATTAAAAAGCAGAGACTTTACTTTAGTGACAAAGGTCCATCTAGTCAAAGCTCTGGTTTTTCCAGTAGTCACATATGGGTGTGAGAGTTGGACCATAAAGAAAGCTGAGTGCTAAAGAATTGATGCTTTTGAACTGTGGTGCTGGAGAAGACTCTTGAGAGTCTCATGGACAGCAAGGAGATCAAACCAGTCAATCCTAAAGGAAAACAGCCCTGAATATTCATTGGAAGGACTGATGATGAAGCTGAAGCTTCAAAATTTTGGTCAACTAATGCGAAGAACTGACTCACTGGAAAAGACCCTGATGCTGGGAAAGATTGAAGGCAGGAGGAAAAGGGGATGACAGAGGTTAAGATGATTGAAAGGCACCACTGACTCGATGGATGTGAGTTTGAGCAAGTCTTGGGAGTTGGTGATGGATAGGGAAGCCTGGTGTGGTTCAGTCCATGGGGTCACAAAGAGTCGGACATGACTGAGTGACTGAACTGAACTGAACTGACTCTGCATATAAGTTAAATAAGCAGGGTGATGATATACAGCCTTGATCTACTCCTTTCCCAGTTTGGAACTAGTCCAACAGGACATTTTTCCATGTCTTGTTCTAACTGTTCCTTCTTGACCTGCATATATGTTTCACAGGAGGTAGGTAAGCTGGTCTGGTATTCCCATCTCTTTAAGAATTTTTCAGTTTGTTGTGATCCACACATTCAAAGGCTTTAGCGTAGTTAATGAAGCAGATGTGTTTCTGGAATGCTCTTGCTTTTTCTACGATCTAGCAGATGTCAGCAATTGATCTGTGGTTCCTCTGCCTTTTCTAAATCCAGCTTGAACATCTGGGAGGTCTCAGTTCATGTACTCTTGAAGCCTAGCTGGGAGAATTTTGAGCATTACTTTGCTCATGTGTGAGATGAGTGCAGTTGTGTGATAGTTTGAACATTCTTTGTCATTGCCCTTCTTTGGGATTGGAATGAAAACAGACCTTTTCCAGTCCTGTGGCCACTGCTGAGTTTTCCAAATTTGCTGGCATATAGAGTGCACCACTTTAATAGTATCATTTTTTAGGATTTGAAATAGCTCAGCTGGAATTCCATCACCTCTGCTAGCTTTGTTCATATTAATGTTTCCTAAGTCTCACTTGACTTCATACTCCAAGATGTCTGGCTCTAGGAAGTGATCACTCCATTGTGGTTATCTGGGTCATTAAGATCTTTTTTGTATGGTTCTTCCATGTATTCTTGCCATGTCTTAATATCTTGGGCTTCCTTGGTAGTTCAGCTAGTAAAGAATCCTCCTGCAATGCATGAGACCCTGGTTTGATTCCTGGGTGGGGAGGATCCCCTGGAGAAGGGATAGGCTACCCACTGCAATATTCTGGGGCATCCCTGGTGACTCAGGCAGCAAAGAATCTGCCTGCAGTGTGGGTTGATTTCCTTTATGATTGACTGGTTGGATCTTGCTGTTTAAGGGACTCTCAAGAGTCTTCTCCAACTCCACAGTTTGAAAAACATAAATTCTTTGGCGCTCAAGCCTTCTTTATGGTCCAACTCTCACATTGTAAAAGTGTTAGCGTTAGTCGCTCAGTCATGTCCAACTCTTTGCTATCCCATGGACTGTAACCCACCAGGCTCCTTTGTCCATGGAATTGTCCAGGTAAGAATACTGGAGTGGGTTGCCATTTCCTTCTCCAGGGGATCTTCCCAACCCAGGGATTAATCCCAGGTTTCCTGTATTGCAAGCAGATTCTTTACCTTCTAACTACTGGAAACACCATAGCTTTGACTATATGGACCTTTGTTATTATTATTATTAAGTAGGAGGTAGAGCAAAGTTCGGAGAAGGCAATGGCACCCCACTCCAGTGCTCTTGCCTGGAAAATCCCATGGATGGAGGAGCCTGGAAGGCTGCAGTCCATGGGATCGCTGAGGGTTGGCACTTTTCACTTTCATGCATTGGAGAAGGAAATGGCAACCCACTCCAGTGTTCTTGCCTGGAGAATCCCAGGGACGGCGGAGTGTGGTGGGCTGCCGTCTATGGGATCACACAGAATCAGACACGACTGAAGTGACTTAGCAGCAGCAGCAGCAATGTGGGAAACCTAGGTTCAATCCCTGGTTTGGGAATATCCCCTGGAGGAGGGCATGGCAACACACTCCAGTAGTATGGGGCTTTTCTGGTAGCTCAGAAGGTAGAGAATCCACCTGCAGTGCTGGAGACCTGGGTTTGATCCCTCCTGGGAAGATCCCATGGAGGAGGACACGGCAATCCACTCTAGTATTCTTGTCTGGAGAATCCCCATGGACAGAGGAGCCTGGAGGGCTAGAGTCCATGGGGTCACAGAGAGTCAGACATGACTGAGTGACTGTTTAAATTATTGTAATTATAAATAGTTCTTAAGTCTGCTGTTTAATTTTTGTTTTCTGTTTTTTTCTGTTTTCATTTGTCTTCTTGCTTTCTTTTTTCATTTGTTGCTTTAGGTATTGCATTTATAAGTATACAACTTGTCATAATCTATCATTGTTATTTTATCAACTTAAATGAAGCATAGAAATCTGAACCTCCTTCATTTCTCATTATGCTGTTGTCAAATATAATTTTAGAAAACTCAAAGGAGAAGGAAAGAAAGATTGCTTTTATCCTTATTTTTGCTTACTGTGTTCTTTCTTCCTGCTGTTCCAAGGTCCTTTCGTTTCTTTTATTTTTAGAGAATTTCCCTTAGCTTTTCTTTTAAGGTGGTTTGGGTTAGTTTTTCTTTATCTGTGAATGTATTGATTTTTTTCTTTTCTTTCCTAAAGAATATGTTCACCAAGGATAGAACACCGGGTTAATAGTTCTTTTATTTCAGTGCTAGAAAAATGTGCCACTTCTTCCTGGCTTTTATGGTTTTAATGAGAAGTCTAATGTCATATAAATTTTTTTTCCCTCTATAGGTAAGGTATTATTTTTCTCTGGCTGCTTTCAAAAGTCTTTCTCTGCTTTTCATTTTCAGAAGTCTAATTATGGTGCATCTTGGTATGGATGTCTTTGGTTTTACCTTGTTTGGAATTCACTCAGCTGTTTGCATCTGTAGATTTCTATCTCTTTCCAGATTTGAGGAGTTTTAGCCATTATTTCTTTGAATGCTTTTATAGTCTGTCTTCTTTCTCTTCTCCTTGTGAGACTTTGATGACTTGAATGCTAGATTATTTGTTATGGTAACATAGATCCCTGAGGCACTGACAAATTCATTTGTTCAGTTTTTTTCTCTCTGTTGTTCACATTTGGTCATTTCTATTATTCTGTCTAAAAATTCACATCTTTTTCCTCTATCCCATTCATTTTACTGTTGAGCCTATCCACTGAGGTTTTCTTGGCTTTTATTTTTCAGTTCTAAAATTTTCATTTGATTCCTCTCCATCTTCTAGTTCTTTTGCTAACTTTATAGTTCCTTGCTGAGACTTCCATTTTTTTTTTTCATTTGTTTCAAGAATGTTCATAATTGCTTGTTGAAGAATTTTTAAGATGGCTCCTTTAAACTCTTTGAAATATAATTCTAATATTTTGCCCTTTTGGTCTTGGCATCTGTTGTGTTTTTTTTTCACTCAGTTTTATATCTTTCTGGTTCTCTGACTGAAATCTGTATGTTTTTGATATTATAAGGTTTGAGAGCTTATTTAAACTTGGTTTTACCTATTTCCTTTGACACCATTCCACCCACTGTGGGGGATGGGTAGAGGATGATGCCTTGTACCTGCCTGATTAGAGACAGAGGTTCTTGGTGGGAGGAGCAGGGAAAAGATTATCTGTTTCATCCTTCTGGAAACAGAAGTCTGTGTACTACTTTTGAAATAAAAATAGTTTAAAAAATTATTTTAAGCATTGTATTTTTTGGGAAACTATTCTGTTTGTTGGTAGTTGGTAAAATATGGCTTCTATATCTACTGAGGTTTTCTTATTCTCTTTCTGATCGGTGGGCTGTGCGCATGTGTGTATGCACATAAACTAATTCCTTAAAGATAATTAGAGTCTCAAAACTTCCAAAATGTACTATTGATTTGATTCAGCAATAAACACGCATAATGCAGCAGGAAGGAGAACATGTTCCCTGCCTTATAATCTGTGGCATTTCCCTTAAAAAGCATGTGCTTAGTAAAAGCCCACAGCTGTTAGTATACTAATAGAATCAAATGGAGGACCCAAGATGTCAGCCAGGAACCTAATAGAATCATGTTTTAGTAGGTGCTTTGTTCAGCAAAGAATGAGGAATATAGAGAAAAGATCTTTAATTTCTTTATGACTTTTTCTTTGCCACCTCTCTGAAGACTTGGACTTTTAGTCTAACTATTCTAAATAATCTTATATGTCTGACTTACTTAATGTTTACTATGTTTTCTGGGAAATACACTTCATGATTTATGTGAGTACATGAAGTTCTTGACACATACTGAATATTTATCATACCAAAATAAGATTTACCTTCTCAAAGTATTGGGGAAGTCTTTAATCTTATAAAGTTACTATGCAATAATTTGGGGAGTATGCTTTACATAAGAATTCCCAGTTCATGAAAGAGACAGGTAAGTTGCCACATAGTCCATTATTAAGGGTGACTATCACTTTATCGGTATCTGATCTATGAAGGCAGCATGGAATTTTAACTGAGATCGTAACTAATGAAACAGTTTTAAAGGCTGACAGATTTTGTACTTACTTTGCCTGATGGTTAATCTAATGATTTAATCATTTAGGAAGACTAAGTGACCAGTCTCTAGCAACAAATAATGAGAACTTAATGATAGTGTAAGGTGGAAGAAATGGAGAAGCTACATACAGTGAGCTGATTCTGAGCATGTGAGAAACAGCTTGAATTGCAGACATTGGATTTGTAATCTGAGGTTTGGAGACTGTATTAAAATTTTTTGGCTTCCACTGAATTCATGTCATGGTTGTATATCTTCTAATTAGTATTCAAATCTACCCTGAAGCTTCAGTTTTAGATAACTGCTTGTCTCTTTGAAATTTTCCAGTCAGGGCCTCCAAAGTGAATTTTGCACATGCCACAAAGGCTATATTTTATGTATTCTCATTACATATCACCAAATGTTTTACAAATACATCCATCTCCTTTTGTGTGACTTGGTAACAAGCAATTTTAAGTAAGTTAGCCTGAAAATTGATGATATATACAAATTTTACATTTTTTAAAGAGGTTTAGCCTATACCTTTAAATGAATATAATAATAATATACACGATCTAATCTTTTAGTCACAGTGAAAATATCAGCATGTTTTTCTTCTGTGTCAAGAACTAGCCCATTATGTTATATATCTACCCCAAATTATAATATATATTTATGTGATTTTTACATTCATGTTCTCTTATCAGCTTCATTGGATGGCATACTGACATATTTAACAACTTTTCAAAATGCAGGCTTTTATTTTTTATTTTTCTAGATATAAAAATAAAACAGTAAAAGAAACATGTAGTTATTTCCATAAAAAGGCATTCTACAGAATGAGGAAAAATAGTTGCAGAATAAAAAATTCCTGCAAATCAATTAAAAAGAGGGGATCCAATGACAAATCAGCAAAAGACTTGAACAAGTATCTCTAGAGAGAGGACTTTCACATGCTGCATAAATATATGAAAGATGCTCAATTCCACTGGCCATTGCTGCTGCTGCTGCTGCTGCTAAGTCGCTTCAGTCGTGTCTAACTCTGTGCGACCCCATAGATGGCAGCCCACCAGGCTCCTCTATCCCTGGGTTTCTCCAGGCAAGAACACTGGAGTAGGTTGCCATTTCCTTCTGCCCACTGGCCATTAGGGAAATGCAAATTAAAAACTCACACCCAAGAGAATGGATAAAGTAAAAAAGATGGGAAATGCTAGTTCTGATAAGGATGGAGAGCAGTTAGAACTTTGATCCATGGCTGGTGGCCACGTGTGATCACTTAGGAACGCTGGTTGATAGTATGTACTAACGTTGAGCATATCCATATCCTCAGACCCAGCACTTGTTCTAAGTTAATACCTGACTAGGTATAGTCATCAAAAGGTGCACAGAACTATTTATATAACCCCAAGCTGGAAAACACTCACCTGTAGATCAGTATATGGTGAATAAATTAAGATATGTCTGCACCACAGAATACTTTACAACAAAGAGAATCAACAAAATACAACTACCTGCAACAATATGGATAAATCTCACAAACTTGAAGAAGAAAGAATTCATATTTTATGATTCTATTGGTGTGAAATTCATGAATAAGCAAAAACAATTTACGACGTTTGGAGTCAGGATGGTGGCCTGCCAGTCACCCTTCCTGGCAGGGGAGACGTGGGTGCTGCTGGAAGCTGGTAATGTTCTATTTCTTGGTCTGGATGCTTACATGGAAATGCTCATTTGGATGGTTTCATGAGGTGTCCATTAATGATATGTGTACTTGTAAAGTTGTGTGATCTTGAAACAATGCAATAAAATAATGTAATAAAAATGTAGTTTTCACCCCAGATACTGGTGATAACTTTGAAACAGACTGGAGCCCAGGATTAGAGTTGGTGCTCAGCTACATACATCTCTAGGTTGTTGCTGATCTTGATCTCAACATGTTTAGGTCACTATTCTGCTTAGAATAATGAGCATAATAATGCTTGGGGTTTTCTCTGCTAATTATCTGTGACAAAATATTAATGTTTGTCCTTTGGGACCAAAGTATTTGGTGGTTTTTAAAGATATAACAATGTTTTAAATGCTCCAGATTTAAAACAAAACAGTAGTAGGTATCACTATGGAACACTGGGAGAAATCCCAAATGAGAAGGCAGTAGATCTGGTGACTGTTTATTCTCTTCCAGCTGGGTGAACTGGGGCAAGTCCAAGTCTCAGCTCCAGTTCTTTAAGATTAATACCTGACCTGCCTGAAAGCAGAGGGATTAACTCTGGAATCTAAGATCCACCATCTGTAGATAAAGTTTTAAAATAAGTGACTGATGATATTACCTGTTCAGACCACCATTGATTCCCAATCTTGTGTTCTGCTGACATGTTCAATGATAAACATGGTCCCAAACACACACAAAAATGTTGCAAAGTATATAGCAAAGTATGGTCTCAGTGCTGTAGGTCATCTGAACATCTCACCTTATCTTCATCTCCAAGCTGATCTCTTGTTTCTTTTGGGAGTTTTTGCTCTGCAGCAAGGATGCTTTTTAGGAAGTGTTCCATGTTGATAAAAAGGAGAAGATCTTTGTTTTTCTTAATATACTGTAGAGAGTATGAAAGATAAATTATAATAAACTTAAGATCTTTGCTCTCATTTATTCTAAGTACTCTTGAATCTTTGCCAGTACCTCAGAGTACTATATACAGTTCTGCTTTCTTAAAATAAAATGAGATCTCTTCATAAATGGTGGTTGGCAGAGTACTAATTAATACAAGCTCCACAACTTTCTCTGTCTTGGAAAAGAGGCTTTTAATACTTCTAAGCCTCAGATTTCTCATCTGTAAGTTAAGAATAAAAGTAACATCTACCGTACAAGAGCATGGGGAAGGTTAAATGAGATAATGCATGTAAAACTCTCAACAGAATGCCTGACACATGGCAAATGTGTAATGTTTGCTAGTATCTGCCTCCTAGATTGAGAAGTTTGGTGACATAGCATCAGTGTCCACATAAATCTATTCACTAGCACAGTAAACATATGAAAAGCCTGCTCTGAGGCTGGACTGTGGGTTATATCAGAAAAAACAAAGCAAACAACTCTGCCCTCATGGAGCTTATATTCTAGCAGGGGAAAAATGGAATAAGCAAATGTAAGTAAATCCTGAGGGGCTTGCCAGGTGGTGCAGTGGTAAAGAATATGTCTGCCAGTGTAGGAGACAAAGGAGATGCAGGTTCAATCCCTGGGTCGGGAAGATCCCCTGGAGGAGGAAGTGGCAACCTACTCTAGTATTCCTGCCTGGAGAATCCCACGGACAGAGGAGCCTGGCGGACTGCAGTTCATGGGGTTGCAAAAAGTTGGACATGACTGAGCGACTGAGCACACACCAGGCAAAAGTAAATTCTGTACTATGTTAGGACATGATGTAGGATAAGGAAAAGCAGAGCAAAGAGAAGCTGATGAACAAGGCAAAGAGGGCGGCAGAGTAAGACAGGCTTGTCAGGATAGTCGCTGAGGCGACACTTGAACAAAGACGTGAAGAAGACAAGGGAGGCAGGCATAGCCCAGGGTTTCTTAAACTCAGTGCTACTGACATTTGGGGATGGATGATTTTTTGCTGTGGGGCTGTCCTATCCACTGTAGGCTGTTTAGGGGCATCCGTGGTCTCTGCTACTGCTGCTGTGAAGTCGATTCAGTCGTGTCCGACTCTGTGCGACCCCATAGACAGCAGCCCACCAAGCTCCCCCGTCCCTGGGATTCTCCAGGCAAGAATACTGGAGTGGGTTGCCATTTCCTTCTCCAGTGCATGAAAGTGAAAAGTGAAAGTGAAGTAGCTCAGTCGTGTGGACTGCAGCCCACCAGGCTCCTCCATCCATGGAATTTTCCAGGCAAGAGTACCGGAGTGGGGTGCCATTGCCTTCTCCGTCTGTGGCCTCTATCCAGTAGTTAACAGTAGCACCACCTCCTCTGAGTCAGACCATTGAAAGTGTCTTCAGAGGTTGCCAAATATCCTGCCAGGAATAAAATTGCTTCTGTTGGGAGCTACTGCCTTAGAGGAATGAGCATTGCAGGTAGGACCCTTAAGATCACTGTCCCTGGAGAGTCTGAAGACCAGTAGGGAGGAAAATGTGGTTGGAGGTGAGCTAATGAGGGGAAGAGAAGAAGGTGACAGAGTGAGACATGAAGGGGACTTGACTTCTTAGATTTTTACCCAAGTGAACTGAGGAACACAGCAGGACTTTGAGCAATCTCAACTTTCATTTTCAGAGGGTGACTATGACTACTGTGCTGAGAATACACTGCAGAGAGATGAGCATGGGCTTGGAGATGGGTTAGTAGGTCTGATGGTAGTCCAAGCAAGAGCTGCCTTGCATCAGGTTGGTAGCAGCGCAAGTGATGAGAAGTGATCAATTATAGACATACTTGAAGGTACAGTTTGTGAAGGATGAGTTTCTGAAGAATTTCCTGATGGATTGGTTTTGGGGTATATGTAACAGGTTTGGCCTGAAGAGAAGACTTTGGCTTGAAAAATCAGAACACAGTTGCCATCAGTGGAGATGGGGAACGTTTTAAGTGGAGCAGGTTTGAAAAGAAGATTGGCTTTGGGCCTGTTGAGTCTGAGCTACTTATAAGACATTCCCCTGGAGATGGTTAGTGTGTGTGTTAGTCACTCAGTTGTGTCCGACCTTTTGTAACCCTATGGACTGTAGCCAGCCAGGCTTCTCTCTCCAGGGAATTCTCCAGGCAAGACTACTGGAGTGAATTACCATTTCCTTCTTTGGGAGATCTTTCTGACCCAGGGATTGAACCTGGGTCTCCTGCATTGCAGGCAGATTCTTTACTGATTGAGCCACCAGGTAAGCCCAGATGGCAAGTAAGCAGTTGGATATATGAGCTGAGATAGAGTTGGGTTGAGGGTGAAGAAAAAATTTGAGAGTTGTTGACATATAGATGAGATTTAGATGACATATAGATCTCATTTAGATGAGATTTAAAGCTAGAACACTGGGCGAGATCCCCAAGGGGAGTGAATATAGAAGAGGACAGGACCGAATCCTGTCCTTCGAACATTAAGAGGCCAGGGAGAGGAGGAAGGATCAGCAAAGGAGATTGAGAAGGAACAGTCAGGGAGGGAGGAGGAAAACCAGAGGCGGCCAGTGTCCTGGGACTCCAGTAAAGAAGGTGGATCGAACTGGAGAAAGTGATCAGATGGGTCAAATGCTGCTATGAGGTGAGGACAGCGCGTTGACTGTTTTCTGAGATTTGTGCTAGACTATAATAATTTTGTAATCTGGATGACCAACATCACTATCACCATCAACAGCCACAAGATGAATCAGTAACTAATGGAGAGTTAATTACAGGGAGATGTATATGGACTATTTCCTTAGCAGTCAGGTGATCAAGAATCTAGTCTCAATTCTACCACTACAAACAGCTGTATGGTTTGGAGCAAACTGCTAAATCTACCTTTAAATACAAATGTGACTAAAAATATGTCTGCTACCAAGATTGCTGGGTGGCTTGAATGAGACTATGTATATGTGTGTGTGTGTGTGTGTGTGTGTGTGTGTGTACACACATATATAGGCCTTGAAAATGTATGGAGTTTTATCTACATAATGAAAAAAAAAGATATCCTCTTATTTCTGACTCAACAATGAATTGACCTTTAATGGAAGAACAGAAGATAGTCTTTTTAAGATCATAGATTTAAATTTTATATTTTCATAGTTAAAAAGCTGAGATAATATTGATATAAAAGTACTTATTAAGTATTAAGGATGCCACTGTCAAACTTGCACAGAAAAGAGCATACAGTAAGTTTGGGTAAACAAGCTACCCCTTGGGCATCTAAATGTAGTCTCTAAGTCACAGTAAGTTTTATAGATGGAATTCTGCTTATTTATTGATAATATGTTAATGGAATATTAATGAACTGTGGAGCCATATTTGCAATCCCCATGAGCCAGGTCCCCCCCGTTTGCCCTGTAGAACATAGGGTTTAAAAAATACTGTCATATGTGGTTTGAGAAGCAGCCTGGATGTCAAGGCAATGTGCCATCTTGGGAGGCAAGAAACACATGCATAGGTCATTCACGGAGGCATTTAATCTGTGAAGAAGTCAATTTTAAAACCATGTGCTACCCAGGGAACTTCGCTCAGTGTTACTTGGCAGCCTGGATGGGCAGGAAGCTTGGGGGAGAATGGATTCATGTATATATAAATATGGCTAAGTCGCTCTGTGTGCACTCAAAACTACCATAACATTGTTAATCAGCTATGCTCCAACATAAAATAGAAAGTGTAAACAAAAAACACAAACACAAACAAAACCACGGGCTACACAAGTTAAAGTCAGTCACCTCCTCCGACGACTCTGGCTCCAAGTGGGACTCATGCTTTCTTACAATGAGTTTAGAGAGAAGGTCTCTTCCTCTTTCAGAGATGGGCTGCTCTCCCAGCAGAAGAGCACTTATGCTTTGGCCAAGTTTACTGTCCTGGGAAACTGTTGACATTCGCAGAGTGATAGAGAATGCTTCCCTGAAGTAGGCCTTCAGCCCCTGGTCAGGAAAAGTGAGCGCGGCAGATCAGTCTGGCCTCTAGGAAATGGCTAGTGTAGCTTTAAAATTACAGTTGAAAGAGAAATGGGACTTGAGATGGACCATCTTTACTCGCCTGCTTGTAATTCTGGTGAGGTTCAAATACTGACAATGCAATATCCACAGAAAAGGGTGATGCTGTTCTCAGAGGAAGGCTGCTTCTCTCCAGAATTCTTAGAGAGCTGTATGCATTTTTCATATGCTGCCATGGGAAATTTGTTTGGGAAAATCTTAGCCAGGCAGTAGGAACCAAGGGCCATCGGTGGGACTTAAGTAGATCCGAAATATTTCAAAGCTTATAGCATTTACTATCTTGGGGAATGGGCATGAGTCATAAAGTAAGAGAAGCAAAAAGCCCTCTGCATGTTATAAATACCTTGTAAAATGACCTCAGAAAGGCGGGGTTGGAGTCCTGGTGGAGGTCATCGGCAGCGATGTGGGCCAGGCAGTGGATCAACAGCAGAACAAAGCTTCCCACCGACGCCAAACACTCTCTCCCAACAAACAGTGTGTTTTCAGCTCTCTGAGTGGAGAAAATACCCAAACTTGGGTATGTCACCCTCAGGAAATATTTCCCCTGCCTCTCTCTTTTTCTAGTTTTATCTGATCTAAAACAACTTGGGGAATCATAAAGTTAGAGACTCCCTGGGTTAAATGGAAATTTATTGAAGGGAAGATTCAGAGCGCAAGGGAAAACTGTTTTAGCTCAACTGTCTGAATAAATCATTTTCTCCATCATCTCCCATCTTTTTTTTTGCTACCCCTGGCTTACAGAAATACAGAAAACAAACTTGCAAATTCAGAGAAAACTTATTCATGTATCTGTTTATTTATTTATTTTTAATCCTTGAACGCCAATTACTGTTTCTTTACTCAGTGGTTCTCAGACTTAGTGTGAATGAGGATCATTTGGGTGTGATTCTATTTTGGGGACCCATCCCAGGATTTCTGGTTCTGTGGGCTTTAGATGGACTCGCCATTTCCATCTTACCAAACTCCCCAGGTGGTTGATAGACGAGGGTCCGAGGACCACAGTTTGAGAAGCATCGTCTTATGGGGCTATCAGGTTTTCTTTGTCTTTCATGCCTTTTTTGTAATCAAGTTCTCAAATCTCTTGTCTTGCCTAACTGATCTGAAATAACTCCTTGCTAATTCTCTTAAGAGGTGATAGGTTAGCATGGAAAAACCTTAGATGATTTGGAATCAGACAGTCTGAGATCAGTTTCTGGAATTAGCTGCAGGTGTCAGCACAGACGCATGGTTACAAAATGAGTTTGGTGTAAAATTCATCTGGACTTGAGTTTTGACTCTTGCCACGTTGTGATCTTGGGCAAATAACTTGGCCTCTCTGGGACTCAGTTTCCTAATGCATAAAATGGAAAGTACCCTTCCCCAACCCCTGGGGTTAGGTGGCTATAAATTATAAGTGAGAGGATGCATGTGAGACATATGGCCTAGTGCCTGGCACATAACACTCCATGACTCCTGAGTTTGCCTCCCCATTAGTAAGATGGGAGTCAAGATTGCTTACTTCATAGATGCTTTGAGGATCAAGTGAAATAATACCTGGAGAATATCATACAGGGGTAATTTTTGGTCTTATTAAATCCCCTAACAACTTGCTAGCCAAGTATAAGCCACTTGCTTGTCCTCTAACCTTGGTTAGCAGTCCCCTCTCACAATCACTGTTTTCTGTCATAGTATTTAAGGTCCATAAACACCAGCTGAGAGGACCGCCATGGCACTGCCAGTCTACATGTTTGAGGAACTACCAGGACAGGAACAATTTAGATCCTTCCCCATAGAAAGATGCTGACTGTGCAGGATTTCCTGAGCTTGGAACCATGCCTCTTACGGGAAACACCAGTCTGGAACCACTGGCTTCGATATGGACAGATTCATTAACGGGCACAAAGCCATTGTGATTCTCTGGGCACAAGCCAGGACACAGTCATTTCACTAATTAGACAAAGCTCTTACATGGGGACATTTATTATGCCTTAGCCAGATGACTTATTACCTAGAGGGAGCAAAACATCTGAGGACTTAGAAAAATACTCTACAACATTTGCTCTTTTTTGCTTCTGTCTTTACTAGACCTAGAATTTGACAAACCTCACATGTGGGATTGGGAATTTGAAATACCTGATAGAAGAAGGAACCTTGGAAGGCATTGTCTGAGGCTTCCATGGCAGGAAGACGAGAAGCAATCTGCAGGGTGATTTTTGGAGCCTGAAAAGAAAAAAAAAAAAAAAAAGAAACCTATCTCTCTGTTAAAAAATTCTCCTGCAGCTCAATTACATAGCACCAACCAATAATGGGAAGTAAATGAACTGGGGTATCAATTTAAATTATAACAGGATAAGTGGATTCAGGGACACCACCCTTATGGCAGAAAGTGAAGAGGAACTAAAAAGCCTCTTGATGAAAGTGAAAGTGGAGAGTGAAAAAGTTGGCTTAAAGCTCAACATTCAGAAAACGAAGATCATGGCATCTGGTCCCATCACTTCATGGGAAATAGATGGGGAAACAGTGGAAACAGTGTCAGACTTTATTTTTTGGGGCTCCAAAATCACTGCAGATGGTGACTGCAGCCATGAAATTAAAAGACGCTTACTCCTTGGAAGAAAAGTTATGACCAACCTAGATAGCATATTCAAAAGCAGAGACATTACTTTGCTGACTAAGGTCCGTCTAGTCAAGGCTATGGTTTTTCCAGTAGTCATGTATGGATGTGAGAGTTGGACTGTGAAGAAAGCTGAGCACCGAAGAATTGATGCTTTTGAACTGTGGTGTTGGAGAAGACTCTTGAGAGTCCCTTGGTCTGCAAGGAGATCCAACCAGTCCATTCTGAAGGAGATCAGCCCTGGGATTTCTTTGGAAGGAATGATGCTAAAGCTGAAACTCCAGTACTTTGGCCACCTCATGTGAAGAGTTGACTCATTGGAAAAGACTCTGACACTGGGAGGGATTAGGGGCAGGAGCAGAAGGGGACGACAGAGGATGAGATGGCTGGATGGCATCACTGACTTGGTGGATGTAAGTCTGAGTGAACTCCAGGAGTTGGTGATGGACAGGGAGGCCTGGCGTTCTGCGATTCACGGGGTCGCAAAGAGTCGGACACGACTGAGTGACTGAACTGACCTAAACTGAAGTGGATTCAGTATAGACTATAGAAAAGTGGAAGGAGTATTTATTAACTTGGTGCTGGAAATTTATGCTAACTACTAGGTTTGATTTGCCACTTTTCTAAACAGAGGTTCAGTAGCAATCAGGCATGAAGGCTCTCGGGCCAAGATGCCTGCTTTCTAACCCTTTTGGTTGTGTGTTCTTGGAAAAGTTTCCTTACCCATTCTGTATCTTCTTCCCTCCACCTTAAATGAGAAAAAAAAAAAAAGTATCTATGCCACTTGGATTTTGTGAAGATTAAATGAGTTAATTCAGACAGACTAATATAACAGTGAAATGGCAACCAACTCCAGTACTTTTGCCTGGGAAATCCCATGGACAGAGGAGTCTGGTGGGCTATAGTCCGTGGAGTCTCAGAAGAGTTGGACATGACTGAGCATGTGTGTGCATGTGCACTAGAACATTCTGTGTCATGTAAGTCATTCACTTTGAGTATCAGTTATTTCACCTACAAAAAAATTCCATTGTCAAAAAAATATTCCACTGTCTCATAGAATCAGAATTCAGGTTACTCGGTGTAAACAAAACAAAGTATGCAAAATTGCTTTCTACATTATAAAGTCAAAACAGACTTCATTTTAAAGACAATGAATGCTGAAGCAGCGGTGGGATCTCTCAGATCAGAGGAGAGCCTGCTCTCTGCCTGTATTCTTCCCATTATCCTATCATTTGAGAGATTAGGCTTTCAACTGGTAAAATGATTCACTTAGAAGCGAGACTTAGAAAGTTCTCTGTTCCCGGTGCTTCAGCCTAAGGAATATCCACTATCTCAAAGCCTCCTTCCTGGTGACCCTGCCCTTCTGAACTCCACGGATGACTGCTCCACAGAGACCAGAACAAGACTTACCTGAAGCTGGGGGATGAGGAGGTGTAGGATGGAGAGGCCATGCTCGTAAACCACGAACTCCCTGGCAGAGAGGTCTGTGGACGGCACAGTTATCAGCTCTTCCTTCTGCGTTATCTGAGGTTTGGGGAGATCTTGCAAAGAGCTTTTGAGGGCTGCAGAGAAAAACAGTAAGACTTCACTGACTATTCTGTGCGGTAACAATACATTAACTAAACAACAACGACACAATTCAACTTAGGAAAAGGTGTATTTGGATCCATCCATCCATCCATCCGTCCATCCATCCTCCGGTGCTAAAGCCTCCTATATATACATTGTGGCTCAGGCCTTCTGCCCGTCTTCATGGAAAAGAAACTGAGTCCCAGTCATTAGGAACAAAGGCACCAGCACAACAGAATGAGGGTCCAGAAAAGATGGCAACACATTTTCTTCTATTTCATAGGGTTGTTTGGAGCATTAAAATGTAATGTACTCAGAACAGTGTCTGGTACTCAGTAAGCACTCAGTAAATGTTAGTTGTATTAACAGTCTTACTTCCCCACAAAACTGTCTCTATTGTGCCTTGGGTCTTTAAACATTTTCTATTTTCTTTTTATTCTTGAGAGGACAATTAAAAAAATAAAAGACGAGCAACATGGTATAGGAAAGAATGCTGAACGAGCGGTCAGAGGACCTGATTTCTGGTGCAGGTTTGGTAAGACTCTGGGAAAGTCACTTAACCACTTTGAGCATCAGTTATCTCATCTATAAAAAAAATTCCACTGTCAAAAAAATAGTCTACTGTCTCACAGAATCAGAATTTGGGTTATTATGTATAAACAAGACAATGTGTATAAATTGCTTTCTACATTATAAAATCAATATAGACTTCCTTATAAAGACAATGAATGTTGAAGCAGTGGTGGGACTTCTCAAAGGAAGGCCCATTCTCTGCCTGTATTCTTCTTAGCTTACCGCAAGGGGAGGCAGAATTAATATTGAGAATGGTCAAGTTCTGGGGACAGCAAATTTTTTCTTTAAAGGGTCAAAAAGTAAAACTTTTAGGCTTTTACAACCAAGAGACAAGATCGGGGTTCACACTGAGTGTTCCCGCTCATCACGGTAGAAGTGTGGCTTTATTCCCTTACAAAACCTTCCCTTGCTTCTCTGATGTGAAGACCTGCCCTCCTGAGAACTCACTGAAATTTCTGCCTTCATCTCCCTTGCAGCACTGCCTTTAGGATGTTGGATAATTTTTCATTTGGGGAAGAGGTTAAGAACACAGACTCGGGGGTGAGACTCTCTGGGCTTGAATTCCAGCTGAACTCCTCATTAGCAATATGATTTTTGACTGTTTACTTGACCTATTCAGAAGCTTCAGTTTCCTTATCTATGAAATGGCTAACACCACATACTTGGCTGGGTTGTTGTAAAGATTTAATGAGCTAACAGAACCAAAGATTTAGAATACCACAGGGTATATTATAAAGCAGTCAGTAGAAATGTTATTCTTTTGACATTTCCCCTAATCCCTGGAGTAGGGATAAGCTACCCACTCCAGTATTCTTGGGCTCGTCTTGTGGCTCAGCTGGTAAAGAATCCGCCTGCAATGCAGGAGACCTGGGTTCGGTCCCTGGGTTGGGAAGATCCCCTGGAGAAGGGAAAGGCTACTCACTCCAGTGTTCTGGCCTGGAGAATTCCATGGACTGTATAGTCCATGGGGTCGCAAAGAGTCGGACACGACTGAGTGACTTTGACTTTCACTTTCTAATCATTTAAAAATAGAAAAACCATTCTAAGCTTAAACAGAGAGCAAGCTGGAGTTGGCCTATGGGCAATGGTTTGCTGACGTGAAGTCAGATTGGAAGATGTTTTTGGAGCTGTGCATACTAGTGGCCTGCATCACGGTCAGCTGAAAGACATGCACTCATTTCCTGTTAATCGTCTCCCACCTGGGATGTAGGTGAGTTGAAACAGACTCGCGCCTTCAGTTCAGGCAGGCCAGCCGTGTTCCCTTTCCAATTTCAAGGGGGTGGTTTTGGTAAAGTAATCTGGAGTTCCTTTTGAGGGCAAGGTCTTCTTTCTCTCTGTCTCCCCCATCTCCCTGTATCTCACACTCTTCCATTAACTGCTGGTAACACATGACTGGGACAGAATCTCAAGAGTTAGATTCAGTGTTTTGTGGGTAGATAGAGGGCCTTTAGGAATTCCCTTTGGGGAAATGGCCAAGTTTTTAATTACAGTGGGACTTTTGATTTCTATTTATTATTCCTCATATGGAAAATCCCTTGGATTTTAGGATAGGGGTAGGGAGAAAGGGATGATTGGTAAGTTGGGATTCTGATACTTCTGGTCCTGTGGGTTATACCACTGAACACCTTCCGTGTGTCATAGTAATTCTAAACCAGGGCTCCCAGGGGAAGGAGGTCACCTGGTTTGTGATGCACCTGTCCTTGCAGTTCAGCTTCATCCTTGTGAGCTTGGGACCTGATGTCTACCTTCCTCAGGGCAGAGAAGAGTGGTGAGGCCCATATGAAGTCAACTTTATCTGCATCTGAACAGAGGAGAAGAAAGTAGTAGTAGCAGTAGTTGTTAGGGCAGAGGACTGTGGCCAAAGTCAAAAAGAGCATCGGGTGTGACAGGTGGCTCTACAGTGGCCGCCATGCACCCCATGGGTTATCTCTACAGTGGCCGCCTTGCACTCCATGTGTGCCCATGCCCTTGCGTTATCTCCTCCCCTTGAGTGTGGGTTGGATATACTGATTTACTCCTAATGAATAGAATATGGCAAAAGTGATGAGATCTGGATGCAAAAAGGCTGTTGTTTCAATTTTTGGGGGCCTCTCTCACTTGCTCCAGAGGAAACCAGTCGCCATGTTGTGAACGCCTTATGAAGCCCATGTGGCAAGGAGCTGATGTCTCTGGACACAAGTCAGAGAGGACTTGAGTTCTGCCAACAGCAATGAGACTGAACTCGGACTGTGCAGTCACACCTGGAGATGACAGCAGCCGGGCCTGATCCCTCGATGGAGCTGGTATGAGACCCTGAACCAGAGGCCACTAGCTAAGCTTCTTGATCCACAGAAAAACTGAGATAATAATGTTCGTTGTTTCAAGCCACACAACTTTGGGGCAGTTTGTTTCACAGCAATGTATAAGTAACACATTGAGTTTCTTTAAGGTCTTAAAGAACCCACCACGGCCACACTCTTATGGAGCTCGAAGCTCTAACTGTAGTGCTAGCACTTTATCACGCATGATCAGGACTGGCGGCAGAAGGAAATGCTGGCCCCAGGATCCACCTCACCTGTTCCTGGTCCCCCATCCTCCAGTCCTAGGCCGTGGCCTTGATCGCCCACTAGCGCTGCAGTGAGGCTCTTCAGGAAGGGAATCAGCAGGGGGCAGGCAGCAGCCTGGTCCCTGGGAGAAGTGGTGACGGTTCCGTAAAACCTGTCTCCAGGGTAATTCTCCAAACATACAGGGGTCCCCGAGGCAACAATCTAGGATGAAACAGTCAGAAGCTAGTCCTGTGCTTGGTTCCATGTGGTTTCTCTGGAGCTTCTCTCTGTTGGGGAGCCTCCAACAAAAGTTGGACACACACATCTTGGCCAAGGCCAGAGGTCAGTACCTGGATGTGCAAGAGCTGGAGGCGGCTCAGCTCCCGCTGGTACTGCAGCTGACCAAGGGCCTTTTCCAGGGCACTCTGCCTCTCCCTCACCACCTCCTGCAGCTCATCAGAGAGATGCTGGACCACCTAGGACACAGGAAGTGAAGTGCCCTGAGTAGAAGGGAGAGTCTTTCTCTTTCTCCCCGCTTCCCTCCCAGCCCACCCGTTCAAGAGCCACGTCTGATGTCAGGGGTGAACGTGCTGTCTCACGTGATCCCCTGGGCAGCCTCCGAGTCTCACCTTCCTGGAGCGGCTCCAGACCTGTGGGCGTTGATCCCTGCTGCCCTGTAGCCGCATCTCCTCCTCCTGGCCCCGCAGCCGGCCTACCGCTTGCCTGAGCTTTTCTGCCGCCTGCCCTAAACTCTGCAGGACTTGCTGCAGGCCCAGCATCACCTTCGCCTCCTGCTCCCACTCCTCTCTGTCTGCTGCAAGGGGCAGAGAGAAGAGCCATGTGGCAGTGCCTACCTCTGGAGGGAGGGAGGAGACGGAAAGACACGGTGGTTTATTGGAGCCCAGAGAAGGAACCTGCCAGGTCAGAGCCAGGGACTGGCTGGATACCTAGGAGGCCCAGAAGCACGTGAGAGGGCAGGAGAGACCCCGGCTGGGGACCTGGGGTTGGCGGCACCCCTCCCGGGAGGCTTTGCTCCGAGGATCCAGGATCGGCGCCCCACCTTGAGCGAGCAGGTCCCGCTCTCTCTGGCCGCTCAGGCCGCTCAGTTCTCCCGCTCTCCTCTGGGTCTCCCGCAGGCAGCGGGCCTCCAGGGCTGCGCAGCCCTCCTCAGCGGCCCTCAGCTGAGAGAGGGGGAGATGAGGGGCACAGAGCGATGGGTCCAGGAGGGGAAGGCAGGAGTTGGGGGCTGGGCCAGCTCCTCCCGCCCCACCCCTCATCCTGCTGAGACACTTAGGAAAGAAAAGTGAAAGTGAAGTCGCTCAGTCTGTCTCTTTGCAACCCCAGGGACTGGGGCCCGCCAGGCTTCTCTATCCATGGGATTCTCCAGGCAAGGATACTGGAGTGGGTTGCCACTCCCTTCTCCTGGGGATCTTCCCGACCCAGGGATCGAACCCAGGTCTCCCGCACTGAGGGTAGCCGCTTTACCGTCTGAGCCACCAAAAGCCCAAAAGTTTGGGCTTGGAGCTGGGGAATGAATCCTGGGACATTTTCTGCCCTGAGATGGATTCCATTTCTGCGGTTGGCTGGAGAAAAGGGCTCCCCGCTTCTAGGAGAAACCCGTAGGTCTGGGGCCTAGAGGAGGGGCCTCTGGGCTCACCCGCAGCCCAGGGTCTTCGCGGGGCGTGGAGAGCAGCCCCCGGCTCGCGGCGCCCAGCTGTTCCGCCAGCCGAACCTCTTCCTGCTCCTGGCAGCGCCAGTACTGCTCCCGCGCTCTCAGCTCCTTCTCCAGGGTGTCCAGCTACAACGTTCAGCTTGTTTAGGGTCCAGACACTTTCTCTCCTCCCAGCCTGGGGTCTGGCTTCAGACCCCTCAAAGCCTCTTAAGCCTTGGCCTTCCCCCCTCCTCTGGGCATCCATGACTAAGCTTGGTGAGGCAGTTGCCTTGGTGGGAGATGGAAAAATAATCACCACTCACCGTCTGCAAGCTCCCAGGCCTTCCCTCCCTATTTCTAACACCTAGACTCTCCCGGGCCACTGTCCCCTGCCCACCTGTCTCCAGCGATGGGCAGGAGGCAGCGGGAAACTGCTCTCAGATGCTTGTATTGCCCCTTCATGCTCCTGTGACCCTGGGAGTCGGGGCTAGTATTAAATTTCTTGGCTTCTAACCAGAATCTTTTATGACTTGTCCATCTTTGTTTCTGAAAGTGTAACTAGGCTGAGAATGCATGGGAGGACCCTAAATCATTTTCATTGCAGTGGAGAACCTGCCAAAGGCTGAATTACTGCAGGGACCTCCTGCTCTAGTCTGGCCCTGCTCCCATCTGTTCTCTGCACTGCTGGCAGAAGGAACTTTCTAGAATGCAGACTATACGTACACATGTGCAAGCGTGCTAAGTCACCTCAGTCGTGTCTGACTCTTTGTGACTGTATGGACTATAGCCCGCCAGGCTCCTCTGTCCGTGGGAGTCTCCAGGCAAGAATACTGGAGTGGGTTGTCATGCCCTCTTCCAGGGGATCTTCCCAACCCAGGGACTGAACCCATATCTCTTATGTCTCCTGCATTGGCAGGCGGGTTCTTTACTACTAGTGCCACCTGGGAAGCCCCATATAGAAACATATCAAGCATACAAAGGTCTGGAAGGAGGTGTGCCAACCTGTTAACAGTGGCCTGCATTTGGAGGGAGAGACCGGAGGAGAAGCGTGTCGTGTCTGATAGAGGAGCAAACTGGGGGGAGGGAGTTGCTGATGGCAGATGGAGTGAGAGGAACTGGGAGCAGGATGCTCTTTCATCTTTATTTGGATACTTTAAAAAATGTATTAATAATAGGATTCTGAGTAATTTGTTTTCTTTTTGTATTGTCCCCAAATTTCCAAATTTAACGGCCTTGAAAACATGCATGTCTGATCATTACACTTGGATTCTGATCATATCAGCTTCAAATCTTTCAATGGCTTTCATGATAAATCACATTTCTTGGCTTCAGCCACACACCCAAGGCTGCTTATGCCTCATTTCCTGCCTTCCCCATTGGCCTCACCTGCTGCCTTTGCCCCTCTGCCTTCCTCATTCTCCTGGAACACTCATGGCCTCACGCCTGCCACCTTTGCCCTTGCTGGTCCCTGGGCCTTTCTCTGAGTCCTTCTTCAGGTTTCAGCAGGGCTGCCCCTTTGGGGGGCCTTCCTAGAACTCTCACCCTGTGATTTAGATGTCCCTCCTCTGTGCTCCCTTCACACCCTGTAAACCTTGAGCATGGCTGGCACCGACGGCTGCCCAGTGCCCCATCTAGCTGTCTGCTTCTCAGCACCTAACACAGTGCCTGGGACACAGGAGGTTCTTGATGTGTATTTGCTGAGTGAACGAAGAAATAGGGTAAATGCCTCCTACATACCAGACCAGGGTCTCTCACTCCTCGGGGTAAGGCCTCCAGCACCTGGATGACGGGCACCACAACCCCGGTGGAAGGGTCCGTTTGAGCGCCAATGACGGGACCGGGTTCCCCAGTCAAGGGGTCTATGGCTTGGGCCCCAACTGCAATTGGGACCAGACCTGTGGGATGCCAAGCCCACCCCTGATTTCTGGAACCAGAGATGGGGAAAGAAGGCAGGGGTAGTCTTGGGAAGAAGGAAATATGGCTGTGAGAGAGCTAAAGGAGCCCCAAGAAACATGCTGATCCTTCAAGGCGCTCCGAGCTGGATTAGAGGGTTTCCTGGAAGCCACGGGACCCTGAGGGTGAGGGGGGCGTGGGGTTTCTGAAGTGCTCATCTTTGAATTTTCTCAGTGGGGGGTAAGTGATCTGTGCTACCAGGGTTCTAGAATCTCTGAGCTCCTCTACTCTGGGTCTCAGCAGCCCTGGTGGAAGCATCAGAATGACCCCATTCCTTGGCTCATGAGTGAGTGGGCTGCAGGCACCCCTCCCAAGATTTACAGGGTCTTCAGGCAGGGCTTTCAGAGACCCCCAGGTTCCCTCCTACCTTTGCCGCCTGCATCTTCCATCGAACCTGCCACGGGTGTGGCATGGCCAGCATCTCCGTCACTCTCCATGCCCAGGATGGGCACCATGAGCCCTGAGCCCTCAGGGTCTGGGATCTCCATCCCATACAGGGCCGGGACCCACAGCACTGTCCCCGGATAGCGCATCACCCCTAACACAAGGTGGGGGACACAGGGGCAGAAGGTGAGGGCGGAGGGCCACACCGAGGTTCGAGGGGCTGTGTCTGTCCATCCCTGCTAAGACTGCATCTGTTTGCCCACCTTAACATTTTGAATTCATCAAGGAAGGACTGAATACTTAAAGCAGCAGGTCTTTGGGGGGAGCTGAGAGCAATTTCTAGGCTAGGCTGAAAAGGTGGAAGACAGGGGACAGACTTTCTTGAAACACCTCCATGTGCCAGAATCTAAGCTCAGAACTCCATATAAAATCTATTTCATTTGGTCCTACAACTAAATCTCTAAAGGATGTACAATTTTAATCCTCATTTTAAAGATGCTGTAAACAGAGGCAGAGGGAGGTTTAATAACTTGCCCAAGGTAAAAGAGGTTATAAATGGTGGGGCAGGTCTTCAAACTCAAGTCAGTTCTGATCCCAAGGCCTGGTTCTTTTCTGACACATCCTGGGCAGAAGTTTCTAGAAGTGTGTGAGATAAGCTCCAGCAAGATGCCGCTGCTACTTCCTTTCCCTGCCTTTCCTTGTGCTGGTGCTGTAGGGGAGGTAGAGGAGTTGGGTGGGCTTCTTTCCTGAGTTTATTCATGGGAAGTTGAAGGCTGTTGACAAGGAGACTGGGGACTCCGGAGACTCAGGCTTTAGGCCCCGCTGTGCAGTTAAGTAGCTATGGGACCCTGTGGGTGAGTCTCTTAGCTCCCTCAGCTTCAGATTCTGCAATGTAAAGTGGGCGTCATCACATGTTATGGTGCTTGGGGGTCCCATGAAATTACCAGAGAATATCCACTTTACTAACATCAAGTGTAAGACCCAGTGGAATTGGCCAGAGGTTAAAACACTGAGATTGAAAGCCAAGCATTCATGAGCTCACGGCATGAAGTCACCGAATTCTTTCTCTTCCCTTGATCCCATGTGTGACTGGCCGGTGAGGCTGCAGGCCTGTCCCTGAGCTTAAGGGCTGAGGGGCAGTAAAGCTCCAGGTTATTCTGGTTCTGGGCTTTCGGGGCCGGGGAGCCGTACCTATCCTGCCACCGCTGGCCTCCAGGCTCTCCGCTGCCTTCTGCTGTCTCTGCAGCTGCCAGGCCTGCTGCAGGAGGTGGTGCAGGCTCAGGGCCAGTGCCTGTCTCATGTCCTTGACGGCAGCCTCCAGGAGCCCCTGTCCCCTCCGCCCTGGCCTCTCCTGGGAGCTCCGGAGCACTGCAATCACTCGCCTCTGGGCTGCCAGCACATTGGCATCCAGTAGGCCCTGGGGCCCTCCTGTATGGGGCACAGTACGGCCCTCCAGTCGGGAAGCCCCCTGGAGCCGGACTGGCTTCCTGCTCAGTGGCTCCACAAAGCTGTCACCAGGCAGCAGGAGGTTCCCCGAGGCATCTCGAAGTCCTCCCAGTGCAAGCACCTGGCCTGGAGGCAAGAACCAGAGAGAGGGGGATGCAGGAAGGGATGGAGGTGGGTGAGGCAAGAGAGAACCGGTGGTGGGGGGGTGGCCAGGACAGAGTGAGTGACAGGCGGGGGGTGGCGGTCGGGGGGTGGGGCAGAGTCTGGGGTGAGGGAGGGCAGGGGGGAGAAGGAATGTCTTTCTTGATAGAAAAACATCCATATGCTTTTACTGCAGAAGCAGCTCAGTTCTCACCCCTGCCTCCCACCCTGGGCGGGGCGGGGGGCACTGTGCTGAAGATGAGGGTGAGGGAAACCGGGAAGGAGAGGAAAGGTAGCCAGAGCATGAAGGGTGGAAATATGGGCGGGCTTGGGGTGGAGGCTGCAGACTAGACCAGAATGTGGAGGGTCTGGGGTGCTGAGGGGAGGGGCTTGGGAAGCCAGACCAGAGAGAGGAAGGGCAGAAGGAAGGCACCCGGGCTACCAGCAGACCTGTGTTTTCATCCAACCCGACTCCCAGGATCGGTGAGATGCCTCCTGTGACCGGATCCTCCATGGGGCCCCCCAGCTCCAGAGGGGCCAGGGTCTGGGTGAGTGGATTGCGGTACGTCCCCCCAAGAGTGAGCCACTGCCTTGTTTGCGGGTGCAGAGTCACAGCCAGCACGGGCACCTCGATGCCCGTTATGGGGTCTGTCATGAGAGCCCCTGACTGTGTCGTCCTTCTCGGCTGCAGGACAGGCAGGTGGGTGGCTGGCAGGGAGCCTGTGGCAAGACAGGTCGGGTAGGGCACGAAGGGGAGGATGGCAGCTTCTGAGGTTCGGATGCCACCTGGACAGGGAGACAGGGAGGTGTTAACACATGCTGGCCTGTCTGCATCCCTCCGGAGCCCAGCAGGGCAGGGGCAGAGTTTCTTTCATCTGACTGCTCTCTTCAGCAGGGCACCTTTGTAGCAAGAATGTTAAGGGAGGGAGGGGGAGAAGGTGTTTACTGCTCTATGTCCCCAAGCCCCACTGCCCAAGGCCAGAGCCCTGCTTCCCATGCTGTGCCCCTGGGGGGTTCATTCCGGACAGCCCACACTCGGTGGAGTTACAGAGTGGTAGGAGTCTCACCAGAACTGCAGTCAGTGGTGGGCACCAGGGTTGCTTCCTGCACATCGTAACCCAGATTTCCAGCCTCAGGCAGCACCCGCCCTGTGTCAGGGTGGATGAAGTAGCCTGGGGGTATGGGCCCTGCCTGGCCACTGGCTGGGAGCATCACACAGTCTGGGCCAGGGACCATCAGCTTGGTGACAGGATGCACACCGATGTTTTTGGCGCCCCCTGGAGGGTTTGCTGAGGCTGCAGGAACGCAAACACCAGCTTAGCCCTGGGTCTGAGGCCACATCTGGCAGGTCAGGGGCTCCCTTGGCTGGGTAGAATAAAAGGAGCTGGAAGGAGACCCCCTAACCAAACTAACCCTGGTAGGAGGGTGTAGCAGGTGCTTGGGAAAGACTTTTTTTTTTTTTTTTTTTTTTGCTGAGTCCAGGTCAGGGCTCCACATTTGGGATGTGAGCCCGACATCATCAAATTGTAGGATCCTACCCCCTGCCTCTTTCTTTCCTGGCAAGTCCAGCATTTTCCAAACCTGACCTTTTGCATTCAGTAGTCAGGCTTTTGCTCTCAGGAAGTGCTACCTCATATGTTAAGCTATGCTGTGTCGGTTTTGTTTGTCTCCTCCTCTGCTGTCCCCCTCGTGGAGGTTCCCTCTTCTGTAACAGCCGTTTGCCCAGGACGCTGCACAGGAAGCCCCTCCCAACCTTGGGGATTTCCTCTTGGTTTAGCCTTCCTCCCACCTGATACAGGGCCAGGTTTCTTCGGGGAAGAGTGTGGTTCTGGCTGAGTCCGAGCAGGGCTCACCTGGCCGCAGCAGCTCCGCCCCAGTGCCTGCGCCAAGGACGCCCCAGGCTTTCAGGCGGTGGCCCTCCTGCAGCACGACCTGGGACAGGCTGCCCAG
Source organism: Ovis canadensis (assembly GCF_042477335.2). NCBI lineage: Eukaryota > Metazoa > Chordata > Mammalia > Artiodactyla > Bovidae > Ovis > Ovis canadensis. The sequence goes on along the minus strand of NC_091259.1, from coordinate 29,556,039 downwards.
AAGAGCGTCCAGCTGGGGGACTTCCCTGCGGGGGTGGGGTGGGGGAGGACCAAATCAGAGGGAGGGACAACTAGGGATGGAAGAGGGACACTTTGGTGTGGCCAGCCCTGGGATCCCACGAAGCCACGCGGCCCCTCCCTAGCCCTGATCCCAGGCAGCCTGACTCAGAGTTACCAGGTACACACCCTTCTGGGTTCTGCCCAGCCTGGGAGGACTTTGCGGGCCTGGAGCCTGAATGTGCCTTCAGCAGCCTCCGAGCGGCCATCAGCGCCGAGCAGAAGGAGCCCCACTGTTCCTGCCTTGCACGGAGGTCTTGGCGAAGGAGCACCAGTTGGTGACCGAGGCATGCTGCGTACTCGCCTGCCAGGCGCCCCCTCCGCCTGGCCTCCTCCTCCGCGGCCCTGGCGGCTGCCTCTGCAGCCTGGGGTCAGAGACCACCCTGCCTGCTTAAGGCTGCAGGCACCGCAGCCTCTGGGGACCGCGGCTCAGGGGCTCCCCCTGAGCGCTGCAGAGCACTGTGAGTGGACGTGCAGCAGAGGCTCCGGGGGCGCAGCGGGAGGGGCTAAAACCCCGGGGGGCCCGGGAGATGGGAAACAGGTGCTGAGGGGCTTCTGGGCTCAGTGAGGAGGGGGAGTTGCATGTGGGCACAGGGACGAGGTGGGAAGCGTGAACACGGTCCGACCTGCTGTCGCTCTCTCTGGGGGCTCCCCAGAAGCTGGCCCGCGGAGGCTGCGATGCGACGCTCAGTTCCCCACAGCTGCTGGAGAGACCGCGCTTCGCTTCCCAGTTGGAGGCAGAGGCGTTTGAGCTGTGCGAGGGAGGGAGAGCAGAGTTCGTTCCGAGGCGCCAAGCCGCTTTCACGGCTGTGGGCGCAGTGCCCCCTGCTGGCAGGTTGTGGAGGGGCTGCAGGGGACAAAGTGCCCTTCCCCTGGGAGGATCTGGTAAAGACCCGCCCCGGGCAAGACACGGTTCGCACCTTCCCCCTAGGGAACCCCTGGTCCAGCTTAGGGGCTTGGACTCTAGTGTGCTCATTTTGCTCCCAATACCTGTCCCCTACTGATCTGCATTAGCTCACCCGGGTGGGCTACCTGGATCACCAGTGAGACTCTGAAGACGCTCCAGAAGTGGCCTGGTTAGATTCCTACCGGTGATGTGAGGGCCTAGGGCTCAGCCCTAAATTTAGTCTGAAATCTTCTGTTTCTCCTCCCTGAATAATTCTCGGCCCCCTGCTTCATTATGGATACACTAAAGATTTCTTTAGGCTCTCTACCCATCACCAACTCTCCCAGAGACAAATTCGCTGGCTTGCCCAGCTTCTCCACTCACCTCCTCCTTGGTCTGGCTGAGTTTGGTCGTCACTGACAGAGACTGCCTAAGCAGGATCCTGAAGAAGGTTTCTGTGTCAAACCCCTCCAGATCCACCTGGTCCTTGGCCTCCCAGCTCCCACCTGTGGGCAGGGGGTGGGAGGGGACAGGGAGCAGGATTATTCCCCCTGAAATGCAATTAGGACCTTCCCTACAGAGTCCCAGTGTAACTGCCTCCTCAGATCCTCACGGTCTTGACTGCGAAAAGTGTGGTATTTGGAGAGCGCTTTGCTAAAGAGCTTGCTAAAAATGTAGAATTACAGGCCCCCGTCCCAGACCTATCGGAGAAGGCAATGGCAACCCACTCCGGTATTCTTGCCTGGAGAATCCCAGGGACAGGGGAGCCTGGTGGGCTGCCTTCTACGGGGTCGCACAGAGTCGGGCACGACTGAAGCGACTTAGCAGCAGCGGCGGCAGCAGTCCCAGACCTATGGTAGCAGGAGTCCCCCACATAATTCATAATCACCCTGAAGTTGAGAAGGGCAAACTGCTTCTCTCTGAGGCCCATGCTTGGAGTAGCCAGAGTAGAAGGTGTAACACCTCCGCATGACTCATAATGCCATCTGTAGAGGGACTGGTCATTTTCTAGCAAGGTGCTATACGTGGTTACTGTACATTTCTTTTGGCAGGTTGTGCTTAGGTGTCTCTGTGCCCTGCTACACCGTGCACCCCTAGAACCTGGCAGTGTCTGGCATACACTGGCTGCCCAGTAAACCTTGACTTATTCATTGAATGAATGAATGAGTGGAGGGGAATGGAACCGTGAACAAAGGAAGCAGGAGCTGGCCAGCTGAATGTGGGGGCATCTCTGGGCTTCCAGCCCAAGCCTTTCACTCACCGTGACCTCCCTCAACCCCGGGGTCATCAGAGTCTTGGTGTGGTCGGCCTTGCCTCACTGATGTTATCTTGATTCTTGGGGAAGTGTAGGCATCCAGGTTGTAGCCCTGCTGATGCTTCCTGAAGATGGGCTGGGGAGCAGCCTTCCGGGCCCAGCTCAGGCTGTGACACTGAATCTACCGAGGGCATCACGGGTGATGTGAAGGGAAGGGAGAAGCGTCCTTTCCTCGGACTCTTAGGGGAGGAGGATCCTGCTCAGTGTGCTTAGGGAGCACCCCATTTTCTCTTGTTGGGCCATCCTAACATCCTCTCTCTCTAATCCACCTCTCTCCGTAATCCATCTCTGTCTTCCACCATATTGCTAGAGTAAGCGTGAAAGTCTTACCAGGTTTTCTCCCTTGCTCAAAATTCTTAATTGATCCCCACTGCCTAGAGGGTAAAGTGCATGAGATCATCCACAGTCTGGTCTCCCTCCCGGCTTCAGCCTTATCCCTGTCCTTGTGCCCGAAGCTGCAGGCCCAGGGACCAAGTGTGCTTCCCTGAGCAGGCGAACGTTGTTCATGCCACCTTGCCTGACTCATAACGCTGCCTTCCTCACCCCCACCTCGCCTCCCAAGCTCATTACTCTCCTACCCCCAACTCACCAACCCCTTTGTCCGTCTAGGATCCAAACATGTTTCAAGCCTCTTTCAGGGATCACCTCCTTAGGAAAGTCTGTCTTTACCACCCAGGGGGAACGGTCACGCCCCTCCTTTGTGCAGCCAGGGCCCCTTGGCACTCCCTCACCAGAGCTCTACAACACTCGCGGGCACTTATTTGTCTCCTTGTCTGTGTTCTCCTCTTTGAACTTTGAGGCTAGAGGCTGGACCTTTATCACTTTGGTATCTTAGCAACTAGGATAATGCCTACTGCAGATGGGAAGTGGAAGACCTATTTCCACAGCATTGGAAAGGGGTTCCCGCATAGCGGTTAAGAGCATCTGTCCAGCTTTACTCACCAACAGAAGCAGGCAGAGCCCCAGGAGCAGGACAATCTCCCCCAGGACTCCTGGCCAGTTGGACCTCTTCAGGGGCCTGGGGATCTTGGCGATACCGGTTTGGATGAGGTACCTGGGAGTTGTGGGGACAAAGGGCCCTTCCCCAAAGCACTGGCCACCTGGTGGGAGGGTGCGGACGTACTGGGTGGAAAGAAATCTGTTTAGTTCCTGTCCCACTGTCTGCCGGAGCCTGGCCGGGGGACAGAGTGGGAACCCAAGCCTGTCGACATTCACCAAATAGCCCAGATCTTTGTGCATGCTTGCATTTTCCCTGGGAAATGAATTCATATCAGATAACTGTCCTGGGAAGCAGTCTGCATGTTCTGGGGCTACATCAGCACAACCTCTTGGAAGCTGAACTGACAGATCGAGATACTAAATCCTGTGTGTAACCAGTTCTGGCTCAGTGGCGGCATCTTGCAGAGGTCATGTAGATACAACCCTGCATAGACTGGCCTGGGATATGAAGTAGATGGCTGTGAGAGATGGCTAGACATTCTGATGTCCTTTGAGACACACTGTATTTTCAGCATCCTCGCAATCGTCCCCTCCTTACACACACAGGTTGGGTTGCCATGGGATGAATCTTGGCATCCCCAGAATGATCAGTTAGGGCCGTGAGGCCATGAGACATTGTACGGGCATTGGGGGCACCTCCTTCCCTGGAGTGCTGTCTAGGGGTGGTTAGCACTAGCAGTTTAGTTGCTGAGTTGTGTCTGACTCTTGCAACCCCATGGACTTGAAGCCCACCAAGCTCCTCTGTCCATGGGCTTCTCCAGGCAAGAATACTGGAGTGGGTTGCCATTGGTTGTTATGAGGCAGTATTTTTGAAAGAGAGAGAGGGGGAAATGTCGGGATAATGTCTTAAACAAGGCAAACCATCACAGACAAACCATCTTCCGATGCCAGTTGCTGTTCAGACGAAAGACATAGACCCCAGGCTCCTGGAACTGCTGCAGAAAGAGGTGGGGGCTTTGATCTTGGAGCTGGGACTCCTCAGCCAGGGCCCGGAAGCGCCCCCAGTCAAACTGCCCTGGCGTGTTGTAGAAGTGGCTCCTGGGGTGGAGGAAGGAGGGGGCATGTTGTCTTCTGGCTGGAGGCACAAGGAGCATTTCTGGTGGGAGTGGAGCCGGGCCCTCTGACACTCACCGGTCGTACTCAGGGTAATGCTCACGGGTCACCAGGAAGGCCAGTGTATCCCTGGTTTGGAGGCAGACTGTGGGGTTTCGGATGCCCGCCTCTGGGGATGACAGATTCCCAGGGTGCGAGGAGTTGAGGCTTAGGGATGAAGGAGAGCTCAGGTGCGCATCCCCTGCCTTTCCTGGGCAAGATTCAGAAAGTGAGGAAGGGCAGTCATCGTTCAGGGGCCTGGAGGAGGGTGGAGGAGGGAGGGAGGAGGGGGAGGAGAGGCAACAGGCATCACTCTTGATGCTCACCTGCCTCCTGGCCCGGGAGCCCCAGGTCCCCAAGGGGCTGGCCGAGAGAGCGCAGTAGTTCCCTGCCAGGTCTGATCAGGCCTAGGAAGCCGATCCCTGGAACAAGACAGGCATCTTCCTGAACCTGCAGGGCTGGGGAGAGAGCTGGCCCTGGTGCATGGATACAGCAGAAGCTGTCCATCCTTGACTCGCACAAGGCAGGAGTCAACTTTCTATAAAACCAGGGGAGGCATGTCAGGATCCACACGCACTTCATGGGGAGCCCTCTTTGGGGTAGGAGTTGCCCACTGCTCCCCAGCTGCCGCATGCAAGGGCCATGCTCATGCCGTAGAAAGGGCGAGACTTGCCCACCTGGGCCTCCCTGGGGCCTCCCTCTATCTTGCTCTCTTACCGTCCACCCTGACCACATACAGAGGGACAGGATGCTGCCTTTGGTCCAAGTGGCAGGGGTGGCCCACAGCACGGGGTGAAGAAGGCCCATCTGGAAGGAAAAACCCCTGAGAAAAAGGAGGTGTGGTGTCAGCTCTTCCCTTAAGACCCGGCAATAACCCCCTCGCCTGGCAGGGAGGCAGGGAGGCAGGGAGGCAGGGAGAGCACAGGTCCTTCCTCAAGCCCTGTCTGAGTGTCCTGAGGGGGTTGGAGGAGAGGCTGCAGTGGAAATAAGTCTCCGAGCCCTCGGTGGCAGGGGTAACCTTGAGTCATGACTCTGAATACGGTCCCTTGCTTCCATGTGGGAAGATTTCCATAACACTTTCCCAATGACTTTTTCAAGCCGTCTTCTAGGATGAAATTAAATCAACAATTGGGACTTTTCTCTGGCACCAGAGGCTGGGTCAGGGATGTGGCTCAATGGGCAGGACCCCAGACCCAGTGCACGAGCATATCACCCACCCTTTCTTGGGAAAGAGGCAGGGCCTGGCGGGCTGGGTCTGCGGTCATCAGCCACGTGAGACCCAGGACGTTGTACCTGGCTTCCGGTGTTTTCAGTGATGGAAATCTGCAGGTTGCCCTCAGGGCAGCTGAGCTGCAGGACCTGTCCCTGTCTCTTGGGACACAGGGGACCGCACATTTCATTTGAGTGAGGTCCCCAGCACAGACAGAGCCCCAGGCCTGGGTCATAGCCACGTGCGTCCTCTGGAGCGGCACAAACCTGCAGGAAGGCTCAAGCTTCTTGGTGACATGTCCCTGGGGGAAGTTGCACCCAACTCTCTCCAGCTTCAGAGTGCAGAGCACAGGTCTCTGGCTTCCCAGAGGGGGGACTAGAGGAATAAGCCTCCAGTGGCTAGGAGCTTGGGCATGTGGACAGGTGGGCAGAGGTCCAGGAGTGGGGGAGCTGCCCTGTATGGATGCCTCCTACCTCATGGGCACAGTGCTCAGTCCACTGATCCTTAGTCAGACAGAGCCCCTCCTGGTTCCGGGCGGCCCCATGCTTGCAGGTCTTGTATTCCCGCTGGACACAGCCCTTTGGCTCTCCAACATCTTGGTAGCCCGGGAGGCAGGGGCACTGCCCGTCACTGGGCTAGGGGTTAGGTGGGAAGGGATGCAATCTCAGATTGGCTGGTGGTACTTGGTTGCTGTGAAACCAGGGGACCACACAGGACCCTTTGGCTGTGACCCTGCCCAAGATAGACCAGAGAAAAAGGGCAGGCGGAGGGGAAGTAAGGGATAACCAGGGCGGAGGGGGGTCGGATTAGAGGGGAGTTTACTGATACATGCTTCTTAGGGTCCAGGTGATACTATCATTTCAGTCAATAAGACATGGAAAGTTTAGGAAAGGAAGAATTCACACGCACATTTGTTGGCTTATAGGGCAAATCTGAGCAACAAAAAGTCTGCCCTTTTCTCCAAGCAGGGTTGTCAGATTTAGCAAATAAAACTATAGAACTTTCAAACTTGAATTTCACATAAGTGTGTGCCATTCAATGTTTGAGACACACTAAAAATGTATCCATCATTTATTTGAAATTCAAGTGTTGCTGAATATCTTCTATTTAACCTGGCAACCCTGTCACTTGGAAACCTGAACTAACAACCCTATCGGGTTACTCCTGAGCTGCACGTGACTCAAGAACAAAACAGTCATGACAATGCAGCCTGTTCCTGGGTTCCCTGCCAGAGGACATACCTGGAACACTCGGCCAGACCCTGGGCATACACACGTGTCCTTGCCCTCCTCCAGCTGTGTGGCCTCTGAGCCACAGGGGAAGCAGGCATCCTGGCCAGGCCAGGGGTTGAAGAATCCCCGAGGGCAGAGGTGGCAGAAGGAAGCATTGTGGGGACTCGCTCCAGAAAAGAACGTTCCGGGGGGGCAGGGAGCAGGTGGGGAATCAGGACAGAGTCCACCTGTGGAGTGATGGGCAAACAGGAGTCAGGGCTGAGACCAATCCTCTGGGGCGGAGGTCCCCTGCTGTTTCCTCCCAGGGGCTCTCTTCCCCCACTAAAGGGCTTCTGACCCCCACCCAGCCCAGGGGTCTCTTGAAGCCGTCATCTTCCCTCATCACCCTCCTCAGCTTTAGCCCCAGCTCCTTTGGTGCAGATGCAGCCCCAGCCCCTACCCTCTGGGCACCCTGGTGGGTCCGGCTCTTCTGCACAAGGCATCTGGTCCCCACAGTCCGGAGGATTCTCCCCGCTCAGGCACACGGAGTTCTGGAGGGCGGAGCCAAAGAGAAGCACGAAGGTCCATGTCCCTGGGATACTCCGCAAGGGGAGAATCTTCACCTTCTGGGCAAGGGCGATGGTGGTAGGGAGGGAGGCGGACATGGAGGTTGGGGAGGACAGACACCAAGGAAGACCCCTGGGGACACACACGGAGAGAGAGGGGAGCACAAGGCAAAGACCCAGTAACAGAGCCTCCCCAGGACAGGAGAGGTGTAGAGAGACCTGGGACTGGACCAGGGAGGCAGAGAGAAGTGCTTCGGAGGGCCAGCCTCTGCCACTCACAGAAGCTGTGGGAAGCGCTCACTGAATATTTCATGAAAGGAAATCTGAGATACTGGTCGTCTGGGAGGCTTTGGCCCAGACAACTGAAATATTTCCACTCTCTTTTTCTTCTCTCCATACAATTTTCCTTCCTAAAGCAGCCTCGTGTGTGTGTGTGTGTGTGTGTGTGTGTGTGTGTGTGTGTGTGTATTTAGAACTGGGCTCTATTCTGGGGAGGAACATTTCAGCTCCTTCCCTTTGTAAGGCAAAGCCAGTCAACCTCATTTAAGCACTCTCCATGTGCAAAATCCTGCAGGAGGACAAGGAAATGAAACGCAAGGCTTCTGCCCAGTTTCAGAGATACATACCATTTTAACATTACAGATCATTTCATTCTATCCTCCCAATTTACAGGTGAGAAGACTGCGGTCAGAAAGATGGAAAATTTGAACAAATTTACACAACCTGTCAAACCATGTGCTTAAGGAATATGCATCCATGAAGCACTTGAAATCTATAAAACAGCAGGTGAGCCCTTGGAATAACCAAGAGATGTGACGGATAAAGCACACAACATATGGTGGAGAGAAAGGGCCAGTCCTGGCCTTATAGTTAATTACCCTCAGAAATCAGATAATCAGTTGACTTAAGACTTGTAAAAAACGTGGAAATAAATAGTACTCTGTGGCTTTCTTCCTTACAGTTGTGAAAATCATCAAGCTAACAGGTGAGGAAGTGCTTAGAAAGCCATAAAGTGCTAATGAAAGCCAGTTGTAGGATGAGGTGTGGCTTCCAGGGAAAGGGAACTGAAGCTCCATGACTTCGAGGCCACCCGGCTTGTCCTCAGAACTTAAATTGTTAAATAAGATCCCTGATCTCAAGGTTGATTAGTGCTGCATTGGGAGAGCCTTCAGAGAACTTGTTGCATGGATTTGTAATCAGGACTTGGTTTTGAAAATAGTAAACTGTGTATCTGATATAATTCAGCAAATATTCCACTGAGTGACTTTTGGCTTGACTGCTTCTAAAAAGGGATCTGTTTTCTAGGACAAGGTGTCCCTGTGCGACGGAGTGCCTTCCTCACTCCCTTATTCATTATTCATTCCACAGATATTGTGTCTTAACTGTGTTCCATACTCTCTTCTAGGGCTCCTGGGCTCCTGGTATCTAACAGAAAGAGCTACAAACTCCAAAGGATTGTTGGATGCTGCTTGTGAAGCTGGGGCTGGAAGGAGAATTACTGGGGTGCAGAATCAAAGGCTCTTTTGCAGATATATTGAAGGTGGAAGAAATTAAGATTCTTAGGGACATGTATTCTGAAGCAACATAGCTTACATCAATGCTGTGCAATAGAAATGCAATGGGAATCAAGTACTCTACAGTTTTAAAGTAGCCATGTTATGAGTAAAAAGTAACAGATAAATTGAATCATAATATGTTTTACTTGATGTATCTAAACTGTTACTTCAGCATGTAATCAGTGTAAAAATGATATGTTCTTTCTTTCTTTCTTTTTTTTTTTTTCAGTATTAAGTCTTTGAAATCCATTTTGTATTTACCACAAACTCAATCTGGACAAGTTCAAGTGCTCAGTAGCTTCATGGGGCTAGTGTTTGCCAAAGTGAACAGAGCAGGATGACATCTTCCAAAGTCACTTCTCTCAGGGGTTCTGTAGGCCTGGGAGGGACCCCTGCCCAGTACATCCCTCTGTCATCTGCTTTGTTCTCTGCTGAATGGCACAATCCTCCTGACCTTTTCTTTCCAGAAGGTGGCACTATGAGCTCACCGGAAATTGTGTGTGCCTGTGTGATGGGGAGTGGGGAATGGTGAAAGTGGAAGAAATGCAGTCGCAAGGGAGAGTGTGTGTGCGTGTGTATGTGTAAACTGGCATCACTACTTTAATTATCTTGCTGGAAATTAAGATTAATGTCTGTACAGTGCTTTACAATTCTTCTTAAACTTGGCTATCCCTACCAATCATCTGGTGATCTTTATATTTACTTAGAATTTTAATTTTTATTTACTTACATATTTCTCTTATATATATATAATATATATAATATATATAATAAGATTGTATGTAATTAAGATGTACAAAATGATTTGATACACACATGTAGTGAAATGATTACTACAGTTAAGCTAATTAACCAAAAGAATCCGTCTGCAAGGCAGGGGACCTGGATTTGATCCCTGGGTTGGGAAGATCCCCTGGAGAAGGGAAAGGCTACCCACTCCAGTATTCTGGCCTGGAGAATTCCATGGAAAAGTCCATGGGGTCGCAGAGTTGGACACAACTGAGCGACTCTCACTTCACTTCACTTTTCCTGACTTAGTTACTTTTTTTTTTTTGGCTGTGTGATACTGGCTCTTAAAATCTACTCTCTCAACTTGTCTCCAGTATTCAACACAGTGTTGTTAACTATAGTCATCCTGTTGTGCATTAGTTAGACTCATTCATTCTATGTAACTGAAGCTTTTGTACACTTTGACCAACATTTCCCAGTTTCTCCCACCCCTTATAATCACCATATACTTTCCGCTTCTTTGAGTTTGACTTTGGTTAGACTCCACATGTAAGTGAGATCATGCAATATTCGTCTTTCTCCATCTTGCTTACTTCATTTAGCTTAGTGTCCTCCAGGTCACAAAAGGCAGGATTTCCTTTATTCTCTTGATTGAACAATATCCCATTATTATTTCAATCCTCTAATATACATATCACATCTTTTAAGATTGAAGTATAGTTGATTTACAATATTGTGTTAGTTTAAGGTAGATAGTAATGTGATCCAGTTCTATATTTTATCAGATTATTTTCCATCATAGTTTATTATAAAATATTGAATATAGTTCTCTGTGCTAGATAGTAAATCCTTTTTGCTTACCTATTTATGTATAGTAGTCTGTATCTCTTTATTCTACACTCCTAATCTTCCTCTTCCCTCTTGCCCTTTCGTAACCACAAGTTTGTTTTCTAAGTCTTTTTCTGTTTCGTATACAGATTCATTTGTATTAATTTTTAGATTCCACAAATAAGTAGTATCATATAATGTTTGTCTTTCTGTACCTGACTTGCTTTATCTCTGTTTCACGATGATATTATCTGGATCCATCCATGTTGCTGCAAATGGCAATATTTCATCCTTTTTATGGGTAATATTCTATTGTATATGGTATATATATATATGTGTGTGTGTGTGTGTGTATGCTGCTGTGCTGTGCTTAGTTGCTCATGTCTGACTTTTCAACCCTATTGGCTGTAGCCCACCAGACTCCTCTGTCCATGGGGATTTCCCAGGCAAGAACACTAGAGTGGGTTGTCATGCCCTCTTCCAGGGGATCTTCCCAACCTAGGGCCTGAACCCAGGTCTTGCCCATTGCAGGCAGATTCTTTACTGTCTGGGCCACCAGGGAAGCCCAAGAATACTGGAGTAGGTAGCTATCCCTTCTCCAGCAGATCTTTCCTACCCAGGAATTGAACCAGGGTCTCCTGCATTGCAGGTGAATTCTTTACCAGCTGAGCTAACAGTGAAGCCCACTGGATGGTATGGTAGCTCTATTTTTAGTTTTTAAAGGAACCTCCATATTGTTTTCCATAGTGGCTGCACCAATTTACACTCCTACCAACAGTGTACAAGGATTCCCTTTTCTCTACACCCTCTTCAGTATTTATTATTTGCAGATGTTTTTGGTGAGCGGCATTCTGACCAGTGTGAAGTGATGCCCCATTGTGGTTTTGATTTGTGTTTCTATAATAATTAGTGATGTTGAACATCTTCTCATATTTGCTGGCCACCTGTGTGTCTTCTTTGGAGAAATATCTGTTTAGGTCTTCTGCTCATTTCTGATTAGATTGCTTTTTTAACTAGTGAGCTGTATGATCTGTTTGTGTATTTTGGATATTAGGCCCTTGTCAGTCACATCATTTGTAAATATTTTCTCCAATTCTGTATACAGTCTTTTAATTTTGCTGATGATTGCTGTGCAAAAGTTTTTAAGTTTGGTTGAGTCCCAGGTTGGTAGGTGCCCAGTATGCTACAGAAGATCAGTGGAGAAGTAACTCCAGAAAGAATGAAGGGATGGAGCCAAAGCAAAAACAATACCCATCTGTGGATGTGACTGCTGATAGAAGCAAGGTCCGATGCTGTAAAGAGCAATATTGAGTAGGAACCTGGAATGTCAGGTCCATGAATCAAGGCAAACTGAAAGTGGTCAAACAGGAGATGACAAGAGTGAACAGTGACATTCTAGAAATCAGTGAACTAATATGGACTGGAATGGGTGAATTTAACTCAGATGACCATTATATCTACTACTGTGGGCAAGAATCCCTTAGAAGAAATGAAGTAGCCATCACAGTCAACAAAAGAGTCTGAAATGCACTACTTGAATGCAATCTCAAAAATGATAGAATGATCTCTGTTCATTTCCAAGGCAAACCATTCAATATCATGGTAATCCAAGTCTATGCCCCGACCAGTAACGCTAAAGAAGCTGAACAGTTCTATGAAGACCTACAAGATCTTCTAGAACTAACATCCAAAAAAGATGTCCTTTTCATTATAGAGGACTGGAATGCAAAAGTGGGAAGTCAAGAAACAGCTGGAGTAATAGGCAAATTTGGCCTTGGAGTACAGAATGAAGCAGGGCAAAGGCTAATAGAGTTCTGCCAAGAGAATGCACTGGTCATAGCAAACACCCTCTTCCAACAACACAAGAGAAGACTCTACACATGGACATCGCCAGATGGTCAACACTGAAATCAGATGGATTATATTCTTTGCAGCCAAAGATGGAGAAGCTCTATCCAGTCAGCAAAAACAAGACCGGGAGCTGACTGTGGCTCAGATTATGAACTCCTTATGCCAAATTCAGATTTAAATTGAAGAAAGTGGAGAAAACCATTAGACCATTCAGGTATGACCTAAATCAAATCCCTTATGACTCTACAGTGGAAGTGAGAAATAGATTTAACGGACTAGATCTGACAGACAGAGTGCCTGATGAACTATGAATGGAGGTTCGTGACATTGTACAGGAGACAGGAATCAAGACCATCCTCAAGCAAAAGAAATGCAAAAAAGCAAAAGAGCTGTCTGAGGAGGCCTTACAAATAGCTATGAAAAGAAAGGAAGCGAAAAGCAGAGGAGAAAAGAAGGAAAGATACACCCATTTGAATGCAGAGTTCCAAAGAATAGCAAGGAGAGATAAGAAAGCCTTCTTTGGTGATCAATGCAAAGAAATAGAGGAAAACGATAGAATGGGAATGTCTCTTCAAGAAAATGAGAGCCACCAAGGGAACATTTCATGCAAAGATGGGCTCAATGAAGGACAGAAATGGTAGGGACTTAACAGAAGTGGAAGATATTAAGAAGAGATGGCAAGAATACACAGAAGAACTGTACAAAAAAGATCTTCATGACCCAGATAATCACAATGGTGTGATCACTCACCTAGAGCCAGACATCCTGGAATGTGAAGTCAAGTGGGCCTTAGAAAGCATCACTATGAACAAAGCTCGTGGAGGTCATGGAATTCCAGTTGAGCTATTTCAAATCCTGAAAGATGATGCTGTGAAAGTACGCACTCAATATGCCAGCAAATTTGGAAAACTCAGCAGTGGCCACAGGGCTGGAAAAGGTCAGTTTTCATTCCAATCCCAAAGAAAGGCAATGCCAAAGAATGCTCAAACTACCGCACAATTGCACTCATCTCACAAGCTAGTAAAGTAATGCTCAAAATTCTCCAAGCCAGGCTTCAGCAATTCATGAACCGTGAACTTCCAGATGTTCAAGCTGGTTTTAGAAAAGGCAGAGGAACCAGAGATCAAATTGCTAACATCTGCTGGATCATGGAAAAAGCAAGAGAGTTCCAGAAAAACATCTATTTCTGCTTTACTGACTATGCCAAAGCCTTTGACTGTATGGATCACAATAAACTGTGGACAATTCTTAAAGAGATGGGAATACCAGACCACCTGACCTGCCTCTTGAGAAACCTGTATGCAGGTCAGGAAGCAACAGTTCGAACTGGGACATGGAACAACAGACTGGTTCCAAATAGGAAAAGGAGTATGCCAAGGCTGTATATTGTCACCCTGCTTATTTAACTTATATGCAGGGTACATCATGAGAAACGCTGGGCTGGAGGAAGTGCAAGCTGGAATCAAGATTGCTGGGAGAAATATCAATAACCTCAGACATGCAGATGACACCACCCTTATGGCAGAAAGTGAGGAGGAACTAAAAAGCCTCTTGATGAAAGTGAAAGAGGAGAGTGAAAAGGTTGGCTTAAAGCTCAACATTCAGAAAACGAAGATCATGGCATCTGATCCCATCACTTCAATACAAATAGATGGGGAAACAGTGGAAATAGTGGCTGATTTTATTTTTTTGGGCTCCAAAATCACTGCAGATGGTGATTGCAGCCGTGAAATTAAATGACGCTTACTCCTTGGAAGGAAAGTTATGACCAAACTAGACAGCATATTAAAAAGCAGAGACATTACTTTGTCAACAAATGTCTGTCTAGTCAAGTCTATGGTTTTTCCAGTGGTCATGTATGGATGTGAGAGTTGGACTACAAAGAAAGCTGAGCACTGAAGAGTTGATGCTTTTGAACTGTGGTGTTGGAGAAGATTCTTGAGAGTCCCTTGGACTGCAAGGAGATCCATCCAGTCCATCCTAAGGGAGATCAGTCCTGGGTGTTCATTTGTAGGACTGATTTTGAAGCTGAAACCCCAATGCTTTGGCCACCTGATGGGAAGAGCTAACTCATTTGAAAAGACCCTGATGCTGGGAAAGATTGAGGGCAGGAGGAGAAGGGGATGACAAAGGATGAGATGGTTGGATGGCATCTTTGACTCAATGGACATGGGCTTGGGTGGACTCCGGGAGTGATGGAAAGGGAGGCCTGGAGTGCTGCGGTTCATGGGATTGTGAAGAGTCGGACACAACTGAGTGACTGAACTGACTGACTGAGTCCCACTTGTTTAATTTTGCTTTTATTCCTTTTTCTTTGGGAGACTGATCTAAGAAAACATGATTTATGTCTGAGAATGTTCTGCCTTTGTCTTTTCTAGGAGTTTCATGATCTCACCACTTCTATTCATCATAGTATTGAAAGTCCTAGGGCCAGCAATCAGAGAAGACAAAGAAATAAACATTATCCACTTTGGAAAGAAAGAGGTAAAAATGTCACTACTTGCAGGTGACATGATGTTGTATGAAGAGAACCCCAAAACTAGCCAGCTAGCTAATTGTTCTTAGTTGTGTCCAACTCTTAGCAGCACCATGGTTTGTAGCCTCACAGGCTCCTCTGTCCATGGAATTATCCAGGCAAAAATACTGGAGGAGGTTGCCATTTCCTACTCCAGAGGATCTTCCCCACCCAGGGCTCAAACCTGAATCTCCTGTGTTTCCTGCATTGGAGACAGATTCTTTACCACTTAAGCTACCTGGGAAGCCCCAGAGAACCCCACACAAGAACTACTGAAACAAATAAAGGAATTCAACAAGGTAGCAGGATACAAGATTAACATATAGAAATCTGTTGCATTTCCTTACACTGACAATGAAATATCAGAAACAGAAAGTAAAAACATAACCCCATTTAAAATTATATTCCCTCCAAAAAACACCCTTAGGAATAATCTTAACTAAGTAAATAAAAGACTATATGCTGTGAACTATAGAACATTGATAAAGGAAAACTGAAGGTGATGCAAAGAAATAGAACATCTCAAGCTCTTGAATTGGAAGAATTAGTATTAATAAAATGGTCATACTACCCAAAGCAATCTACAGATTTAATGCAATCTATGTCAAAATACCCATGACATTTTTCATGGACTGTCCATGGAATTCTCCAGGCAAGAATACTGGAGTGGGTAGCCGCTTCCTTCTCCAGGGGATCTTCCCAACCTGGGGATCACACCCTGGTCTCCTGCATGGCAGACAGATTCTTTACTGTCCGAGCCATCAGGAAAGGCTCCAATCTAGAACAAATAATCCTAAAATTTATACGGAACCACACACCTAAGGAAAAAGAACAAGGCTGGAGGCAAAACCCTTACAGACTTCAGACAATACTACAAACCATTAGTACCAAAACAGCATGGTATTGGCGCAAAACAGAAGTGTAGATCAATGGAGCAGAATAGAGAGCTCAGAAATACCCACGTGCCTACGGTCAATTAATCTCCAACAAGGAATATACAGTGGAGAAATGACGGTCTCTTCAGCCGGTGGTGTTGGGAAAGCTGGACAGCTACATGTACGAACATTCCCTCATATCACATACAAAAATACACTCAAAATGATTTACAGACCTAAATATATCACATCTTCTTTATCCATTCGTATTGCTGAGGGACATTTGGGTTGTTTCCATACCTTGGTTATTGTGACTAATGTTGCAGCGAACTGGGAGTGTAGCTGTCTCTTCAACATACTGATCTCATTTCCTTTAGATATTCACCCAGAAACAAGATTGCTGGATCTTATGGTAGCTTTATTTTTAATTTCTTCGAGAAACCTTCATACTGTTTTCCATAATGTCTGTACCAATTTACATTCTACCAACAGTGCACAAGGACTCCCTTTTCTCCATGTCCTTGCCAACACTTGCCCAGACTTGTTATCTTTTGTCTTTTTGATAACAGTCATTCTGACAGGTGTGAGGTGATATCTCTTTGTGGTTTTGATTTGCATTTCCCTGATGATTAGTGATGTTGAGCATCTCTTCATGTGTCTGTTGGTCATTTGTATGTCTTCTTTGGGAAAATGTCTATTCAGGTCCTTTGCCCATTTTGTAAAATGGGCTTGTTTGTTTTCTTGCTACTGAGTGAGCTCCTTAAAGGGAGATTCTGAGTCCGTGCTGTAGGTGATGTGAGGTGGGGCCCAGGATTCTGCATTTCAAACAAGCTGTCAGATAAGGTGAGGTAAGTAGCAAAGTATTATAAGGAACTTTGACATGCAGCATCATTTCTGATATTCCAACCACCGTGTGACACAGACATTACAATTAACCCATCTTATCATGGAGGTTCGGAGAGATGGAGGCTCGGAGGCCATTTGCCTGAGATCATCCTGTTAATAGGAGAGGTGATCAGGGGTAGAATTCAGGTATTTGGGTTCTTGAGTATGCTTTTTTTATACACAGTTCCCAGGTGGCAGAACGTGGGCTCATTTTGTCAACCTTCCTTCCTCTGTGAGAAGATAGCTGAGCTTCTTCCTGTTCTGAGATCTTGTGGAAAATTCAGTCATCCTGTGAACGCTCTTCATCCCGTGTCTCTAACAGTCACAGCTAGTAGCCCTCATCATTCTACTTCCTGCTGTGAAATCAACCTTGACGACCTTTACTTTCTACCTGGTGAATGGGGCAGTAAGGTTGTATTTGCCTGGTGAGACAATCCTGGTGACCTAATTAGCATCGGATTACTCGGGTGGGTAAAGACTGTTAGAAGGCATTCTAGGAGTTTTGTACGTCATTTGTCTTATTTTGCAAATGATGAAACTGAGGCCCAGAGAAGGAAAGTGGCTTATCTTGGGACAAGACAAGGTGGAAAATTCCCGTGAGGCCAGGGTACTGGATTGGATTCTAGAAACAACTGGAAAAGGGGGAAAAAGTTCAGGTTGCTCCTCAGATAAAAGTTTGAATAAAAAAATCTGATCCTAATTGTAGAGAACTACTTTGCGAAGACTGGCCTTAGGAGCTTTAGCTACTGGGGATATTTGGGGCAAAACAGTGAACCTGTTTCTAAGTCCCAGTCCTGTGGGGCTACAAAAGGAACGCAAGACATGAAAGGATTCTGCCCTCACAGGCCTTGTGTATGACCAATGAAGGCACAAGAAAAGATGTACAGCTGAGTCGTGCGGGTGATTATAGCCGCTGCGAGGGCACAGAGAGAGGACATTCCCAGGACTTCACTGGTGTGTTAAGCAAAAAGAGCAAGAGAGAAATGACGAAGACCAGCGTAGGAAGCCAGCTGTGGTTGGCTAACGCACCTAATCTTCTTCCTGCCTTAAGTCACAGATGTCACTCACTGTGGAGTCAGAGAAGGGCGTTTAGACACTGCTTCCAAACCCCCATTTTAGAGATGAGGAACCTGAGGCTCAGAGAGGGTGAGATTTCCTCAAGGTCAAATAGCTGGTCACTGTCCAAACCCCTACCAGTGTTCTTTCACAAGACCATGATTGGATCCCTGGGTTTTCTTTTGAGCTCCCAGTCTATTTCCTTTTAGCTGCAACTTCTTCTAATATATATATATATATATATATATATATATATATATATATATTTTTTGTTGTTGTTGTTGTTCTTTAAAGCTTTCTGGGCTGACAGTTGACTTTGATATGCCCCCCTTCCACAGAGAAACCCCAGCTCGTGTTAGGCGCTGTGCCCGCCTGCCTTCCTTCCCAGCAGAACCATGCTCGCCTTTGCGTGATTTCTTTCTCTTCTGCCTTTCCTCCAGGTTGGAGGAAAACCTGATTCTTTTACCTGTTCTGTTTTCCCTTCCCTTTCTTCCCTTTCATCAGTCTTGCTCTTTCTCTCTCTTACACGCACATACATATACGTCCCTGAGGTTTAAAGATCTGATTTAATTATACTCACTTTATGGCATATTTTCATTGCTGGTTTGGGCAAGAACACTTTCCTGTTTTATTCATTAATTTTCCCCCCTTATTCTCATTTTCTTCTTCCCATAGACAACCATTCCAATAAATTTAACATGTATTTGTGAGTGTTTTTGCAACACAAGTAATGTTTATATGCATGTAGTTTATTTACTTGAAATGTTTTTAAAAAGATCTATTCATTTTATTGTTTTGGCTGTGGTGGGTCTTTGCTGCAGCATTCAGGCTTTCTCTAGTTGCAGTGAGTGGAGGCTCCTTTTTGTGGTGGTGTGCTGGCTTCTCCTGTTGTAGAGCTCGGGCTTTAGGCTCCTGGGCTCACTAGTTGGGCTTCATGGGCTCTATAGCAAAGGCTCAGTAGTTCTGGTGCGTGGGCTTAGCTGCTCCTTGGCGTGTGGGATCTTCCTAGACCAGGGATTGAACTGGTGTCCTCTGCATGGCAAGGTGGATTCCTAACCACTGGACCATCAGGGAAGCCCAGCGCATGCACTTTAAAAACACCTGTAAAATTGTTGGTGCCGTCTCATCCTGCTTTTCCCTTCTTCCCTTAGCACTGTTTTAAAGCCCGTGCTGTTCAGTGTGTATCTAGTTTGAGGCTTCTAATTGAGGAAGTGTGCTTCATCCCATCTTTGGTCTGTCCTCGGGGACACTCTCAGCCGGTGGGTAGCGGTTGTTGCCCCAGGGTCCTTGTACTGCCTCCCTCAGGTGTCTGATTTCCAGTCACCATCTCTCAGCACTGCCCTCTCCCAGGCCCCCAGAGTGCCCCTGGCTGGTCGACATCTTTCAGATTTGATTTTACCTGACTCTTCACTGGTTTTGACAGGTTGGGGACTTCTTAACTTCAGTGAGTCCAAAATCCCCTCAGGCTATTTTTTTCCTCTGTTTTTATAGTTTAATTTTTTTCTCTCCTGGAACATGCTGCTTTTAAAAAAAGAACAGTTCTAGATTCGTAGAAAAATTGCAAAGGTCGCATGGAGAGTTCCCAAACACCTCACACTCAATTTCCCTTATTATAAACATCTTAATTAATATAGTACATTTGTTATAATCAATGAATGAATATATTATTATTAGCTAACATCCACAATTTGTCTGCGTTTCCCCTAATGTCCTTTTCTGTTGCAGGATCCCATCTAGGACACCACACTCTGTTTAGTTGTCATGTCTCCTTAGGCTCCTCTTGGTTATGACACTGTCTCAGACTTCCTTTGTTCTTGAAGATCTGACAGTTTTGAGAACTCATCAGGTATATTGCAGGAAGTCCTTCCACTGGGATTTGTTTGACGTTTTTCTCATGATTGGTCAGGAGTTATGTTTTCTTGAGAGGAAGACCATGAAGTTCTATTTGTATCACTTTATATCAAGGATGCATATCATCACCGTGATGTGTGAGTCCCATTCATGTTGACCGTATGAGTCTCCATTCATGTTGACCTCGGTCACCTGGAAGAGGCCGCGTTTGTCAGATTTTCTCCATTGTAAAGTTACTCTCTTTCCTCCTTTCCATACTGTGTCCCTTGGAAGGAAGTCCCTATGTACAGCCCACACTTAGGAAAGGGAGAGCTATGCTTCCTTCTCGCTGAAGGTTGATCACCTACAGTAAGTTTGTGGAATTCTTCTGTGTGGGAAATTTGTCTTTTCTTTCCTAGTTATTCATTCATTCAATTGTTTATATCAGTATGGATGGACTCATGGATATTGACTTCTTACTTCGGGTTGAAAGTTTTGTTTTTCTCAAAATGATCCAGTGGTGAACAGTTGAAATCTTACTCAGTTGGCTCCTGATATAACCCATCCTTGTGGGTTTTAGGTGATTTTTAAATAATTTTTTTTGTGGCACTGTCAGATGCCTGAGGCTCATCTTCTCATCTTACGTATTTCTTTTCCTAGTCTTAGAAACAGTCATTTCTCCAAGGAGCTTTTGTTCCTTTTATGGGAGAATAGCCGTAGATACCAAGATCTGAGTGCTAAGTGTGCTCTGGGCTCTTAGTTTTCAACCTACTTTTTCTATCTTATTAAGTCTTCCCTGTCCTGTCCATTGACCATGAGGATCACCCAAGAGTTAATTACACATTCACATCAATAACAAGAGAAATTCTGACTCTGCACAAGAACTTTGAGAAAGATCAAAAATGAATAATGCACAGTCATGGAGTTTAGTCAAGGGTGAGATGTAGATGGACATAGAGATGTAAAAGTCAGTCTCTAAAGATTCCTTAAGGAGCTGGCGATTATTTCAGACTGTGGGATGTGGAAGTCTCTGAGCTGGGTGTTGGAAAGAATGTTCTAATTCTTTACAGTCTATTCCAAGATTCTTAAAAAATATCCCTTGATGCTATAATACCTTATTATAATTAGAAGCCCTTTCTAGTTGGAGCAGCGGTTGCTAATGCCAAGGTTAGCTTCCCTCTTCCCCACCAATGCTCCTTCCCTTCCTGTGTAGAAATTGAGTAGACCCCCTTCCCTCCCCAACTCTCCAGAGTCCTTAAAATACACGTGGGACAGGAAATTTCAATGCTATTGGTAACATTTTATTTCTTAAGTGAGGGGGTGGGCGAATGGGTGTTTGCATATTTGTTATTCCTTTTTGTATGGTGTGGATATTTCATAATAATATTTGAAACATATTAGTGAAGAAAATTGAAAAAAAGACCTGTGAGTGAAGCTGGCCTACATGACCTTGCACCCTTGCTCCTGGGGTGACGACTGCCCTGCCAGATGCCCACCACTCCCTGCCTGGAGCTGGGGAGAGTGCAGCTGGTTCAGGCCAGATAGGTCTGCTGAAGCCTGTCTGAGCAGGAGTTGCTTGAGGTTGATGTGACTCAGCACCTAAGTGGTGCGGAGATAGAACCCTATCCCAAGCCTCCATCCCCCATTCACCTTGCCCGCTCCATCTCAAGGCTCACATCTGACCCCCAGGGAGACTTAGAGCAGTGAGAGAGTGGCATCTCTTTCCCACCACAGGGACTTGCTGCTGGGGCTGTCCTGCAAGGGCCAGGATGGGACTTGAAGTCTGAATTAATCCCCCGCTCTTGTGGCAGCATCTTTGCCTCTATAAAAATGGAATCAAACTTCCTTATCTCCCATCCAAAGTCATCTGTGAACAAAAACCTGAAAAGGTCAGCTTCAGGTCTGGCAGCAGCCAAGAAAAACCAGAGGTCCTGCCAGTGGCCAGGGCAGCTGAGAGGCAGGCCAAGCAGGGGGTCAGCTGGGGCGGGGGTCAGCTGGGGACTCCGCACCTGGTCAGGGTTGGGATGCACGGTTGAGTCTTTGGGGGAAGTGGTACAGTACCTAGTGTGTGCAGGCTGGTAACTGGGATGTTTTATTTGCAAGGCTAGGCTATTCAGCCTTTAGGTCCAGGATGTTGGTCTCATACTGATTATTGGGTTGGTGGCTCTTGTGAAGACATTTTTAGCTGGTGTGATAAAGTGTTAGTCACTCAGTTGTGTCCAACTCTTTGTGACCCCATGGACTGTGGCCCATCAGGCTCTTCTGTTCATGGAATTCGCCAGGCAAGAATACGAGTGGGTTGCCATTCCTTTCTCCAGGAGATCTTCCTGACCCAGAGATCAAACCTGGTCTCCTGTGTTGCAGGCAGATTCTTTACCGTCTGAGCCACCAGGGGAGGCTAGTGTGATAGATTAAAGATGCCTGCGGATTCCCTTGTCTTGAACTTGCTTGACCAGTAGACTGTTGTAAAAGTGAGATTCTGGGAGTCCTGAGCCTAGGTCATGTGAAGACTTGAAGCTTCTGCCCAGTTCTTTTGGAACATTCTCTCTGGGAGCTTTGATCTGCTATGTAAGAAATACCATTATCCTGAGATTGCTGTGCTGCAGAGACTACATGGAGGCCCTTTGGTCAACAGTTTCAGCTGAGCCAAACCTTCCAGCTGCAGCTACCATGGCATAAGACCCTTAGATCAGCTCATTCGTCAGCCAAACACCACAGAGTAATCCCTGTTGATACCACAGAGAACAGAAGAATTGCCCTGCTGAGCCCTGAACAAATTTCTGAACTTCAACATTGTGAGACAGAATAAAATGGTTGTTGTGTTATGCTTCTAGGTTTTGGGGTTGTTTGTTACACAGAAGTAGATAACTGAGATAGCCAGGGCACCCCCATCTAGGCCACCTACCTGATTATTGATTTCTAAATCCTGCATCAATAAAACAGATGGGGGATCATGGCTCATTCTCAAAATGACCTGGCAAAGGATTGGAGCCAAGACTAAAGATAGTAAGCATCTCTCTGAAATAGTGTCTTAGACGGTCACGGCTGGGGCAAACTCTGAGTCCTAGGGGTGAAGTGCTGAAGTAAGTGAAGTGATGTTCAGAGTAACTCGTAGAAGGCTGGGCTAGGAGTGGGTAAGTGGAGGGGCTGGGTGAGCCTGGGAGGGGAAGTACGAGGGGGCTGAACCCTGGAAAAGGGAGAAGGTTAACTTGGGAAGCTAGTAAAGAAGAGGCTGGATTTTGAAGGGCGTGTTGGGGTGAGTGCTTCCTGAGGGGAAGAACAGGGTGCTCCGGGAGTCCGGGAAGCCTAGTACTGGTGTCTGACTGGCACCTCCCGAGCCCCACCCACCCCTGCCGCTGTGCTTGGCTCTCTTTAAAGAGTTTTTCTGGGCATCCGGTGATTTCACACAAACAGTGCAGGTGCAGGCCTGGCCCATAAACCACAACAACCGGGGCCTGGGCGGCCACAGTGCGTAGGGCAAAGACTCCAGAGAGGGAATAAAGGGCGATTATTTGTTTAGCATCATTAGCAAGAGTCCTCGAGCCCATCCAAAGCAAAGCAGAAACTTTTTGTATTAAGGAGATTAAACCTTAAACTCAGCTGAGAAGGCTCTGCTCTGTGGAGTGGCTTTGTTGGGCCTGGCATTGTGTGTGATTATATGCAAATCACCGGGAGGCCTCACTGGGGTCCAGACCGCAGAGGCTTAGCTGTCTGCCAGGATGGATGTGCGGGAGAGGGGGCCAACCCCACCGGCTGGCCAGGCAGCACCCAGCACCCCAGGCAGGGGAAGCCTGTTTTTCCTCGAGTTCAGGAAATTGGGGTTTTGAAAAAGTGTTTAACGTGTCAACCAAAGGTTTTTGCTGGATGGGTAGGAGTGAGAGAGAAGTGTCACCAAGAAAGTGTCAGAGGAACTTTAAGGTAATGTCTAGTGAGGATGGGGGAAGAGCTTATATTTGAGGACCCTCTGACTTCATTGCTGACGGCATTCTCTTTTGAAACTATACATGTGGTTGCCAAGGAGATGGAAATACGCCTTGTTTTCTTCTCCTTCAACCATTTGCCAGGACCCTTTAGTGGCCGATCAGAAGGACTAGGGAGGTAATTATCTTGGATTTTTGATTCAGAAAATGGTTAATGTCTGCTGTATGCAAGGTACAGGGCTAGGAGCTGGGGGCGGGGAGCAGTGGGTGGTCAGTGAGCACAGATGAACAAGATATCTCTGTTGTTCAGAAGTTTACAGATAAGATGTGTACCCAGATAGCTAAATACCTGGTGGAATTTGGGAAGGGCCAGAAGAAATTCCCCAAGAGAGTGCTTGGCTTCAGTTAAAAGAGGTCAGGGGCGGCTTTGTAGAGCCAGACCTTGAATGTCTGGAGGCCTGGATAGGCAAGGGGTGGGGCCTGTGTGAGTCCAGAGGTTCAGGCTGGAAAGCTCAGGCTGGCAACGTGCACCGGGTCACATTGTGTTTCTAGGGGACTGGGCAAAACACTTCTGCACACCAGGCCCAGGTTCTCTTTTTGTTCTGGAATTTGGTATGCACAAATTGGAGTTAGCCATCTAACCAATAAATGGAATGTGGGGGTCTGGGACCCGGTGTCAGCACCTGCAGAACTCCAGAACTGCCAGGCAGCAGCCACGATGAGACTTAGATGTCCCACCTGCTGATGCCTCTGTGGGTGCCCTGGCAGGCTCCTTTGCCTTTCTCCTTTGCAGCATCTTTGGCTGCTTCTAGGTCCTTGTGGGCAGAGTCAGCTTGGACGTCTCCAAGGACATACTTTCATGTGGACGTAATATGTTGTTCAGCAGGCTCAGGAGTGATAGCTATGTTTCCCTTCTGGGCCTGGCTTGGGTCCTGCAGGTCTGAGCATGAGGGTAGAGTGAGGTGGGCCTTGGCTAGTGATGGGGATCACTCAAGACATGTCTGGGGCTGAAAAGAAAACCCAGGAAGGCTGGGTAGCCGAGTCATCCATCTGAGAAGCTGGGCAGAGCGGTCGAAGCAGGGGAGAGACTGGGGTGAAAATGGGGGAGTCTAGCTGGAGTCACTGAACAGTGGTGAGGGTGTGGGGCGGGGGCAGGCGTGCCCCTGGAGTTCTAGCCTCAGGCATGGGTAACAAGGACTTCCAGGCCATTCCCAGCCCCTGTATTTCCAAAGGGAGAGGTGCTTGTCTGCAAGCTGAGCACAGCTCTTAGGGCCACATGAGAATACTGAGATTTGGGAATGAGAAACCTTTGCTTTAAAAACAGAGAAACCACATCCTTCTCCAGCACTCCTGCACCCCAGCCCCCACAGGAGCACCTGTCTGTCTCATCAAGGGGCCTCTCAGAGGCAGTGAAAGGCGAGACTTACTGCTGAGGGGAGTTCTGAGCATGAGCGTTATCTTCCACCTTCTCCAGAGCAGTACCCTCCTTGCCTTTTGTCAGAAGTTTCTGAGTGTTGGATCTCTGAGTTCCGAGGGGGCATAATGGATGGAAGCCAAGAGTCCAAATATTAATAACCTCCCGTCCCCACCCCCCACCCCAAACCAAAGTGCTTTTTGCAACAGTGTGTCCTGCTCCATCAGAGGAGCAGATGTTTTCTGTGAGGGTGGGGGAAGTGTTGGGGGGCTCCAGACCGATGGGAGCCAGGCTGGAAGAGTCCCAGATGCTGGAGGAGTTAAAAGGAATTTTGTCAAGATAATGTCTGGACTTGGATTGGATAAAAGATGTCGGCAGACGGGCTGTTCAGCTGCTAGGCTTTTGTTCTGCCTGTGGCGTCTGCTTCCACACAGCCCCTGGGGTGGGGTGATGGTGGGGAGGGCATGCTGTCTGCCATCTGCGGGAGTACAACAAACACCCACACTCGAGCCAACGGAAACCCTCAGCAAAACAAACAGCACGCAGAGGGCGCGGGCCTGGCCGGGAGCCTGGCAGGGAGGGCAGTGGGGCGAGGTGAGGGGGCACCTGCTGGGGGGTGGGGGGCTGGGAGCCTGGGGGTCAGGTGAGGCCTGGAGCTCTCGGTCAGGCTGCCAGGTGAGAGCCTCTCATTCATCCAGCTGCCGGCTTTGAAAAGCCAGGGCTGCAAAGTCAGCATCAGTCCTAACCCGTTCTGCAGATCATTGGCACCAGCGATCAGGTGGCGGGTTTGTGGATGGACTGTGAGACAGTGAGTCCAGTGGTTTGGGTTCAGATTCTGACTTGGTCACTTCAGTGACTGCCTCCAACCAGCCTCTTACTTTCCAGTCTGAAAACTGGCTAGATGATGATGCATGACTTAGAAGGTTGTTGTTGCTGTTCAGCCGCTCGGCCGCGTCTGACTCTTTGCATCCCCATGGACTGCAGCGGGCTAGGCTTCCCTGTCCTTCACGGTCTCCTGGAGTTTGCTCAAACTTGTGTTCATTGAGTGGGTGATGCCGTCCAACCATGAGAAAACTGATACCCATAAAAAGTATTTTGTCAATGGCCGAATTCTGCAGGAATGCTGGTTGCTATTAACATTTTATTGCTGTGGCTGACTGGATCACAGGTGCTCACTCTGGGCCTGTGAGGTGCAGAACACACGTCCATCTGTGGAGGCGGGGGCTGAGGTGGGGGGTGCTCCCAGCCTTGAGCAGAGGCTTTTGGGGAAGAAACCCTGGGCTGGCAGCTGGGTTTGGGGGCCTGGGTCAGTGGGGAGGGTGGGAACCGGGACGGCACGGGGTGGAGGTACATAGTTACATTTGATGGTTGGTGGTGTTGAACCCTGGGCCTGGCCTTCCCCTGGAGGTTGAGGGCTGGACTGCAGTCTTTCTTCAATGTCCCTAGGGGAGTGGGGAGAGCGGGGCGGCTCCCCTCCCCTTCGTCCACGCCCCAGGGCAGTGAGTGGCAGCTGGAGGCTGGCGGCCACAAACCTGCGGGGACAGGGCCGCCAGCTTGTTTGCTCTTCCCAGGGC
The DNA here is from genome assembly GCF_042477335.2 of Ovis canadensis. NCBI lineage: Eukaryota > Metazoa > Chordata > Mammalia > Artiodactyla > Bovidae > Ovis > Ovis canadensis. The sequence goes on along the minus strand of NC_091259.1, from coordinate 29,529,671 downwards.
CAAGCCCTGTGGGCCGGACCCAGAGGCATTGTGTTACTCAGCTGAAGAATTCCTCTCCTCCCCTGCCTCCATTTATAAAGGGGAAACAAAACCCAGAGCTATATGCTCTCGTGGCCCTGAGCCAGCTCTTCAAATGTCATTCCTGGGGAGCTGCTCTTCCAGGGCAGGGCACAGTCTCCGGCAGAAAAATTCTCTCGGGAGAATTATTATCTCTCTTCGGGAGAATTAGAGTCCTTCTCCTGCTTGCCCATGTGGTCGTGGGCCTTCCCCAGTCACCACCTACCCGCAAGAGGCCCTGGATTCTCCATCACCACCCTTGGGTATCCTAGGTCTGAATCCTCGAGGGCAGAGTGGGGCGTGGAGCTCCTCTTGGCCCCATGGAGATGACTGGGGCTGGTTTCTGGGTCTCCATTCCAGCCCCGGGTGGTGCTGGTGCATTCCAGCAAAGGGAACCACCAAAAGACACCTTTTGCCCTTGTCCATGGCCTGGTGTCCTCACCTCTATTTGCTTTGAGAACCTCAGACAGGTTTTGGATTCTTCAGGGCTTGTCTTGCTACCCTTGGATTCTGGTTAGAACTAGGCAGCCCTGGGGAAGCTGGCACCAGTCTCTCTGATTTGCATCTTGCTGGAGAGTCAGTCCTAGGACCAGGTGAGGTCTGAACTTGAGAGGCCTGCCAGGTGAGATCCCAGAGCTGGGCTGGCAGATGCAATGGGAGTGATGTAGGGTGAGCAACAGGGGAAGGGGTGAATAGTGATACCATCCAGGGGTTGGGCTGATAAGGACCTCAAAGGTTCCCTGCCTCCCACGCCTTCCTGGATACATAGTCCTTTTTCTATCTGGAGGAAGAGGGATCTCTAGGAAACTGGGGTTTGAGTCTGTCAGTGGCTACTATTTACCATGGACAAACCATTTCATGTTCCCACACCTCAGTTTCTTCAACTGGAAAACAAGGAAATCAGGCTGGATGATCAATTAGGTCCCTTCTAACACTGATGTACATTTTAAGACTATTTTATATTCCTGGCCCATTGAGAACAATAAATGCTGGTTTATGAAGATGGCATCAGAGGTAAGGAGCAGTGGCTGCACTTTGCTGGAGTGGCCATGAAGAGAGACCCTACGTCCAAAGTAAGAGAAACCCAAGTAAGACAGTAGGCACTGAGAGAGGGGATCAGAGGGAAGACAGACTAAAACCACAATCACAGACAACTAGCCAATCTGATCACATGAACCACAGCCTTGTTTAACTCAGTGAAACTAAGTCATGCCGTGCGGGGCCACCCAAGACGGCCGGGTCATGGTGGAGAGGTCTGACACAATGTGGTCCACTGGAGAAGGAAATGGCAAGCCACTTCAGTATTCTTGCCTTGAGAACTCCATGAACGGTATGAAAAGGCAAAAAGATAGGACATTAAAAGATGAACTCTCCAGGTCGGTAGGTGCCCAATATGCTACTGGAGATCAGTGGAGAAATAACTCCAGAAAGAATGAAGGGAGGGAGCCAAAGCAAAAACAACACCCAGTTGTGAATGGGACTGGTGATGGAAGCAAGGTCCGATGCCGTAAAGAGCAATATTGCATAGGAACCTGGAACGTTAGGTCCATGAATCAAGGCAAATTGGAAGTGGTCAAACAGGAGATGGCAAGATTGAATATCGACATTCTAGGAATCAGTGAACTAAAATGGACTGGAATGGGTGAATTTAACTCAGGTGACCATTATATCTACTACTGTGGGCAAGAATCCCTTAGAAGAAACGGAGTAGCCCTCATAGTCAACAAGAGTCCAAAATGCAGTACTTGGATGCAATCTCAAAAATGACAGAATGATCTCTGTTTGTTTCCAAGGCAAACCATTCAATATCACGGTAATCCAAGTCTATGCCTCGACCAGTAACGCTGAAGAAGCTGAAGCTGAACAGTTCTATGAAGACCTACAAGACCTTCTAGAACTAACACCCAAAAAAGATGTCTTTTTCATTATAGGGGATTGGAATCCAAAAGTAGGAAGTCAAGAAACAGCTGGAGTAATAGGCAAATTTGGCCTTGGAGTACAGAATGAAGCAGGGCAAAGGCTAATAGAGTTCTGCCAAGAGAATGCACTGGTCATAGCAAACACCCTCTTCCAAGAACACAAGAGAAGACTCTACAAATGGACATCAACAGATGGTCAACACTGAAATCAGATGGATTATATTCTTTGCAGCCAAAGATGGAGAAGCTCTATCCAGTCTGCAAAAACAAGACCGGGAGCTGACTGTGGCTCAGATCATGAACTCCTTATTGCCAAATTCAGACCGAAATTGAAGAAAATGGAGAAAACCACTAGATCATTTTCCATTTTCAGGTATGACCTAAATCAAATCCCTTGTGACTCTACAGTGGAAGTGAGAAATAGATTTAAGGGACTAGATCTGACAGACAGAGTGTCTAATGAACTATGGACAGAGGTTCGTGACATTGTATAGGAGACGGGAATCAAGACGATCCTCAAGAAAAAGAAATGCAAAAAAGCAAAAGAGCTGTCTGAGGAGGCCTTACGAATAGCTGTGAAAAGAAGGGAAGTGAAAAGCAAAGGAGAAAAGGAAAGATACCCATTTGAATGCAGAGTTCCAAAGAATAGCAAGGAGAGATAAGAAAGCCTTCCTCAGTGATCAATGCAAAGAAATAGAGGAAAACAATAGAATGGGAAAGACTAGAGATCTCTTCAAGAAAATTAGAGATACCAAGGGAACATTTCATGCAAAGATGGGCTCATAAAGGACAGAAATGGTAGGAACTTAACAGAAGTGGAAGATATTAAGAAGAGATGGCAAGAATACACAGAAGAACTGTACAAAAAAGATCTTCATGACCCAGATAATCACAATGGTGTGATCACTCACCTAGAGCCAGACATCCTGGAATGTGAAGTCAAGTGGGCCTTAGAAAGCATCACTATGAACAAAGCTCGTGGAGGTGATGGAATTCCAGTTGAGCTATTTCAAATCCTGAAAGATGATGTTGTGAAAGTACTGCACTCAATATGCTAGCAAATTTGGAAAACTCAGCAGTGGCCACAGGGCTGGAAAAGGTCAGTTTTCATTCCAATCCCAAAGAAAGGCAATGCCAAAGAATGCTCAAACTACCGCACAATTGCACTCATCTCACAAGCTAGTAAAGTAATGCTCAAAATTCTCCAAGCCAGGCTTCAGGAATACATGAACCATGAACTTCCAGATGTTCAAGCTGGTTTTAGAAAAGGCAGAAGAACCAGAGATCAAATTGCCAAAATCTGCTGGATCATGGAAAAAGCAAGAGAGTTCCAGAAAAACATCTATTTCTGCTTTACTCACTATGCCAAAGCCTTTGACTGTGTGAATCACAATAAACTGTGGAAAATTCTTCAGGACATGGGAATACCAGCCCACCTGACCTGCCTCTTGGGAAACCTGTATGCAGGTCAGGAAGCAACAGTTCGAACTGGACATGGAACAACAGACTGGTTCCAAATAGGAAAAGGAGTGCGTCAAGGCTGTATATTGTTACCCTGCTTATTTAACTTATATGCAGAGTACATTATGAGAAACGCTGAGCTGGAAGAAGCACAAGCTGGAACCAAGATTGCCGGGAGAAATATCAATAACCTCAGATATGCAGATGACACCACCTTTATGGCAGAAAGTGAAGAGGAACTAAAGAGCCTCTTGATGAAAGTGAAAGTGGAGAGTGAAAAGGTTGGCTTAAAGCTCAACATTCAGGAAACGAAGATCATGGCATCCGGTCCCATCACTTCATGGCAAATAGACGGAGAAACAGTGGAAAAAGTAGGTGACTTTATTTTTCTGGGCTCCAATTTCACTGCAGATGATGATTGCAGACATGAAATTAAAAGACGCTTACTCCTTGGAAGGAAGGTTATGACCAACCTAGAAAGCATATCGAAAAATAGAGATATTGCTTTGCCAACAAAGGTCCATCTAGTCAAGCCGATGGTTTTTCCAGTGGTCATGTATGGATGTGAGAGTTGGACTATAAAGAAAGCTGAGCACTGAAGAATTGATGCTTTTGAACTGTGGTGCTGGAGGACTCTTGAGAGGCCCTTGGACTGAAAGGAGATCCCACCAGTCCATCCTAAAGGAGATCAGTCCTGAGTGTTCATTTGAAGGACTAATGTTAAAGCTGAAATGCCAATACTTGGCCACCTGATGCGAAGAGCTTACTCATTTGAAAAGACCCTGATGCTGGGAAAGATAGAGGGCAGGAGGAGAAGGCGAAGACAGAGGATGAGATGGTTGGATGGCATCACCGACTTGATGGACATGGGTTTGGGTGGACTCTGGCAGTTAGTTTTGGACAGGGAGGCCTGTTGTGCTGCGGTTCATGGGGTTGCAAAGAGTCGGACACGACTGAGTGACTGAATTGAATCGAACTATGAAGGATAGGCACCATCTCTTTCCTGCTTCTTTGCCGGGAAGTCTGCCGGGCTTGGCCCAGCTGAGATGACAAGACTTCTAGAACTACTCCTAGGAGGGATAGCTATATCACTTGAGAAGTAGTGGTAGTAAGATCAAGTTTCCGAAGAATATGAAAGCCTATGTTTTTTAAACAGCATAAAGCAAGGTTTGATTAAGTTAAGCTGGTATACTTCCCTGCCTCCAAGTGTGTTTCTGTCTCTTCCACTCGGCAGGACAAAATTTTGACTTGTTAGTTTCTTTCCTGTCTGTTATTCTCTACACATTCTATTTGAATATTGGATTGCAATTTAGCTTGCCTTGTGTTGGTTTAGTATCCACAGGCCAGCTTTGAGTTATTTGGGCATAGGGACCATGATCTCCTTTGTTTTGTGCAGTGAAGTGTCTTGCACATAAGCTTTGTCCAAGAGCGTTAGTGCCTGAGAGCCAGGCTTTACCTGTGTGCTTACCTCGCTTTCCAGCGCCAGGAACAGTGTCTGGCTCGCAGTAATATTCACTGATGTTTGCTGAATGAGTAGAATGTCACACGCATGAAGAGTAAGTGATCACAAGTGCTTCCTGGCTTGTGCTGAGCCGTTCTCGCTTTCGCTGCCGCCTTGGACTAACTGGTGTTAGAGTTTCCTTCTTCTCCCCACTCCTTCCTCCCCGCCCCACCCTCTTTTTCTCCGCCCCCCCCTTCCTCCTCCTCCTCCTCTTCTCCTTCTCCTCCTTCCTCTTCCACAGACTCCTGGGCTCTCAGGTCTCTGGCTTCTGTCCCCACTCCTCTCATGTCCTCTGCTGGGAACCCTAGCCATGCTTTGTGACAACATCTGCTTCTTTCATGCTGATGGTATAACGTGTGCCCAAACCTCCGAACTTCGCTAGAGTTAAGTTCCTACATTTCCTGTTGACTGTCAGCCAGTTAACAGAATCACAGAGTTATCAGCTATGGAAGGAAACTTAGAAGTTGTCTAATCAGATCCCTTCGGAGAAGGCAATGGCACCCCGCTCCAGTACTCTTGCCTGGAAACTCCAATGGACGGAGGAGCCTGGTAGGCTGCAACAAGACTGAGTGACTCCACTTTCACTTTTTACTTTCATGCATTGGAGAAGAAAATGGCAGCCCACTCCAGTGTTCTTGCCTGAAGAATCCCAGGGACGGGGGAGCCTGGTGGGCTGCCGTCTATGGGGTTGCAGAGTTGGACACGACTGAAGTGACTTAGCAGCAGCAGCAGCAGCAGCAGCAGCAATAAGACCCCTTACCTAAACTTCCTATGCTTTTCTCCACTTCCATCAGTTCCCTCACAAGGCAGCCCATCTCCTTGCTGTCTGGACCTGCTGGTTTTCCTGTATTTTCCTTCTTTCTCTTCATCTGTCCTCTTGTCTAAATTATTAGCCTCTCAACTGCAGTGGCCATATCTTCCATGAGTCAATTACCATCTGTTTAGAAATAGTAAATATTTGATAATATGAAGAGTTTGAATATTTGGACTTCGGTGAGAGGTGCTGTTCCCTAAATAGATTTTGGGGGTCCTTCCCTTCCCTCTAGTTTTGGAATTAGAAAGCCCTGGGTTAAATTCAAACTCTACCATTTAGCAGCTACAACCTTTAGGAAAGTTTCTTCTCTGAGTCTTAATTTCCTCATCTACAAAGTAGTGATAATAGCAGTACCTATCTCATAAGCTTGGTATGTGGACTTATGAGCTATTATAAATTCAGCACTGACAGGACCTGGCATATACCACGGGCTCTAAAGATAGGAGTTGTTCTTCTCATTAGGGTGACATTAATAGCTGACTGGAACTCTAGGCCAGCCACAAAGCAATACGTAACTCTTGCCCTGCAGTTTCCTCTCCTTGGTTCATCTCTCAACACAATACTAAAACCACTGTGTGCATGATCAGATACTTAGTCGTGTCTGACCCTTTGTGACCCCTGCAAATGCAGCCCACCAGGCTCCTCTGTCCATGGATCTTTTCCAGAAAAGAATACTGGAATGGGTTGCCACACCTTCCTCCAAGGGATTTTCCCAACCAAGGGATCGAACCTGTGTCTCTTGCATCTCTCGGCATTGGCAGGTGGAGTCCTTACCACTGAGCCACCTGGGAAGCCCGACTGAAACCACAGCCTTCCTTTATTCTCTGGGTCAAGGTACAAAGATCAGTTAGTCTTCCCTTCATATAAGTCCATTAATTTGTGCTTCTGGATATGGAAATATTTTGTTACTTACGTAGACACTACAGGGGAACAGAAAAGAAGGAAAGGACTCTGAATGTGAGGCTCTGTGCTGAGCTGCCTTATGTCATGATGCCTGCCCTTGGAGAACTTGTAGTCTGGTGGGAAGGAAAGGTCTGCAAGTGGGGAGTAAGGAAACATTAGTTCCCCATGACGGAGCTATATTGTGATGGCCCAACACAGTTGAGAGGCTCTTTAATACAGTGGTTAAGAGGTTAGTGGCTTATCAGGTGGCACTGGTGGTAAAGAATCCATCTGAGAATGCAGGAGATGCAAGAGACCTGGATTCGATCCCTGGCTCGGGAAGATCCCCTGGAGGAGGTTGTAGCAACCCACTCCGGTATTCTTACCTGGAGAATCCCATGGACAGAGGAGCCTGGTGGGCTACTGTCCACGGGGTCACAAAAGAGTCAGACATGACTGAGTGACTGGGCATTGCGGGTCAAGAGGTTAGTTCTGGAATCACAAAGACCAGGATTCTCATCTTGGTTCTGCCCCCATGGTGCTTGCGTGACTTTGCAGAAGTCATCTCTCTAGATCTCGGTTGCCTCACCCGGGCTCCCTTGGTGAGGATAAAAGGCGGTCATGCCCTGGAAAACGTTCAGCACCGTGCACGCCACGTTAGCAAGGGCCTCTTAAGTGTTGGTCCTGTTGTTAGACGCACTTTCTGCATTCAGAAAAAATACCCCACTGAGGCCTGTGCTAACCAGCAGGAATGGGGTTTAGATAAGTTACGAGGAGAGGGGCATGCTCTCTAGGTGGAAAACAAAGTGAAAAAAAAAAAACAATGGCAGGGAGCCGAGAAAGACTAATGGGATGTACCAGGACTCCAGCGGAGAACGTGAGCTGGGAAGTTACGAGACACACCGTGGGACCGGCTGGGGGAGAGCTGAAGTCGAACGCGGAGCCCTCGTCTTCTCCGCCTGCCCCAGCACTTCCCTCAGCCAGGGCTGGTTATCGTCTCCTGCAATTCTTGGCCTAATTAGATGAACTGTGACTTTCACAGCTAGCGAATTTCAGAGGTTTTCTCTCTTCCTGAGCGCCTCCATTCAGCTTCCCGGTTCACAGCGCTATAAATGTCCCTTTCTCCTAAGAACGTCAGATTTGGTCAGCGAGTTCGCGGAACCTTATCTGTGCTATTCACGAGAAGCTATGCAGCGTCTTTGCTGTCAGCCTTTATTATCTTTCAGACAGAAGTATCTGCCTCCTTTTGGAGTCAGACAGCCTGGCTTCGCCAGTAACTGCATGACCTCGAGCAAGTTACTTAACATCCCAGCTCCCTTTCCTCGTGTGTAAAATGTGAGTAATGTGCCAGTAATCCGTTTACTGCCCGTCAGCAACGCGTTCACCTTCCCTGCCTGCTCTGCAGCTCTGACTGGACCCCGAGCCTTCTCGCTCCGGTAAGTATGATGTGAAGCTTTGCCAATAGAGGGCGCGACCTCAGATATCGGTTATTGTAATCATTTAAAAGGTCTGTCGAGGTTTCTTTTTGGGGGTGATAAAAATGTTCTGGAATCTCCTGAATGTTACGTAAATGTACATTTTAGAGTGGTTAAAATGGTGAAGCTTATATTATGTGACGTTTGTATGCATGCGTGTTAAGTCACTTCAGTTGTGTCCGACTCTTTGGGACCCCATGGACTGTAGCCCCCCCAGGCTCCATGGAGTGGGTTGCCATGTCCTCTTCCAGGGGATCTTCTCCATCCGGGGATCAAACCCACTTCTCTTACTCCTCCCATTTTGGCATGCAGATTCTTTACCAGTTCCTGCCTGGAGAATCCCAGGGGCTGGGAAGCCGCCATCTATGGGGTTGCACAGAGTCGGACACGACTGAAGCGACTTAGCAGCAGCAGCAGCAGTGCCACCTGGGAAGCCCATGTGTCAGTCACTTCCGCCCATAAAATAAGAGGGTTGTTGTGAAGCTGGGACAAATTAGTTAATAGAAGAAATTTACAACAGTGCTCAGAACAAAGTGAGTGGTCTACCATGGTGACTGTGATTTTGATGAACTATTTAGCAGGCTATCACAGGACTGGCTCTCCTCTGAGCTACGGAGACCCTTGCATGTCTTCCTGGCTGCAAGGCTCTTCCTGCGGCTCCTGCTGGTGTCTTTCCAGTCGACTCTTTGGGGGATGGAATGAATGCCTGTCCTCCCACTCCTCCAGAATTGCTCCAGACAGCTGAGGCCCGGCTGGAGTAACCCCCTCATAGTTTAGAAGAGCAGAGGAAAGTCAAAATAAAGGGTCAGGTTCTGGGCTCTGTGTCCCAGGGTTCTGGGGCTCTGGGCCAGAGTTTAAATGGATAATGACCAGCGCTGATGATGCCAGGCCTCCCCACTGTCTACTGTCCCAGTGTGGTGACTCTGGACCACGCCCACAGTCCCCAGTTCCTCCTGAGGGAGGAGGAGATGCCTGGTTGGAGGCTCCCAAAGCTCCATGGTCAGTGCGGGATGGGTTGGCTCACAGGACAGAGATGCAGGGAAAAGCAACAGGAGCAGTATGATAGGGTTTGAAGAAATCCTGGGGGCTGGCCTGGGGCAGACCTTTCCGTAGGATATAATCATAGATGATGACGGAGGAAGGAAAAGTGGAGAAAGATGTAGAGGCGTAAAATCTATGGAATAGTCCTTTTCATATCACTTAGCCTAGAAGACCAGTGTTTCCATTCTCTGTTCTTTCATCCATACAAAACCCAGAGTTTTCAGGACAGCCCTAACTCAGAAGTGTTCCGCCTGACCACTCCACCTTACCTGCCTTATCGGGTCACTTGTCCTAACTCTTGATTAGGAAAACACAGCCGTTGGTCAAATCCCTTTGCCTTCAGCCTCACCTTTGGTTGGGGCTGCTTGCTGGGGGCTTGTCAGGGAGCAGGAGAGGAGCGTGCTACTGCCTTGGGCTGCCTCCCTGGAGATGTGTGTGTCTTCAGCCTGACGCTGTGGTGGGATGGGGAAAGTACCACAAGCATGTGCCTTGTGCTGGGACTCCTCTGTCATGCTGTATCCATTTTCCATTAAGCCAGCTCAGGAAGGTGCAGGGAGCCAACCCCTGTGCAGAAAGTTAGAGAAACTAGCTACCTGCTCTCAGGACCCATGCATCTGACCCCTGTGTCTGTGGGGTAGCCTCGACTTCTGGGTGGCATTGGATCTGGGGTCCTGGAGCTGCCAGGATAACTCCTCTGAAGACTCCCCTTGGACCTCCCCTCAGACACAGTTACCAAAGGTGTTTTTCATCTTGATTAATCAGCTCCTCTTCTCACGTTTCTCGGGTCACAGCTGCATTGTTATCTGATGGGCTCAGTGCCAGCTCCATGAAGCCTGACAGTTACAAAGGGTGGATTAGCAGCAAAAGAATATTTATTAGAAAAAACAACCCTCTTTTTATTCTTCGGTCCTTTTATGTGGAGTTTGCAATATATATTGCCTGGGTGAAATAGAAACAGCCCGCTGCTAACTGTGAGCAGAAGTCCCATATCTGGGCTATTGGCGATGCTGGGTGAGTGGTGATGGTTCTTCTTGCCAGCTGTGGAGGACCCTTCTCAGTCACTCCTGGAGAATCTTGCTCAATATCACACCCCAGAGACATCTACAGAGTGACTGACTTTCTCCAGAAAGAGGAGCATCCTCTTGTGAATGGGTCTCATTTCTCCCCCTAATCTCCAGAGCCAGGGATGAGTAGATTGTTTAATAATTATTTTTCAATTTAGTAGCTACACTTTTTTGGGGGGGATTTGTTGAATGGTATTATGGGAGAAAACAGATGTTCCAATAAAAAAAAAATTGGAGGCAGTAGTGATTTTCGTTACCCACTTACAGAGAGACCCTGCCTTGCAGGGAATTCTAGCTCTCCAAGGAAGATTTTAATTCTGATTTTGAGACTCTGGTGGTGGGATTGCAAGTCAGAGGTGTTTGCATCTGGCTGCTGCAAGCCTGAGAAGGGTCCTGATTGGGCCCCAGAGTCCCTGTGATGTCTCAAAGAACATGCTCTGTCAGGGCACACGCAGTTTGAGTAAATTCTCAAGAGATGTCCAGCTTCTCACCCCAGCCTGTGAGCTGCTGTATGGTACCTGCCTAGGCCTGCCTGCTTCTGATGTAGTGTGACACTGGGGGGAGGTAAGAGGCACTGACTTGCTGATGCCAGTGGTGTCATTGTTTAGAATCCGGGCCAACCTGGGCTCTGGGAGTCATGGGGAAACAGACAAGTCAGGATCTCTGGACCAGGAGTTGGGTTTCTGGAGTGTGGAAGGAGAATCACTGTCAGAGGAGAAACCAAGAAAGGTATTTGAGCTGTAAGGGACACTGGAAGTGAAGACCCCAAATCTTGCCTCCGCCAACATCCAAATTCCCTTCTATATCGCCACTTCATTTGTCACACATACTCCTACTGTGTTCTCTATTGCGTGGTCTCCTGGGGGACACCACAAAGAGAAGTGTCTTTTTTTTTAAATTTGAAGGATCATTGGTTTACAGAATTTTGTTGTTTTCTGTCAGACCTCAACATGAATCAGTCATAGGTATACATATATCCCCTCCCTTTTGAAGCTCCCTCCTGGCTCCCTCCCGATCCTACCCCTTGTTTGAGTGTCCTGAGCCACACAGCAAATTCTTGTTGGCTATCTATTCTACATACGGTAATGTAAGTTTCCATGTTACACTTCACATACATTTCACCCTCTCCTCCCCCTCCCCATGTCCATAAGTCTGTTCTCTATGTCTGTTTCTTCATTTGCTGCCCTGTAAATAAGTTCTTCAGTACCATTCTTCTAGATTCCATATATATGTGTTGGTGCTGCTGCTGCTAAGTCGCTTCAGCCGTGTCCGACTCTGTGCGACCCGACCCCATAGACGGCAGCCCACCAGGCTCTGTGCGACCCCATAGACGGCAGCCCATGAGGCTCCGCCGTCCCTGGGAGTCTCCAGGCAAGAACGCTGGAGTGTGTTGCCATTTCCTTCTCCAATGCATGAAAGTGAAAAGTGAAAGTGAAGTCACTCAGTCGTGTCCAACTCTTGGCAACCCCATGGACTGCAGCCTCCCAGGCTCCTCTGCCCATGAGATTTTCCAGGCAAGAGTACTGGAGTGGGTTGCCATTGCCTTCTCCAGTTAGAAGATAAATATTATTATCTTTCTCTTTCTGACTCACTTCACTCTGTATATAGGTACTAGGTTCATCTACCTCATCAGTACTGACTCAAATGCATTCCTCTTTATGGCTGATAATATCCCATTGTGTATATGCACCACAACTTCTTTATCCATTCACCTGTCGATGGACATCTAGGTTGCTTCCATGTTCTAGGTATTGTAAATAGTGCTGCAATGAACAATGGAATACATGTGTCTTTTTCAATTTTGGTTTCCTCAGGGTATATGCCTAGGAGTGGGATTGCTGGGTCATATGGCGGTCTTATTCCTAGTTTTTTAAGGAATCTCCATACCGTCTTCCACAGTGGCTTTATCAGTTTACATTCCTACCAACAGTGCACGAGTGTTCTCTTTTCTCCACAGCCTCTCCAGCATTTATTGTTTGTAGACTTTTTGATGATGGCCATTCTGACTGGTGTGAGGTGAGATCTCACTGTGGTTTTGCATTTCTCTAATAATGTGCAACGTTAAGCATCTTTTCATATGTTTGTTAGCCATCTATATGTCTTCTTTGGAGAAATGTCTGTTTAAGTCTTTTTCCCACTTTTTGATTGGGTTGTTTGTTTTTCTGTCATTGAGTTGTATGAGCTGCTCATATATTTTGGAAATTAATCCTTTGTCAGTTGTTTCATTTGCTATTATTTTCTCCCATTCTGAGGGTTGTGTTTTCACTTTGCTTATAGTTTCCTTTGCTGTGCAAAAGCTTTTAAGTTTAATTAGGTCCTGCTTGTTTACTTTTGTTTTTATTTCTGTTACTCTAGGAGGTGGGTCATAGAGGCTCTTGCTTTGATTTATGTCATTGAGTGTTCTGCCTATGTTTTCCTCTAAGAGTTTTATAGTTTCTAGTGTTACATTTAGGGCTTTGTCCATTTTGAGATTATCTTTGTATATGATGCTAGGAAGTGTTCTAATTTCATTCTTTTACATGTAGCTGTCCAGTTTTCCCAGTGCCATTTATTGGAGAGGCTGTCTTTGTCCCATTGTATATTCTTGCTTCTTTTATAAAAAATAAGGTATCTATAGGTGCGTGGGTTTATTTCTTGGCTTTCTATGAAAAGTGTCTTTCTAAAGAGTTTTGGAAGCATCAAGAGAAAACAGTAGGTGCTGGGGTCTTGAGGAGATGTAACTGCTCACTCTCTAGCCCTCCTTTACCAATTTTTTTTTTTCATTTACTTTCATTTCCTGCTAGCAATCCTCCCCTTTCTCATTTTAGATTGAAGTATAGTTGATTTAAAATGTTGTGTTAGTTTCTGGTGTATAGCAAAGTGATTGTTATACCTCATTCTCTCTCTCTCTCTATATATATATATGTGTATATATATTCTTTTTCATATTCCTTTATTTTTCTTCTTATTGTACTAGTCTTGGTCATAATCTCTCATCTAGGTTACTACAATAGCTTTCTAACTGGACTTTCAATTTTTTCCTCTTTTCTAAAAAAATTATTTACTTATTTATGGCTGTGCAGTACTATTTTGGCCACCTGATGTGGAAAAGACCCCAAGGCTGGGAAAGATTGAGAGCAGGAGGAGAAGGGGGCAACAGGTGGCTGGATGGCACCACTGACTCAATGGACATGAGTTTGAGCAAACTCTGGGAGATAGTGAAGGACCGGGTAGGCTGGTGTGCTTCAGTCCATGGGATCACAAGGAGTCAGACATGACTTACTAACTGAACAGTGTCTGCGCCGTGTCTTCGGTCTCTAGTTGCGGCCAGCGGGGGGCTACTCTTCCTTGTGGTGCACGGGCTTCTCTTTGCGGTGGCTTCTCTTGTTGTGGAGCACAGGCTCTAGGCGTGCAGCCTTCAGTAGTTGTGGTTGTGGGCTTAGTTGCTCCGCGGCATGTGGAATCTTCCTGGGGATCGAACCCACGTCTCTTACGTCGGCAGGAGGGTTCCTATCCACTGTGCTACCAGGGAAGTCCCACTTTTCTCCTCTTCTTAAATTTACCTTTTAATCTGGGCCCAGATTAATCTTCCAAAAGTCTCCAATCATTTAAAACTGTCACTAACTCCCCAGGACCAACCCCCAAATCTCCAGTCTACACAGAAGGGCAGAATTGGGAGTTCCCCAGTCTTCCTTTTTGGCCTTCTCCTTGGGGGGACTGCCAGCTCTGTGAGGTTAAGGACTCTGTGTGTTTTGCTTTCTGGTGTAGCCCTGCGGTCAGCATGGGACTTGCACACAGCTCAGGAACTGGCCTGCGGCAGGGCTGAGCGGTGCTTGCGAACAACTTCCCCAATCATGCATGCTACCGCCTACCAGAGCCTCACTGCCTCCCCGAAACACCCCGCCTTTCCCCCTCCTCTGCTGCTGCACATGTTCTCAGAATGCATGTCCCACCATGTATGTTCCATTCCTACCCACTTTTCAAGGTCCACAAACCTTGCTTCTTTCGTGAAGTCTCTGTGAGTCCCCAGAGAGACAAGACCGCCCCTCTTGGAGCTGCAGTGGCAGTTTGTCCCCGCCCATGGCACTTGGCGTGGTTTACCTTTATTCTCACATCTTGCTCTACTAAGGTTTGAGCTACTTGAGGGTAGGGATTATCTTTTTTTAATTCATCCTTTGAAGTACCTGAGACAGTGTCTTTCTTTGAAAAGTACTAGGTAAATCTTATTGAATCAATAAATGAATACATAGGTGACTGGTAAATCTTTTACTCTTATCTGCAAGCCTGGTTGATTAGTAACCACACGGTCTTACTGCTTTAACGGTGATGAATGACTTTGAGGCCAATTAGCATTCACCTACGCGGCTGCTGCTGGCTTGACTAATCCACTCCAATAAATGTGAACAAATTAGCATGTGTTGTCTTACAGCAAAAATGACATCAAAGTGAATCCCATGCCAAGTTCTGAGGGTGCTGGATTGTATAAACTTGGGCTGCGGATGGGAGACGCCCTGAAGTTTTATCCACGAGGGCCTCCAGCTTTCTCCCAGCTGACTGCTCTCCTGGATCCTTCCAAAGACGCATTTCAAGGTCATGGACAGGTCAGGGGAAGTCAATCAAATCCTTGAGACTTTGCTAATTCCCTTTGTATATCTAGCTTCTCCATTAAGTTTTTTTTTTTTAAATTTCATTTATTTTTAATTGAAGCATAATTACTATATTGTGTTGGTTTCTTCCATACAGCAACATGGATCAGCCATTGTTATTGTTGTTCAGTTGTGTCTGACTCTCTGTGACCCCATGAACTGCAGCATGCCAGGCTTCCCTGTCCTTCACCATCTCCTGGAGTTTGCTCAAACCCATGTCCATTGAGTCAGTGATGCCATCCAACCAACTCATCCTCTGTTGTCCCCTGCTCTTCCTGCCTGCAATCTTTCCCGGCATCAGGGTCTTTTCTAATGAGTCAGCTCTTTGCAAGCACCAAGTGTATTATTACTCATTTCATGGACATTAACAGGTCCCTTAGATGTTGTGGGCTTGTGTTTAGCTGCCTGTGGCATGAGAGATGGGCAAAGTGTCTAAGGATTCCCTTGGGGAAGGTAGGCTAGCCCTCTGGGTGGCAGTCTGTATGGGCACTTGATTGAATCACCTGGCACACATGATTCTTTGGGCTTGGTCCAGTGAGGACCCTGAACACGTTCCATCAGTCTGGCCCAGTGCTAGGTTAAGGGCCTGTCCTGGGTGTCATTTCAAGTTCTTCTGGAAGTTCTGTGCTGTCTGGGGAGCCCTGGCATGGATATAAAGGTCTTTGCTTCTCAAGATCTCCAAGATAGAGCTGTGGTCATTTGTGAGCAGTGGACTGAGGGGCAGAACCTAATATCACAGGATGACTTAGGGGAAGATGACTCAGCCCACAAGCCTTCCTGGCCCAGCCACCACCGTGAGCTGTCAGCAGGGGGAGCTCTGTCACCGTGGTGCCTACTTTTGCTGCAGCTGGGGTGAGGGTCTGGGGTGAGCATCTGTCCGGGGTGAGTGTCTGTCCGGGGTCAGGGTCTGTCTGGGGTCAGCGTCTGTCCAGGGTGAGCATCTGTCTGGGGACCTGAGAAGGGGCTTCAGGACTGGCCAGTGGAGATTCTCTTCCGCAGGCCTGTGCTGAAGAGCCGCCATGTCTAGAGTCAGGGCTGAGAAGCCATAGCTGGAAAGGAAGTGGAACTCCATGGTGCCTGGTGCCCTTGGTTGGGAGGATGCTCAGCACACAAAGAAAAAGCATGAATGTCCTGACTGGGGGAGACTTAGAGGGAAAGGAGAGAGGGGTGTAGCTTCATCAGAAGCTGTCACAGCCCCTACCTACTAGGATTGCCCTCTCTTCCTCACTTGAGCAGGGCTGCCTGTGTGGACCAGCTGCGGTGGGGGCCCAACATGTGGAGCCCAGAGCTCCCAAGTGTTCCCTATGTGGGAGCCTCAAGCCCATGCTCCATGAGTGGCCCTCGGGGGTGCCCGCCCTGGCCCCAGCTGGTCTGCTGCACCCAGTGGCAGAAAGGCTCTAAACAAGAGGGTTTCCAAGTGGCGGTAGTCCTCCTTGACTCAGGCTGACTGTCTTCACTGCACTCAGATGGTGAAGAGGTGAGGAAGGGTCAAAGGAGAATCCTTCCCTTCCAGGGCTTGCGGTGGCTGTGTGAGAGCTTAGGGGGCCAGCCGTGTGTGTGCACGTGTGCTCAGGACTCATGTGGTGGAGGGTGGCGGCACAGGCGTCCATCTCCTGCAGGTCTCAAGCACAGATGGGGCTTGTATTTTCCTGCTCTCAGGAGACCTCAGGGCCACCTTGTCTCCATTTTCATGCTAGGTGAAGTCCTGGAAGCTGAGGGCAGGACAACATATTTGTTGTCAGTCCTGCATACATGTGAGATGCGGCTGTGTGCCGTGGGCTTTGGAGCAGGACGAGCCTGGAAGGTGTGAGAGGCTGAGCCTGGAGCCGTTTCTTCCAGGCAGGTAGGGGAGAAGTCTAGTAGAAGTGTGGCCCTGTGGCCTTGTTCAGATCCTCCCAACCCCTACTGGTGACTTCTGAGTCAAATTATTTATGCCTTAACACTGAGACTGAGATTGATGTTGGGGTGCCAGGGAGGGCTGTTGGCTCAGAGGTGGGGGAGGGGTTTGCTAGACACCTTAGTGATGGTCCCTGGGACCAGAAGAACATTCCCTGCATCCTTCCTTGGGGTCAGAGAAAAGACTGCCCTACCTGGGGCATCTTTGGAGAATCCTAATGGACAGAGGTTTTAGAGATTCTGTTTGAGTGAACGGAGGAGGAACCAGCTTCCTGTTTGTGATGGACTTTGCAGGGAACCACAGAGCTTCAGAGTTGGAGAAGTACTGACTCTTCAGTTTCCGTGCTCTGTGAGTCCCTCGAGTTTGGTCTCAATGGTACCTTGAGGAATCGCTGTGATGCGCCACCAATTGTGGGTCTCGATGTAGCGTTGCTGACCAAGCCAGCCTCCCTTTCTCTTTCTTGCACACTGAGTGGTCTAGGCCCTCTGTGGTGCGGGTACCATTTAATATGTGGTCCAGGTGGGAGCCCGCAAGGACAGTCTGCCCTTCAGCACATGCAAGTGCAGACTTTAAGTTTAGAAATCCGTTGGCTTAGCTCTGTTCACTAGAAGCAGAGTAACTCTCTTGAATTGTTCGGGTTAGAGTTTTCGCATCATGATGAACCCATACTCAAGATCAAACCTCCCTATCTGCATCTATGTTAGGTAAGCGGGCAGGGCTGAGGGCTCAGGTCAGCATAGCTGGCTACGTCATCTCTTTCTGCCCTGAGCTCTTCTATGGCTCCCTACTGCTTCTAGATAAAGATAAAAGTCTTTAGAAAGTCTACAAGGCCCCCACATGGCATAATTTCTGGAGAAACGTGCTCTTCAGACCTATCTTACATCATTCTCAGGACTCCAAACAGTCAGGATCTCTTAGTTAAGTTTTTTTTTTTCCATTTCTTCCCCAACTTTATTGAGATATAATTGATGTAAAACATTGTCTAAATGTAAAGTGTACAATGGGTTTACCTAGTGACTCAGTGTTAAAGAACTCACCTGCCAAGCAGGAGACACAGGTTCAATCCCTGGGTTGGGAAGATCCCCTGGAGAAGGAAACAGCAGCACACTCCAGTATTCTTGCCTGGAGAATCCCATGGACAGAGGAGCCTGGTGGGCTACAGTCCATGGGGTCACAAAGAGTTGGACATGACTTAGTGACTAAACAACAATAACAACACAGTGTACAGTGGGTTGATTAGATATACTTGATGTCATATATTGCAAAATGATGACCACCACAGCATTAGCTAACACCTCCATCACATCACGAAGTTACTGTCATGTGACGAGAACATATAATATTAACTCTCTTAGCAACCTTCAAACTACTATATATATATGTATAATGCGGTTCTGCTAAATATAGCCATCCTGCTGTACGTTAGATTCCCAGAACTTTTTCATCTTATAACTGAAGTTTATATCTTTTGACCAGCATCAACATCTCCCCATTTCTGTCACTCCTTTGCCCCCAATACCCACCATTTAACTATGTTTCTATGACTTTGACTTTTTTTAGATTTCATGCAAAAGTGTGATCACACAGTGTCTTCCGTTACCTGACATTTCACTGAGCATAATGCCGTCAAGGTCCATCCATGTTGCCACAAATGGTAGGATTTCCTTCTTTCTCATGCTGAATAATATTCCATTGTGTATATGTCTATGTCTATCAATACACATATCTGTCTATCTATACATATATATATATATATACACTACATTTTCTTATCCATTCATCTGCTGATAGGCACTCAAGTGGTTTCCATATCTTGGCTATTGCAATGAATATGGAAGTGCAGCTATTTCTTTGAGGATCTCTTAGTTTCTTGATTTTGTCGTGCTATTTCCAACCCAAGGCTTTTGCACATGTTACTCTTATTTCGTGGCATGCTTTCCCCTTTCCCCAGCCCCACAGGCTTGGAAGCCTAGGTGTCACTTAGAAAGAAAGCCTTCTTGGACCTCCCAGATAAGATCCTATTTATCCTTCCCTGGAAAACTATCTGGGTAGCCCATTTCATACTCTTTCTTAGGTGTCCCAGCCCCTCTCCACCTCTGCAATTATTGATATTGTCTATGAGAAGAATGGAGAAGGCAATGGCACCCCACTCCAGTGCTCTTGCCTGGAAACTCCCATGGACGGAGGAGCCTGGTGGGCTGCAGTCCATGGGGTCGCTAAGAGTCAGACACGACTGAGCGACTTTCCTTTCACTTTTCACTTTCATGCATTGGAGAAGGAAATGGCAACCCACTCCGGTGTTCTTGCCTGGAGAATCCCAGGGACGGGGGAGCCTGGTGGGCTGCCATCTATGGGATCACACAGAGTCGGACATGATTGAAGTGACTTAGCAGCAGCCGCAGCATTTTCCACAGTCATAAATACTTAGAGTTGTGTGATTATTTTCTCTTCCCCCTGTTACAGTTTAAGTTTCATGAGCATGAGGCCTATAAGTTACTTTTGTTCACCACCCAGCATAAATTAGACAGTCAACAAATATCTGTTGAATGAATGAATGAAGAGGGGATGGCCAGGTTGCCTATAGAATCCCTCTCTTCTTATAGCACACTCACTTCTGGTCTTAGACTGTGTGGATGATTTTCCACCTTACTACCTGTTGAAGGGGAGAACCACAGCTAAACTAAGTAGCTCTACTTGATGCTCCTGTGATGTTTGACGCTTGGCTATGTGATCACTAGTCTCATCTCCTCCTGTTTTATTTAATATCTCTTTGCTAAGATAGAGTCCAATCCCTGCCATGTCCCTTGCCTTTTCTCCTCCCTGTTCTTAGCCTTATAACCATTGTGTGAAGAAGATGGCTTTCTCTCGGCAAAGCCCATTATGCTATCTGGTCCAGGGAAGGATGTTGGCTCTTATCCCCTGAGTTCTAGCTCTAGAGCTAGGCTTCTTAGATTGGTCTACACTGCCTCATAGGAGACCGAGGTGCAGGTCATTTGAACTGCCTGGGATGACATCAGAAGAAGCTTTAATATCTCCTGGAGCAATCAGAATTTGGTTTTTGCAAGTCCCCCAGGACGCTGTACCTTGAGACCTTGATCAGGGGTAGCTGAGAAGCCTGCCCTGGAGTGTCTCATCCCCCAGAGAACTAGACTGTGGATTGCTGGCTGAGCTCTGAGCATCCCTAGGTCACCCCAGTTGTCTGCAGGGGGTGTGCTCCACCCAAGGGACTCCCTCACCTGCCTGTCCTTCAGCTCCCCTGCGCTGAGTCAGCAACATGCCCCCGCGGCCATCTTGGCGTTACGCAGTCCAGCCAAGCCAAGTCTGGTTACAATGAGTTGGTTCATCTGGAAGATCACATCCTGTACTCTTTTCCAATATGACATTTAGCCAACTGGCTCCCAACAGTGAAGAGCAACCCTGGGAGCGGAGGCTGCTCGGGACTCGTGACCTTGCACAAGCCGACAGGCAGGGCGGTGCTGGGGACAGGGCCGTTCTGCTGCCAGGCTGCCCCGTTTGTTCTATCTTGGTTCCTGTCTAGCAGCCCGTGGCTCTGGCTGGCAGTCAGCAGTCCACCGCTGGTGCTTGCTGGTGGCTTGGCTCTCCTCCATCTAGCCAGGGCATTTGGACCTTTTTCTTTGTTCTGCTTGGGAGTTTGGGAAGTGAGCCAGTGGGCCTCCTTAGAAACTGCCTCCATCAATGTCATTTTCCATCCTCGTCCTGAGCCAGACATGTTTCTTTATTTTTTCCACACGGACACCTTCTCTTGCCCTTGGCTCAAACCTGAAAACCTCATGTAATATCTATACTGGGGCGAGGGAAGGGACATGTAGGAGTTGGGGGTGGCAAAATCGGGTTCTGTTTGGTCACCTGTACTGGATGAATCTCCAGGCTTCTAAGTCAGCCAAGAGAGGAGGTGATCACAGGCCTACTTCTTGGCTCCTGAATTGATAACCTGTGGCTTTTATCAGGAATTCTCTGGTGCTTCTGTGAACACCAGGGTTGACCTCTGTCATGGGCTGAATTGAGTCCCCTCTCACCCTAATTCATAAGTTGAAGTTTTAACCCCAGAATCTCAGAAAATAATTGTATTTGGTGAGAGAATCTTTTAAAAAGGTAATGAAGGTAAACATGGGGCTTCCCTGGTGGCTTGGATGGTGAAGCATCCACCTGCAATGCAGGAGACTTGGGTTCAATCCCTGGGTTAGAAAGATTCTCTGGAGAAGGGAATGGCTACCCACTCCTGTATTCTTGCCTGGAGAATTTCGTGGACAGAGGAGCCTGGTGGGCTACAGTCCATGGGGTCGCAAAGAGCCAGACATGCTTGAGCACATGCATACACAAGGTAAAATGAGATCATACAGATGGACCCTAAGCCAGTATGACTAGTGTTTTTATAAAAAGAGGAGATAAGAGGGAATTCCATGGCAGTCCAGTGCCATGAACTCTATGCTTCCACTGTAGGGGGCCCTGGTTTGGTCCTTGATCAGGGAACTAAGATCCCGAACGCTGAAGGGCACAACCAAAGGAAAAAAAGAAGAGCTTAGAGAAAAGGCCATGTGAAGACGAAGAGGAGAAGGCAGTCATCTGCTAGCCGAGGAGAGAGGCTCTCAAAGAAACTAACTCTACTGACAGCTTGATCTTTAACTTCTAGCCTCCAGAATTGTGAGAAAACACATTTTTGTTGTTTAAACCACCCAGGCTGCAGTAGTTTGTTATGGCAACCCTAGCAAGCAAATACAGCCCCCCTCTAGACATAGCAGACAAAGTTTGCGGAAGGGCCAAGCCAAAAGTGCAGCAGGTGAGATGATCTGGTTTTGACCGGCTTCTTCACTGGTTGCCCAGATTGGTGGTAGCTCTCTGGCTTTTCTAGTTCTTTCTTCTTCAGGCAGCCGCCAATCTCGTCGTGTTTTGGTTGTTGGCCAAATAGCCACTATTATTGGTGGCTAACAAAAAGAACATTTCTTCTCTTGTTTCCTTACGACAACCTAATGATATGAGCCACAGAATCTCAGCATCACCAGCATGTCTGGTCCTACCCTCTGGAAGCTCGCATTCTGTCGGGGAGAAGGTCATGGTGATCATTTCACTGCAACATAGTAAGTGCAATGCTAGTGGTCAGCAGAGGGATATGGGACCACAGAGGAAGGCAGTCTGAGCCTGCCTGGGGAGGTCCTGGAGGGCTTCTTGGAGGTGATGGCAGAGCTGGAAGTTTGTTACTTCTGTGAAGATAGGAACCTGGTCTTGTTCACCTGCCTTCGCCTGTGGAATCTGACACAGTGCTTTGTATTATAGTGAGTGCTCATCTGGGCTTCCCCGGTGGCTCAGCAGGAAAGAATCCACCTGCCAATGCAGGAGATGCAGGAGACGTGGGATCGATCCCTGGGTTGGGAAGACCCCTGGGAGAAGGAAATAGCAACCCACTCCAGGTTTCTGGCTTGGGAAATCTGCATGGACAGAGGAACCTGGAGGGCTACAGTCCATGGGGTTGCAAAAAGTCGGACACGACTTAGTGACTCAACAACAACAACAGCAAGTGCTCATCTAGGTTGTTGGGTGAATGACCCTCTCAAAGTGCCTCCCAGCTTTATGAGTCTATGATTTTGCAGTCTTGGAGGCCCACAGCAGTAAGATGGTGGAGGGTGCTACTGGCACACAGCATGAGGGGTGAACAGAGGCGGGGGTTTGCCATATGCAAAGTCACTTATGAGCAATTAAACTGGGAGGAGGGTGGAGAGCATCATGAGCGTCCTTCCCATCTCGTCGTCTCTGGGAGAATCCTCGGGCGTAACAACAAGAGCCCAGCCAGCACACCTGCCCCACGTGCATGATCAGAGGCGATGTCTCCCTCTCCACAAAGCAAGGGCTGGTCAAGCCTCCTTGCAGCTGTTTCCCGCAGAGAGGAAAGCCCCTAAGTTCCCAGGCAGTGTAAACTGCCCGTGTGTTTATACAATATGCCCCATGGCCCGAGAACACGACAACGCCTCAGACGCACAAACTGGCAGCTGGTGCAGCGGGGATTCAGGGTGCTTGGGAGCGGGAAGGAGGGCGTGGGAGACGGGATGCTTGAATGCCAAATCAGCGTGGCTCTCCTCTGGAGAACACCCAAATGGATCTAAAACTGAAGCTCGGAAAATAACAAACATCCAAGCCTTTGAAACCCACGTTGTGCCCAGACATCTTTTAAAGCCGAGTGGCTGACCCCCAGTCGCTGTGCTGAGAGGCTGGGTGTGGACACTGCCCAGCACCCTGAGGGCAGCTTCTGCTCCCTGCCCGAGGTCTGCAGGAGCTTCGCTAAACGCCCACCTGCCTGGCTGTTGCAAGAGGGAGCACAGAGAGCCCACTGGTGAGAGGGCGGGAGTCGAGGAGGGTTCACTCTCTCTCCCTGTAGGGGGGTGTGGTGCCTTCAGATGAGCTGTTTTGTTTCACGCTGAGCTGAGCTCACCTGGGCGATGACCTTGTGACAAGAATACCCGGCCGAGTCCAGATCAGCAAAGAGAGGACAGGAAGAGGAAGAGGAAGACAAGCAGAGGCAGCCATGCGGAGCAGTGACTGGCAGAAACCTAGTCACAACTGCTGGTTAGCATCGTCTTTAGTCCTTCAACCAAAGTTGCTAAAACCTGGATAAGGGCAAGTCCTTTAGTTAATCTCTCCGTCTCTCAAAATGCTGGTTGAGACCCCAGGGGGCCTATGACAGGGGCACTGGAGTCGCAAACTCTGTCTGAAATATAAACCCACCCTGAGGCTGCCCTGGGACTGGAACCCTTCAAGGCACCGTGTTAGTTCAATATCCTCAAGCGCTCGCTGGGACTTGGGAAGTGCTGGGGGACCAGCTGCCTCAAAAATCTATTTTAAGAGAATTCACTGGAGGCCCAGTGAGGCTACCGATCTGGGGGAAACCCATGATAATAGTAATAAAATTAATAAGAGTGATGATTAGTTACTGAGTGATCTGCTCAGGTGCTGTGTGGGGCGTCACAGCAGCTCATTTAGTCCTGTTGAGACCATTAGGATCCTCTTTCTACATTTGAGAAAATGAGGTTCAGGGAAGTCAAATGACTTTCTCAAGATCACAGAGTATGCAGAGGAGCCAGAATGCAAATCCAGGAGCCCTAACCCGAAAGTCTGTGGGTCAGTGTGACCTCCTAGTGGGCAGAGACCTTCTGTCCCTTCAAAGGGTTCCAGGCTGGGAGGAGGCGTGAGTATTAAACTAGAATCAAGGTATGCTCTGGATCTACCCGAAGGACTCCAAATCATTACACTCCACTGGCCTGACCGACAACTTCTCGCATCTATTCTTCTGACCTGACCTCAGGAAGCCAGAGTCCCCCTAGGTCTAGGGTATGCATGTTCCTTCCCGAGTGAGGAACATACCTTACCTAGGAATCAGAGTAATCATATCAGCCCTGGGATTTCTTTGGAAGGAATGTTGCTAAAGCCGAAACTCCAGTACTTGGGCACCTCATGCGAAGAGTTGACTCATTGGAAAAGACTCTGATGATGGGAGGGATTGGGGGCAGGAGAAGGGGACGACAGAGGATGAGATGGCTGGATGGCATCACCGACTCAGTGGACGTGAGTCTGAGTGAACTCCGGGAGTTGGTGATGGACAGGGAGGCCTGGCGTGCTGTGATTCATGAGGTTGCAAAGAGTCGGACACGACTGAGCGACTGAACTGAACTGAACTGAACTGAAGAAGAGATTAGAGAGAGAGGGTGAGTCAGTTGTTTATACCAGGCCAAGAAAGGAGCTGAGGAAGGTCCTATAGACTCAGTGTCTACAATTCCAACCCCCAACCAGGCCACCCCGTAAGCTCCTCTCCAGCCTTCCCTTCCCCGCACCTTCTGAGCCCTTCTCCCTTAACAGCTAGATGTCTCCTGTTGCCGGGAATGAAAAATATCCTGAAACTTAACAAAGGGAGCTGCCAGATTCTATCATACTTCCAACCTCTGGGCCTCTGGTTCCTCTACCTGGTGCCCCTAACTCCATCCCCTTCCCCCAACTCCAACCCCCAGACATCCACTCCTTCTAGCTCTGTGACCAGCTGGACTTCCTTTCTGGAAGCCAGATTCTCTTTCTTGTTTAATGTGAATGTGTCTTGGCAGGCTACTGGACTGCCCGTCTGGGGAGGACATGCCTGGGTCCCACAGGGCAACAAGCCATAACCCCAGTTCATCCCCTCCTCTTCCTTCCAGGAGACACATGAGAAATCCCAGTCTCTCCTTCCCCAGCCTGACCTCAGGATGTCAGGTCAGGAGGCTGTGATTCTTTTAATTAGTAAATTAAGGGGGACTCTCTAGTCCTGTTATGCTCTCAAGCCTTCTACCCAGTGTGGCCTCTTAGTCTCTCTCTCTGATTTCTCAGGAAACAGCCTCAAGGTGACAGGTGTTACCAGCTGCTCCCTTGTATGACCAGGGAGAGTGGAGTGGAGAAGGAGAAGCCTTGGAGGAAGGAGGAGTGATCACAGTGAGATTTCCCTCCTCTGGAGCTGGCGGAGCTCGCTGGGAATTAGCAAACCAGGCACGAGTTGTCCTGAGACAGGCCCGCTCTGCTCTGTGCCCTGGGTGAGCACAGCCCTCGGCTTCCCGCTGGGTCCCTCTCTTAGGACACCTTGCAGCTGGCATACCAGCTCAGAGGCAAAGCTTTGTGTGCATCGGTATGAGTTCTTTTAGCTGTCTCTCTCTTCTGTCTTGCCAGAGCTGACAGCTCTCCTCATCCCAGGCCCCCCAAAGACCCCACCACTGGTTCCCTCCTAAGTACTCGTCTCCTGCTCAGCCCTTAGAGCCAGGAAGGTGGCAGCATCTCCCCAGCCCTGGACTCCAGGCTCTCTCTGCGAGGTAGGACTTGGCAGCCTATGCAAATCGGTTTTGCCTGGAGACCTTCTGAGAAGAAAGGGAAGCTCAGAGACCTTGATCTTCTTGCCCTGTGTTCTGGGAAGCTGCGTTTTTCTCTGCTGCTGCTTTCAAGCGAGCTGGATCTCATCACAGATATTGAAATGGGGCATGATTCTGAGGACGCGCCTGAGAAATGGGAACCTGGCTTGCCCGCTGCCTTTGAGGGTCGGTGGGGGGAGAACCACAAGCCCGTCCAGATCTTATCTCCTCAGGAAGGGGCAGGAAAACAACACAGCAAAACAGCTGCCGGCCGAGAACGCCACCCCGTGTCTTCACACCACACACCCACGTGTGGTGAAGTTGCTGTTTCCCATGAAGATGAAAGTGGAGGGTGAGGCCTGCTAGGGATTCCCTGAGCCCCGGATGGGAGGCTCAGCTGGGCGAGAAGAGACCATCCAGCCGGTCCATGGGCATGGACTCAGCACTCAGCACCCATCACCTCTACCTGCCTGCTCTCCCTGGAGGGACCTGAGAGAGGCTGGGCTGCTTCTGTTCTCTGGTGACGGGGCAGTCCATCGCCCCACACTTGTTAAATACGCACGGTCTCTGCCAGGGCTCTGGGGAACCCAGTGAAATCCAAGATGGTCCTGGCCCACGGGGAACTTAGGAAAAAGACCAGTGAGGAGACCAACCGCAGAGAGAGGAAAACAAATAACACAGAGCACACTCACAGAAATAACACGCAGGAGCGGTTACAAGGTGGCACATGACTAATTGGCAAATTAAAGACACGTTCACTCTCGGTTTGCTCCCACACTGACATTTTGCTGAAGAACGGAACACAGGCTGCCGCTAGCTGAGCTGGCGGGGGGGGGGGGGGGTGCCCTGAGTAGGGCAGCAGGTCACGCTACAGCTACCTCCACGGGTCCCGTTACCCTGTCGAAGGGAATCATTTTCTGAAAGGGATTCAGGACCATGTCTGCCACCCTCTCAGGCATCAGTAACATCCGCTCGCCTCTGCCCTCACTCTTTCCACTCCTGTGACACCTTCCCTTCCTCCACTGTCCACTGCAACACATACTAAGAGCTGCCAGCAGCAGCTTCTCTGTTTGTGTCTTGGCCAGGCCGCTCTTTTCTCAGACCCTAGGATGAATTTCCATCAAATTACTCATAGGAATGCAGACAGAATCTGAATTAAATTGGTTTGGTAACAAATCCCAGCTCTGAATTCATTAGGCATGTGGCTACGACTGTGGGCCTCAATTTCCTCATCTGTAAAGTGGGTACAAAAATGATATCTTTATTGTATTATTGTTTCAGGGATTGAAAGGGGTTGTGAATGTGAAACACCTGGCGTGTGTTCCAAGCCTCTTGCTGTGGGGAAATTCACCAGGCTATGCTAAAGTGGTGCTTCTCAAACCTGCAAGTGCCTTCATCCCCCCCACAAGGGGGGATCTTGTTAAAAATGCAGATTCTGATTCAGTAGAACTCAGTGGAGCTGGAAATTCTACATTTCTGGTAAGTTTCCCACTGATGCAGATGCTGCTGGTCCCAGGACCACACTGAGTAGTAGCAAGGTACTAAAAGACTTCTGGTTAGAATCTTGCATTTCCAGGATTTCCCTGGGTCTTCACTGCTTACACTGACTCCTGACTGCTCTGCATTTGGAACTTCCTGCCTCATCATTCTGGGCTCTGTTTTGTCCCATTCCCGCTGCTCACTTTCTTGGGTCTTTGACCCCTTCAGTCTCCAACTCTACACTTCTCTCTGCTGGACTTTGCCCCCCTAGAGTGGCACTGCTCCCACAGATACCCCCTTTTAACATTTGTGGCTTTCTCTCACAAAATTTTCTTACGATTTGCCAGAAGTCACCTTTGGCTAAAACTCATCCTATTTTCCTTTTTCCCTGGGCTGCCAGGAAGCTTACAGTTAACTTTATGGTGTGCTTTATCATTTCTTCCCCCAAGTTTTATGATAAAGTTAGTTTCCTCCCACACCATGTCTTTTCTTCTTTTATGACTTGGTTCTTAAATAATTTATTTCTTAGTTTTGCTGTAAACATTGCTGTTGGCTAGCAGAGTGATCTTGGATAAGTCACTTAACTTCCCTGGGATTCAGTTTTCTCCCCTATGAAGTGGGGATAATAACAAACAGTACCTACCTCAAAAAATTTTGGGGATGATTAAATGAGTTAACATCTGTAGAGTTCTTAGAAGTGTGCTTGGCACATGGTAAGCACCACATGAGTGTCATTTATTGTTTTTGTTATTTTATAAAGTGCTTCACATCCTTTGACAAGCAAGATGGGTACAACTGTCATCACCATCATCAACTATGTTGACATTAAAGTGCTATACAATAGACCTTGAAATTATCTTATTATCTTGGAATACTTGAGTTATGGTATAACATATAAGCTAGAAAGAAATAAATTTAGAACCAATTAAGTAGTTTATAGTACTTATTTCTTATATTCTAAAATCAGGTAGTTCCAATGGAGAAATAGAGAAAACAGACTTATGGACATGGGGAGAGGGGAGGAGAGGGTGAGATGTATGGAAAGAGTAACATGGAAACTTACATTACCATATGTAAGAGAGATAGCCAACGGGAATTTGCTGTTTGTCTCAGGAAACTCAAACATGGGCTCTGTCTCAACATAGCGGGGTGGGATAGGGAGGGAGATGGGAGGGAGGTTCAAAAGGGTGGGGATATATGTATGTATCAGTTCAGTTCAGTTTAGTTGCTCAGTCGTGTCTGACTCTTTGTGACCCCATGAATTGCAGCATGCCAGGCCTCCCTGTCCATCACCAACTCCTGGAGTTTACTTGAACTCATGTCTACTGAGTTGGTGATACCATCCAACCATCTCATCTGTCGTCCCCTTCTCTTCCTGACTTCAATCTTACCCAGTATCAAGGTCTTTTCCAAGGAGTCAATTCTTCACATCAGGTGGCCAAAGTATTGGAGTTTCAGCTTCAGCATCAGTCCTTCCAATGAATATTCAGAACTGATCTCATTTAGGATGGACTGGTTGGATCTCTTTGCAGTCCATGGGACTCTCAAGAGTCTTTTCCAACACCACAGTTCAAAAGCGTCAATTCTTCGGTGCTCACCTTTCTTTACAGTCCAACTCTCACATCCATACATGACCACTGGAAAAACCATAGCCTTGACTAGATGGACCTTTGTTGGCAAAGTAATGTTTCTGCTTTTTAATATGCTGTCTAGGTTGGTCATAACTTTTCTTCCAAGGAGCAAGTGTCTTAATTTCATACCCATGGCTGATTCATGTGGAGGTTTGACAGAAAACTAATTCTGTAAAGCAATTACAAAATTCTGTAAAGCAATTTTCCTTCAATAGAAAATTAAAGAAAAAAATCAGGTATTTCCAACATGAGTTAAATGGAGTAGAATTTGTCCTTCCAAACTGTGTGTCTTTAAACCAGCACAGTCCATGGAGGTACCGTATACCCTCCACCCCCCAGAGTGGGCTTTGAGCACTGCAGTTGTGCCTGAAGCAATTTTCTTGAACTTGTTTGCTTCTCTTTTGCCTGTGCCCTAGCGTTATAGTCCATTTCAGCTCCTGGCTCTTGAGCCTCACCTCTTAAAGCTGGCCCAACTCAATCTGTAAACCTAATGACTGGATCAGCTGAACTGATAAGATCCTGTTGCCTTCTTGGTCTCATGGTATTTCTGTCTGCTTCTGGAAATCAGCCTGTTGGCTTCCACTTGAACTCCTAGGACTTTATTAGGTGGCTTTCTGGAGTTCTCTCTATGCTCTCATGCTTCCCTTATTCATTCCCTCCGTGAAATTTATTTTGTGTCTTCTCTGTGCCAGTCACTGATATAAGTCAGTAGGGAATGTAGAAGTAAAAAAAGTTCTGGCCCTCATAGAGCTTTAGTGAGGGGAGAGCGAAAATGAATTAATGCATACTGTGTTCTCTATCTCCTCGCGACTTAAAGTGTAGTCTGTGGGCCACGTTAGGTGGAAATGGTGTCTAGAAAATCAAGTAGACATACTGAGGAGGCAGCTGCTTCATAAGTTCAGATTTAAGCGAGGTGTTTACTTGCATCTCTACCAACCACAGCATTTCATAGTTGAATGAGATGAGTTTGTGTGACGTGAACAGGCCTTTAACCAAGGGCACACAGTTAGTTGGTTGTAGAGCTTATTTTTGGTCTTTTCTGCTTGTGACACCCCATCTTTTCTTACACGATGTCTAGGTCAGTGAACTACTAAGGCAAATTGGTTTATTTAGGGGAATTCCCAAACCTGATGGGGTTGTGGAAATTTAGGAAAATCCATTTCTGATATTTTCTGTTAAAAATTCATTTCCAAGTCAGAGGGCTCCTGGGTTGGCTCCCACTAGGCAAATCCTGAATCTCTAATCATATGTGTCCTAAACAAGGAACACTTAGGGGTAAGGGACAGTGACAGGGCAAGTTCTTTTCTAAAACTCTGAAAGAGGGCTCTAGGCAAACAGATTAAGAGAGGGTTTCAGAGAGACTCATAGATTCACATGCAAATAAGGAAATTGAGGCTTAGAGAAGTCAAGTGACTAATTCATCGTCCCACAGCCGGTTAGCAGCTGGCCAGAGCCCAGAGCTAAGTCTCCCCAATCATGACAGAATTTAAGACCCGGAGGTTGAAGATCTGTTTGCCTCCCATCATTTCCATTAGCCGAGTCCCTTACCTTCCACTATAGACCTCAGCTTCATCATTTGTAAATTAGTGTTCATCAGATGAAGTGATTTACATAAGATTGTTTTGTGAAATTGCCTTTTTTCCTACCATAACATATGGCATTCTTTATGCCAAAACTTCCAAAAGAGAGGAAATAATCATTATCCAGATTGCTTCTGCATTAGGACGAGGACACTGACTCGGGAGAGATGCATGAACTTCACACGTGTATCTGGTCAACTCCTTTTTCAGCTCTCTTCATCACCCATGTGTGTGCTCAGTTGCTCAGTTGTGTCCAACTCTTTGCAACCCCATGTAGCCCACAAGGCTCCTCTGCCTGTGAGATCTTCCAGATAAGACTACTGGAGTGGGTTGCCATTTCCTACTCCAGGGGATCTTCCCGATCTAGGGATCGAACCCACATCTCTTGTGTCTCCTGCACTGGCAGGTGGATTCTTTAACACTGTGCCACCTGGGATCTAGTCAACTCCCTTTTCAGCTCCTTTCAGCTCTTAAAGTGGTGATTTTTTAAAACTTTCTCTTTTCCATCACCTCTTCTGTTGTTCTGAGAGAAAATATTGGCTGATGAATGAGAGTTCAATCTCCTATAACTACAGCGGACAAATATCTGTATAAACTTTCATCTTTACCTTCTCCTATTTCTGAACTGGCATTATCACACCCTTTCTTCCCATGGTTAACTCCAATCTCCACGTAGACTTCATAATGCAACTCAGAAGTCATGGCAGCTATCCTTATCCACCTTCCCTTGACTGATTGGCACCCATTCTGTTCTCCCAGAGCACCCTGTGTCTCCTCTACAGGCACGAATCCCATTGTCTTATGGAAGCTTTGCTCACTAGAACACAGGGATTCTATTTACTTCTATGTCTCCATGGTGTCTGGTACGTGTATGTTCTCACTAAATGTTTTTCGGATGAATGAATGTATGTGTGATGCTTACTTAGGTCACTGATAAAGATGACTTTATCAGTTTCTGTTTGCCATCCCTCGTGGGTTTGAATATCTTGGTGAGAGAAACGTCTCCAAGTTGCCTGGGCCCTCTGTACCTTCCAGCCTCAGGTGGAAATGAATGGAAACAGAGGTGCTCTCCTTGACTCTGCCCCACCATGCACCCGTGCCTTGCGTCTGAAATCTTCTTATGAATGGTGGAGGTGAGGATGTTGAGAATGGCTTCTGGAGGAGGCAGGCCTGCCCTGGCCAAGTGTTAGAAACTCTGGTTCTCTCAGCTGTGAGCCTACTCTTCTTTCTCCTGCTTGGAACCTTCCCTGAGGTGCTACAGCAGCCTCTGCCCTCAAAAAAAATCTCTCCCCAGGGCCAGTGAGTCAGGCTCATGGGCCTCTGAGTAGGTGGTGGTAATTGGTATTGGTGATTGGTATCAAAGCAACCAAGAGACCTAGGCAGTGGGGCATGGAGGAGAGACAGATGAGAAGGGGATAGGGCTGGCTTCTTGCCTCCTCCCACCCTGTTAATCAAGTGTGATCCCAACCCCCGTGACTCTGTGCACCCATTTCCATCTGTCCTCCAGATGCCCATCTGGGTTACCATAAGAGCTTAGAGGTTTTGGATGGGGAAGGCTGAGTGTTATAAGAGCCCTACCTCAGTAGAGGTGAGACTTCAGTGGATATGTGAGACGTTTAATGTTCTTTCACTGCCCTGACAGCACCTCTTTGCACCAGCACTGTTCTCTGGCTGTAGAGGCCTTCCTCCCTGTCCCTGTCCATCTTAATTCCCCCCACACTACACTCTTCCTGTCTTCTGACCTGCAGCAAAAGTCACACATCCTGAGGAATAAGCAGGGTGGTTGAGAACTTGAACTCTGGGGGCAGTCTGACCCAGCTGTGAACCTGGCTCCACCACGGACTGCTGTGCAAGCTACTCACCCTCTCTGAAGATTAGTTTTCTCATCCAAAATATGGCAACTATTATCCACTCAAGGCGTTTTGTGAAGATTATATTAGATAATGCTTACAAAGGGCTTAGCATATTTTGAGCTCATAACAGTTAGCTACTATTGTTGTTTTATAGCTGTATCTTTTTCAGATATACCTTAGAAATAACTACTCTTTCCTTGCTGCTACTAAAGAACATTGTAACAATAATAATAGTTATTGTAATTACAGTTTGCTGCCGCTACTGCTGCTAAGTCGCTTCAGTTGTGTCCGACTCTGTGCGACCCCAGAGACGGCAGCCCACCAGGCTCCACCGTCCCCGGGATTCTCCAGGCAAGAACACCGGAGTGGGTTGCCATTTCCTTCTCCAATGCATGAAGGTGAAAAGTGAAAGTGAAGTTGCTCAGTCATGTCTGACTCTTAGCAACCCAATGGACTGCAGCCTACCAGGCTCCTCCACCCATGGGATTTTCCAGGCAAGAGTACTGGAGTGCGGTGCCATTGCCTTCTCCGAATTACAGTTTATATTATAAAAATATGCTGTGTATAGAATATATGCTCTAAAGTATATGTAGATATATACTTATATGATAGTAATATAACTGTATATAGTGTTATTATATATAATATATACCATATTTAGTAACACATAAATTAGAGAAGGCAATGGCACCCCACTCCAGTACTCTTGCCTGGAAAATCCCATGGACGGAGGAGCCTGGTAGGTTGCAGTCCATAGGGTTGCGAAGAGTTGGACACGACTGAGCGACTTCCCTTTCACTTTTCACTTTCATGCACTGGAGAAGGAAATGGCAACCCACTCCAGTGTTCTTGCCTGGAGAATCCCAGGGACGGTGGAGCTTGGTGGGCTGCCATCTCTGGGGTCACACAGAGTCAGACACGACTGAAGTGACTTAGCAGCAGCAGCAGTAGCAACACATAAATATACAATACATGTGATAATAATAATAGCAACTAACTTTTATTAAATGCTTACTATGTGCAGATGTTGTTCTATGAGCTTTATATGTATTAATTCACCGAATCCTCTCAAGATAGGCATAATTGTTAGCCAGATTTTATAGACCAGAAATTGAGGAGCAGACAAGAAACTTGCTTAAGAATATAAAGTTAGTAAAGAGGATGAACAGCATACTAATACTAATACTGTGGTTCCAGTATTAGAGTTTGCTGTGTGTGTACTTTGCACTCATCCCCGGCCTGTAAGTGTCACGGGTGTGTTGCCTGTGTTTGATTCATCTTTGTAGCCTCCCCAGTGCCTTGCTCCAGATTTGCACTGGTTCTGGGTGCCTGTACAAAGGCGATGCCATGAGTGAAAACACCAGCTTTTCAGTAGCTGACTGCCCAGGGAGGAAGGGTGCTGGCTTTCTGGTGCCCACGTGCCTGCAGCCCAGGTCCTA
Source organism: Ovis canadensis (assembly GCF_042477335.2). Lineage (NCBI taxonomy): Eukaryota > Metazoa > Chordata > Mammalia > Artiodactyla > Bovidae > Ovis > Ovis canadensis. The sequence goes on along the minus strand of NC_091259.1, from coordinate 29,496,083 downwards.
GCTCCCAAAGCCCCCTGGCACATGTCTGGCCTAGCTAAGCTGGCTAAATCTGAGCTTGGCAGCAGATTTTTATCCCCAGGGAAAAGCACTTAGAATATACCAGGTTTTCAATAATGGGGCAAAAGGACCATCAAACTAATCAGAGCAAGAAAAATAGAGGTTCGTTTTGCAGCTAGGGACTGTGTTTGAGGAGCAAGCAGAGGCAAGATATAGGGCACAGGCATGGACTTGATTACGTGGGGTTGGTCTGTCTATGAAGAGAGACGATCCTCAGGAGTCTATCCAAAAGAAAAATCTACTGGGGCCAGCGAGGCCCTGCTGAGCCATCTGCCCCTGCCCCTCTCCAGCAGGACCTGAGGTCATCTGAGGACCACTCTCTGCACCATCATCAAAAGCCGAAATTGTATGGCCAAGTGAGTATAGCATTGCTAACAAGTCACTTAAGTCTTCTGATTTTATTTTTTCTCTTTTTGGTAGTGAAGATGATAATAAAATCTGTCTCCTGAGTTTGTTGAGAGATAGTGAAACATTTTCCTTGTGAAGAGTGGTAAAAATACCTTGTATCTGCAGAATGTTTTGATAATAATAAAAATCATAGCAATAATAACATCTAACCTGTACACAGCACTTGCTATATGCCAGGAACTCGTCCAAGTGCTTTTCATATATGAATCCTCACAACAGTCTTTGTGAGATATTCATTTTACAGAAGAAAAGCTAAGGCACAGAGAAGTTAAATAAATTATCCAAAGTCAAACAGTTGATAAGTAGCATGGCCAGCATTCAAAAACAGGCAGTCTGGGTCCGAGCCTATGCTCTTAATTACCATGTGGTGAAGATGAATGAAAGCATTTATAAAGTATGCCTGCATCCATCATCTCAGGTAATCCTCTCTACTCCCTGCACAGCACAACTCCTTGGAAACTCATTTCCCTGGGGAAATGGGTAATTCTTTACACCTAACTGAATCTGCCTGTTGGAGAAATATCCTGAGTCTGCTACAGGTCCCAAAGCCTGGGAAAGCTTGCTTGATGCTTGCAGAAAAATATCGAGGGTCATCTTTGTTGTTACAGGTAGAACAGATAATCTCCAAACTCTCTGGGTTCCCATGGTTCTGACATTTCAGTGCTGGCTCTGGCTGAGTGGAGGTTCCTCAATAAATCAGAACACAGTGATTCATTTGGCACCTATGCCATGCCCAGCATAGGGGCACGGGGGCATACTGTATAAAGAAGCAGGGTATGATCTTCATTTGCAAAGCATTAGCAGCCTAGTCGGGAGGATCAAACAGATGAAACTAGATCAATTAATAAACATGATAATACCATTAAGTAATAATGTGATAACATAAAATCATTTTTTATTGACAATGAGACCACAGGAGATGAACAGAACATGTCACTAACTGTGTCTCATTCATCTCCTGGTCTTTTTCTCAAAGCTATGAGTTTTTGCAGAAACATGTATGCAACCTGAGTGACCTGTCCTCCCTTTCCAGGGAAGAAAAGAAAATTCCAAGTAGAAGAATATTCTTCTCCCAGCCACTCATGCCATGTTCACCAAAATGTATCTTTGTCTTTTCCTATTTTTTTTTTTTTAGCATGGATGGTAGAGAAGCCAATATGAGTCTGTTATGCCTGTAATAACTGCCATAGTGACATTAGAAGAGGGGACCAGAAGTCGAGGGGTTGAGTCAGAAGGTGCTCTTCCGTCTCCTCCTTTTGTGGTGTGTGCTTACTTCTCCAGGAAACTTGAATCTCCTTCCTAACCCTGGAAAAGTAGGGTGTTTCAGCCAGGGCACCATCTGAAATCTTTGGGGAGCTTCAGCCCTTTATCTCCTAGCTAGGTGACTATAGGCAAGTTGCCTAATCTCTTTCAGCTTCATTTTTTTCTCTTCTGTACAACAGATACATAAAAGTGAATGTGAGGATGGGAACTTCCCTGGTGATCCAGTGGCTAAGACTCCAAACTCTCAGTGGGGCCAGAGTTTGATCCCTGGTCAGGGAACTAGGTCCCACATGGCACAGTTAAAGCTCCTGCATGCCACGAGGAAGATCCCGAGTGCTGCAATTAAGGCCTGGTGCAGTTGAATAAGTAATATTTTTAAAAAAAGTGAACATGAGGACGAAGTGAAATAATTAACAGAGTGCTTATTATAGTGAATGGTACATACATTTTTCAAAAATGATATTTTTTTGTTAACAGCTCTACTACCAACACCCTCAACCATCATCACCCCCATCACTGTCCCCACCATCGTTAGCCGTATCATTGCTATCATCTGCGTCATCATCGGAGAACACAACGGCAACCCACTCCAGTACTCTTGCCTGGAAAATCCCATGGATGGAGGAGCCTGGGAGGCTGCAGTCCATGGGGTCACGAAGTCAGACACGACTGAGCGACTTCACTTTCACTTTTCACTTTCATGCACTGGAGAAGGAAATGGCAACCCACTCCAGTGTTCTGGCCTGGAGAATCCCGGGGATGGGGGAGCCTGGTGGGCTGCCGTCTCTGGGGTCGCACAGAGTCGGACACGACTGAAGTGACTTAGCAGCAGCACGTCATCATCCTCCTCTTCCTCATCATTGCCATCATCACTGCCATCATCATCACTGGCAGCACTGCCATCATCTAACCAGCACACTCCCGTGTCCCTTCTCTTTGTTGTTGTTTAGTCTCTCAGTCATATCCGACTCTTTGAGACTCCACAGACTGCAGCACGCCACGCCTTCCTGTCCTTCACCATCTCCCAGAACTTGCTCAAACTCACGTCCATTGAGTTGGTGATGCCATCCAACCATCTCATCCTCTGTCATCCCCTTCTCCTCCTGCCTTCAATCTTTCCCAGCGTCAGGGTCTTTTCTAATGAGTTGCTCTTTGCATCAGGTGGCCAAGTATTGGAGCTTCAGCTTCAACATCAGTCCTTCCAATGAATATTCAGGGTTGATTTCCTTTAGGAAAAGGACATCTCTTAAGACCTTTTAAAATGACTTGGCTAATATGATCAATATCAACTTCTCCTCGCATGACAATGGCCTAATTTGTCACCCCCCTCATATAATATCTTTATTCAACTTTTCAGTGATGAGGGATTGACTTACTGAAAACGGATGTACCTTTGGATACTCCTCAAATCGCCTCCTCTGCAGCTGTTAGATCCGTTCCCAAGATAAATTCTTTCACAGTTCTCTGTTTTCCCACGAATAACAATGGAGACAATGCAGGTAAAGGAGACCTTAGCCCACTAAAATTATTTCCCTCTTCTCTACTAACTACAGTGTCCTGGTGAAGAGAGGACACTTCTTTTCAATTTTAGCCCCTGATAGTGGGAGTGCCTGGAGGAGAACAACAGAAACATTTGAGGTTGTGATTCTGAAGCAAAAAAAGCAGAATTAATTTCCTTTGGCTTCTCAAGTAGATTTCTATGTACACTGTTGTGTTGCGTTTTTGGAACCTGTGGCTGTACTTTGAGGGTTCCTGAAGTAGAGAATTACCTGTGCTGTATCCAGAGTCAAGAGTTCACATGAGTATGGATATGAACACCATTTGAAGACTCCACAAGAGAAGCCCTGCCCTGGAAAGATGTTTATTTGGTAATTGAGAAGGGAAGGGGGACTCTTTCTGCAATTTTTGCTCGGGGGCTCTCCTGTAAAGTTCCACTCTGCAAAGAGCTGTTCAGTTCCGTTGAATTTCTTCGCCAAGTCAAAACGAATGGCAATGTGGTAATGAGTGCAGAGACATTTCCGATGTGGCATTTCTTTTCTTGCCTTTGAATAAAAACACAGTCAGACCTTTGTGTACAATGCAGATTCTGAAAGGCCATGGAAGGCGGAGTGGGAGGACCTCTAAGGCATCCCAGGGGAACATTGAGCACAAACACAGCACAGGCCAACTTGCCTCAAGGCTGGGAGACCGAGGGCTTCTCTGCAGCAACCCTGCGCTTCCTACACACTCAACTGAAAGGAACTGGAAAGCAGCCCCTTGGCATGTACATGAGGTTTGATCCATTCATCCATTGAACAAATATTTATTGAGTGTCAGCTAATGCCAAAGTTATTCTAAGTACTGAGGACTCAACAGTGAGCAAAATAAGGCAAAAATCCCACCTGACATAAATTCGCTTCTCAGATTGGCTTAATATTGTTGCTGTGTTCTCTCTGATTATATATGTAACATATTACATGTACGTATATTCATATATATAACATATATATGTATATTCTTAGATTTTGTATGTAAATCTTAGATTTCTCGGGTTTATATACAAATAACACATAATAAAGTATAAATAAAATATTTTAAAATATATTTTCTTAGATTGCATATTCCAAGAACTTAGGGGTTGAGTTTATTTATAGTTGTGTGCATACAAAGCCTGGAATCACATCATTCTCTTTCTGAATGTCTACTCTGAGGTAGATGATGAGAATACAGTGATGAATAAGATAGAACATCTCTTATACAAATTATAGGGTAATTTAGTGAATATGGAGACAAAGATAGTGATGCTATGGCTTTGGGCATTTCCCTCAGGTTTAATGATGTACAAATTTAAAGTCTTATGTTTAAAAAGGGATGCCTTACATCCAAAGAGTAAAGCCATATTCATTGCTAGTTGACACATTTTCAGCTTTGACAGCTTTCTCCACTTCTTATATGATCTATTTTTTACCTTTTTATTTCGAGGTAATTTTAGTTCTATAGAAGACTTGCAAACATTAAGTACAGAGAATTCTGTCAATACTCTTCACCCAGCTTCCCCTAATGTTAAGATCCTATATAACCATGGCATATTTATTAAAACTGAGAAATGAACATTGGTATAATTATAATGCTGTTAATTAGATTATAGAGTTTATTTGCATTTCACCACTTTTTCAATTAAAAAAAATTTTTTTTCTGTACCAGGATCCAATCCAGGATACCTGGTGGCATTTAATTATCATGTATCTTTAATCTCTTCTGGTCTGTGACAATTTCTCAGTCTTTCCTTGTTTTTACGACTTGGACAGTTTTGAAAAGCACCATTCAGGCATTTTGCAGCAGGTCCCTGAATTTGGGTTTCCTAATGTTTTCTCATAATTAGACCAAAGTTATGGAGTTGGAGGAAGAATGTCACAGAGGTGAAGTGACTTTCTCATCTCATCAAGGGTGTACAACATCTACTTGACTTGTTACTGGCTGTGTTGACCATGGTCACTTGGTGAAGGTGGTGTCTGCCAGTTTTCTCCACCATAGTTATTCCCCGCTTTGTATCCTCTGCATGCTAGAAGTTAATCACAGGCTGTACTCACAGGACAGGGGATCAATCTACCTCCTGAAAGAAGGTTTCCTTTCTTCAGTTTTCCTCATGTGTCCTGCCTTTTGAATTAAGGGTTTTAGGGACCATGGTTTTATTTCCTCTTTAAGTGACACCAAAGTTTATAAGTTGAATCTCTTTGCACAGGACTTTGTTTAGAAAATCCTTCTTCAGGTTACAGAAATTTTTATCAGGGAGAGAGAGAGTGTTTTCATCGAAGGGTTCTGAAGTTCTTGTTACTTATAAACGAACTCCAGTACTACAGATGAAACACTTTTTCTTCAGTTTAATGCAGTTTTACCAGAAGCTTATTGTATTTTAGGGTAACTGGCTCAGTAACAGTTCAATAGTGGAATCATAGAACTCTGGACCTGTGTGATAAAAGAATCATTTCACTGAACCTCCTTAATTTACAGACGAGGAAACTGAGACCGTGCAAGGAGGCATGGCTTTTCTTTTTCTTTCTTTTTAATTGAAATATAGTTGATTTATACTATTAGATTAATTTAGGTGTAAAATATAGTAATTCAATATTTTTATAGATTGTTCTCCATTTAAAATTATTAGGAAATAATGGCTCTATTTCCCTGTGCTGTCCAATGTATTTTTGTTGCTTATTTACATATAACTTGTGGCTTCCCTGGTGGTTCAGATAGTAAAGAATCTGCCTGCAATGCGGGAGACCCAGGTTTGATCCTGGAGAAGGGAATGGCAACCCATTTCTGTATTCTTGCCTGGAGGATTCCCTAGAAGTCTGGTGGGCTACACAGTCCATGGGGTCGCGAAGATTCGGATGTGACTGAGCAACTAACACTTTCACTCTCACGCTTCTTTGCCTCTTAATTCGTCCATCTCACCCCTCCCTCTTCCCTTTCCTCACCGATAACCACTAGGTTGTTCTCTGTACCTTTGTCTGTTTCCATTTTGCTCTATATATGTTCATTTATTTATCCTAGATTTCACATATAAGTGATTATATGGAGTATTTGTCTTTCTCTGTTGATTGATTTCACTAAACATAATGCTCTCTAAGGTCATCCATTTTGTGCAAATGGAAGAATTTCATTCTCTTTTTATGGCTGAGTAATAAACACCAACTGAGATATCACCTCACCCCTATCAGAATGGCTGTCATAAAAAATGACAAACCCTGGGAGATGGTGCAAGACAGGGAAGGCTGGCATGCTACAGTCCATGGGATCACAGAGAGTTGGACACAACTTAGCGACTCAACAACATGTCATCAGAAATAATATAAATAAAGAATGTTGGCAAAGATGTGTGGAAAATGGAACCATAAATACACTGTTGGTGAAAACGTAAAGTGATGCAGTCACTAGGGAAAGTAGAATGGAGTTTCCTCTCAAAGCTAGAAATGGAGCTACCATATGACCCAGTAATTCCACTGCTGGGTATATATCTGAAGAAAAGAAGACACTAATTTGAAAATATATGCGCACCCCAATGTCCACAGCAGCATTATTAGCTAAGATATGAACTGCAGGGCTTCCCTGGTAGCTTAGCCAGTACAGGATCTGCCTGTAATGCAGAAGACCTGGGTTCAGTCCCTGGGTTGAGAAGATCCCCTGGAGAAGGGCATGGTAACCCACTCCAGTATTCTTGCCTAGAGAATCCCCATGGACAGAGGAGGCTACAGTCTGGCTACAGCCCATGGGGTCACAAAGAGTCAGACACACAAAGAGTGACTAAACACAGCACATATGAACTGAAGTGCAACCTAAGAGCCCATCAACAGATGAGTGGATAAAGATGTGTTATGTCTATACAGAGGCATGGTTTTTCTGAGGCTGTTCAGCTGGTCAGAGGGGTTCTCAGGGATCTTTTCCCCTGGATGTTCTGCACCGACACGTTCCCCCCTGGTCTAGGGTCTTCAGGACTCAATCCCTGCCCTTCGTTAAAATCTCTCAGGAAATCAGAGGAACTCCTTCACACTAGCATGTAAATCACTGATTCTACTTCTGCTTCAGCCCTTTAGAGAGATGATTGCCTCTAAATAGGGATAAATGTTTACTTGTGATTCTCAGCCTTGGCTGTGTGTTAGCATCCCTGGTGGTTTATTGAGAAATGAGGAAGCCCAGGCCCTACTGGAACCCTAAAACATTAAAGGTCATCACAGGTGATCCTCATGCACCCGCAGGCCTGGAAACTAGCCTTGGCTGAGTGAGAGGTTGTGTGTGTGGTCCCTGGACCAGCATCATCAGCTCTGCCTGGAACTTAGGAATGCAGAGCTGGGGGCCTGAGCCAGGCTCCCTGAACTGGAGACTCTGGCAGTGGGGCCCAGCCAACTGTCTTTTGTTAAATCTTCCAGGTGATCTCAATGTGCATTAAAGTTCCACTCCCAGGGACGGCAGAGCCTGGTTGGCTGCCGTCTGTGGAGTCGCACAGAGTTGGACATGACTGAAGCGACTTAGCAGCAGCAGCAGCAGCAGCAGCTTTCAAGCAAAAGGACTATGGTCTAACTGGTACATTTGATCAGGAGTTGGGGAAACATGGAGGGAGGCCAGGGGTGCCCTCTGAAACCACACTGCATAAATGCGGGGGCTAGTCTGTGGATGCATAAAGACACCTCTGGTTATTTTTTCATCAATTGACTGATGCTGTCTGAGATTCAGAGACCACATTAGAACCTTTTCTTCCAATAGAAGGGCAGTTTTACTTAAAGTGATGGCAACACACTGGGTAGCAGTATTGATTGGTGGTTGTTCTGTTGGTGGTCATAACTGGCCCCCTTCCTTCCTCTTATGCCCCGCAAGCCATAGACCACAAGTGAGGCTGGTGGACAGGGCAGAGGCAGAGAATAAGGTAGTGGTAGGGGAAGTAAATGATTTGATTTGTGAAGCTAAATTGGACTGAATTAGAGGCCATGGAACTCTTCTGCACAGTATTTCTTTAATCATAAACTTTATCTCAAAACCAGTGATCCTAAAGTGCTCACGTGAAGGGTAATGTCTTCATGGCCTGAAGTTTGCACATCCTGAGCACTGGCTGAAAGGTGAGGGTGTTTCGGTTTTATTCAACCACTTAGTATCGGGTATATATTGATGAACAAAAGGGACATGTTCCATAGCCTCAGGGAGTAGGATGAAAAATAAGTGCAAAGACTGTTAATGAAGAGGAGACATAGGAAAGACACTGTGTGAGCAACTGGCAGTTTCTCTGACCTAGGTCTGGGGCACAGGTAAGTCCTCTCTGGGTGAGTGATGTTTAATCTGAAAACTGAAGGTTTAAGAGTAATTGACCAAGTGAAGGCATGCAGAGGAGGGAGAGAAAGAGTGAGAAGAACATGAAAGAGCAGAAGAGCTCATGCGAAAGCCTGAAGTCGAGAGGGGGCATGGTATGGAAGTTTTAAGAACTGCAAGCCAATTATGCCAATCCTAGAAAGCACGGGCCACCTGATAGAAGGTGATGTGAGAAAGGCAGCAAGTCCGGATCCCCAAGGGCCTAGGAAGTTGGATGAAGGATTTGCACTAGGGCCTAGGGGTGATTGGAAGCCTGTGAGAGGTTTAAAGAGGACAGTGGAAGAAAACGACAGATTTGCATGAAAAATAAATCTCTTGGCTGCATTTTGGAAAGTGGATTGGAAGGGAGAAGAAGGGGTGTTGGGAGCTGGGAGGTGTGTGTTACACAGGCCAAACTTATGAATGTTTGCTTAGGAAAAATCAGAAAGGAACTAGGAAATTATGAGATTAAAGTTGTGTTTGTGCTTATACGCTTTTTTCAGTTTTGCTTTTCGGATGGAGCAGGTTTATGGCAGCTATCTTCACAAAGTGCATAAATATCTAACATGTGATGGACCTAGACAGTGCAGGGGTGACATAACCGATGCTGGTTAAATGCTAGCTGCTTGCAAAGCACAAAAGAAGACGTGCTGCTAGGCATTATAGGGGATTCCAAGAAGACTTGGCCTTTGCCTACAAGAAACCAACAACTGAATCATGGAAATAAACAGGAACACTTCAGTGTCCATGGAAAATTTGAGCAGTAAGGGGTGATCACAACTGAGAAAGGGGTCATACACTCTAAAAGGAGTGTTTGAAGTAGTTTCACAGAACACGTAGGTCCCAGGCAAGGCTTTGAGGATCCTGGGAAGTGAGCAAGCTGACAAGAATGGGGAGGACATTCCAGGTCGGGGGAGTAGGAGGAGCAGTGTGTGCAGTGATTGGACCCACATTTGTGGTTTCAGCTTGTCTTGGTTTTTAGGGAAAGTCGACCTAACTTCAGACGTAACAGCAAAGCACACTAGCTTTTGGCAAAGAAGAAGGGAGTGGTGAATGTTGCCATTTTAATTACTGGTCAGTTTTCTGCTAAACTTGCTGGAACTGCAGCAGAGTGGGGCCTGTGGGTGCACTTGCTGAAAAGGCATTTGGGGTTGACTTGAGGCCTGGGAAGGGTGGGTGGGCAGCTTGGGCTTTGCCACAGAGGAGCACGGTGGGCCTTCCCTAAGTGACCAGTCAGCCCAGAAACCACCGTGCTCTGGTTTTTAGAACATTACCTGATACCGAGGCAGTTTAGAAGTTACATCTAACAGAAGGGGCCCTTTCTGAAGCCCACCCCTCACTCTCCCAGAAGCCCAAGTGCGCTGACCCTTCGCACTGACAGAGTCTGCTCTTGAGTGGGAAGTTCAGCTGCTCTGAGGGGTAGATTCAGCTCTGAGTTGCCCTCACGTTTCAGGGACAAGTTGCTACTTCGTGGCCACCTGCCACTGTCCTGGGCTGGGAGTGAGGTGGTTGAAGAGCAGAGGGCCAAAAACGAAACCCTGTAACAGAAGAGTCAGGTCTGGGCCAGGCTGAGAGAAGACAGGCATATCTCTGAGGGGGCTCCTGGAAGACACCTGTTGCTGCCAGTGGGCCAGGGTGAGAGACTGCCAGGTGATTGGTAATACAGGGGGTGTCTCAAGGTTCACAAGGTGAGCTCAAAGAAGATGTCAAGGGGCTAGCCTTTCCAAATGTGTGCTTTCTGTGCAGATGCCCTGGGGCTGTCTGGACTGAGGGTTGGGGAAGCTAAAAAATGGGGAGACCCAGAGACAGCCTATGGACCCCACCCCATCTTCCCTGGAGCTGGGCCTCTTCTGTTTGTTTTATGGGGATCTGCTTAACAATTCACTCGGGGATTAAAAAAGGACTCTGATGATAGAAATCAGTTAGTGAAGTGAAAGTCACTCAGTCGTGTCTGATTCTTTGCAACCCCATAGACTATACAGTCCATGGAATTCTCTAGGCCAGAATACTGGAGTGGGTAGCCTATCCCTTCTCCACCGGATCTTCCTAACCCAGGCCCAGGAATTGAGCCAAAGTCTCCTGCATTGCAGGCGGATTCTTTACCAACTGAGCTATCAGGGACGTCCAGAAATCAGTTAAACTTTTATCAGTTAAATGACTTTCCACAATATGCTGTTTTGGTTCCTGATTGAAAGAATGTCCCCTAAAGAGGAGGGTGCGTTTTGAGCACCCTGAACCTGCGATGCCCACTGGGGTGGCAGTGATGAGCCCCAGGACCTGCTCAGGGGTTGCGATGGGCCAGCAAGCGGGAAGGAGGGGCAGAAAACGGCTGGCAGGAGGAGGAACAATGGGCCAGTGTGAGTGTGCCCGAGGGCCCACGGAGGTGACGGTCCACCAGGGCTGTGGAGGCGTGTTTGTCCAGGCAGGAAGCCACAGGGGATCCCGAGCCAGCCTGCCTTGGCACATCTCCTGACCACACCTGAGGCAGAGCCCTGGGTACCTTGAGGGTGGCAGGAGCTGAGCTGGGAAGCCCGCCCCAGTCCACCTGGCAGGGCCAATTCATCTCTGGTTTCCTGGTTGCACTTGATTACCCCCCTTCCACCCTTGGTCTGCACCCCCACCTGCCCCCTGCATTGTGCTCAAGTTGTCCAACCTTCTCTTTTTGTCGCCTCAGAGTCTCACTGTCTGGGAGACACAGCTTGAGCAGGGGTGCAAGTGGGGCACTAAGATCTAATGACAACTATCCAGGGCAAAGGGTCCCGCAGCGATGGGGGAGCCTTCTAGGTTCTCGTTGACACAAGTGGAATAGATGGTTTTAGGAGCTCTTCACAGCTCTCCAATTGTGTGAAGACCCTTGGGCCAGCACAGGTATAACCGTATCTCGGTGGTAATAGTAACTGTATGACAAGACGGTACCATTTCTGGTGTCAATGTCTTGGGGAGGAGGCCTCTCAGAACAGGTGGTGGGTTGGGCACAATTATCTGTGAAAGAGTCGGGGTGAGCCCACATGGAGACAAATAGTGGAAATGAGTGGGCAGTAGAGGTGGAACTTGGCATTCATTTGAACACTGTGTGTGGAAAAGGCAGAGCCTGTGAGCCAAGGGAAAGAGCTGATCATAGTGAGTTCTGAAAGCCAGAGTGTTGACTTGACTTCACCATAGCTGGTGCTGTACATGTATGTTTAACATATAACTAATCTAACTGTCACAGAAATGTTATCATCTTTGTACTCAGAGATGATAAGTAAACCTGCCCAAAGTTGGTGGAGGCAGGATCCAACCTAGGCATTTGGCTTCTCAGTCTGGACTCTCCATCACAAGTTATAGATATACCATTGCCCAGGTGATGCTTGCTTTCCCCAAAGTTCACAGCCAAGCCATGAGGGATGAAAGAGTCAGGCCAGGCCCCCCTTTTTTAGAAAAGACAGCTAGGTATTGTTGTCAGGAAGATCCCTTGGAGAAGGGCTTGGCAACCTACTCCAGTATTCTTGCCTGGAGAAACCCATGGACAGAGGAGCCTGGTGGGCTACAGTTCATAGGGTTGCAAAGAATTGGGCATAACTGAAGCTATTTAGCATGCACACATTGTAGAGGGCAACTGGGTAAGGCAGAGGTTCTCAAATGTAATCCCAGGACCAGCAGCTGCAGCATCACCCTTTGGAGCTTGGAAGAAATGCAAATTCTCTGGTCCCACCTCAGATCTACCACACTGCAAACTCTGAGAGTCATGATTTTGACATGTGAGAAAGTGAAAATCGCTAACTCGTCTCTGCCTTTGCCTATCTAAATAACTGTGGGAAGGTAATTTCATCTCTGATTCTGGTTTCCTCATTTTTTAAAATGAAAGGCTCATTCCAGATTCATTTACTTTTTATTAATCCAACAGGTACTCCAACAGGTAATCCAACAGGTAATCCACTCCAGTACTCTTGCCTGGAAAGCCCATGGACAGAGGAGCCTGGTAGGCTGCAGTCCATGGGGTCGCTAAGAGTTGGACACGACTGAGCGACTTCCTTTTCACTTTTCACTTTCATGCATTGGAGAAGGAAATGGCAACCCACTCCAGTGTTCTTGCCTGGAGAATCCCAGGGACGGTGGAGCCTGGTGGGCTGCCGTCTATGGGGTCGCACAGAGTCGGACACGACTGAAATGACTTAGCAGCAGGTACCTACCACGTGACAGATTCTGAGACTACAAAGACACATGGTCTCTAGAACGGAATAAAATGACAACTAGGTGGCTTGGGATCATCAATGGCCACCATTGTAGATTCAACCCGAGCTTATTCTTGCTGGAATAGTTGTCAGAAAGACTTTCTCTCTACACCTCCCCTTTCTCCTAACTCAAATATATCTCCCCACTGTTGCCAAAACCACATTTAAAGGGAGTATAACTCTGACCCTATTGCTTCTCAGTTAAAAATCTCCAATGGCCTTCCTGTTTGTTGTCTACACTTTCCAGGAGGATTGCAGTGAAGGGCCAGACTGCTTGCGATCCTTGGAAATGTCAGAGGCCTCGACACAACTCTGCTCAGCACACATAAGCCTGTGTGATGGTTAGGAGGAAGGATTCCTAGCCAGCAGAGGCCCTAGGTTCTACAGCACACAAGTTCATGGCTGAAAGAAGGAAACAATAAGATTCTCATGCAACATTTGGCAAAACTCTGCTCTCTCTTGGGGCTCATGTGACATTTCCCTGGACAAACTTGGTGAAGTTTCCTGCCTGCATTTCAAAACCTACAAAACATTCAGAGCAGAAGAAAATGGATGCGATGGCTCAAGACTCGTCATGGTGTGTTTTGTCTATGGTGGCAAGTGGGGCCATTGCGCTCACCGATCAGCAGCTTGAATCGGGCCCCTGGGACTTGGGGATGGCACTTAACCTCGATGGGCCGGGAATTTGTTCAGGTGCAGCCTTGACTTGTCTACATGGTTGTCTCACCCTCTGAAGAACAGGAGACTGGTGTCGATGAATCCCTGAGAGTTTAGTGACTACACCCTCTACAGCTGGCATTGTGCCAATTTTCCTGGATACAAAAGAAGTCTGAGATGCTTCCCCAAGGAACTCAACATTTCTTCCTCCAGAGGAGGTAGTCTTCCAAGATTTCTGCAGCCCACAAGCTTGTTGTCATCTACACACTGGGCAAGCCACACTCAAGGTGAGGTGGGTCTGGGACTGCTTAGCATCTGTCTGGAATTTGCTCCGAGTCTGAGCATCTTCCCATGAAGGCCACCTCACTGGTACAAAATAGTCCCATTGTTTCAGAAAGTTAAGTGTTCAGAGTTGCATCCTTGGCTCTGCATGTAGGACTGGAAGCCTTTGGAGAAAGAAGGCAGGCAAGGATGTCTGGGTCATATTAGGTTCTAGGCTTTTGGGCTCAGCATCCCCTGGCAAAATCTTTTTTGGCATCCATGGCAGAGAGGGAAACTCACCAGAGCCTTGACCCTACTTCCTGCTTATCTGACTGAGCATGGGCCTCCCTGAGTTCAGTTTCTACTTTTCCACTGTGAAGGCAATGGCTGGTGCTTAGTTGGTATTTGGTGAATGTATAATATCTGGGTTTAATGTCATTGATGATTTTATCTGTATCCCTTAGCTGAACTTTTCTTACTGTTTTTCTAAATGTGACCGGTGTAAATACCAGGCTGGAGGCCTCAAGATGTTTATTTGAAGAGATTCTTTTTGATCCACTGCTTTTGCTGTTTTGATGAAAAGAAATTTGTGCTGACTATCTCTCCTCCACCTCCGCCCCCTCCCCAACTCCCACTAGAATGGAAGCTCTTTGAAGTCACTAGAATGGAAGCTCTTTTTACTTTCTTGTTCACTGCTATATCCTCAGTGCCAAATACACACTGGATGACAACAGGGGGACAGTCAGCAAATATTTGCTGAATGAATAGATAGCTGAATGGCTGGTGGGTGAATGGATTGAGGGATGGGCAATGAATCACTGATTTCCTGAGACCTAACTCTCTTGGGAGGTAGTGTCACTGGTTGATTAAGAGGTGTGGAATCACACTGCCCAGGTTGGAACTCTGGCTCTTTTGATGAGCTATATGTTTTAGTCAAGTTTCTTCACCTCATTCTGTCTACTTCTTCATCTGTAAAATGAGGCTAATATTTCAAAGCATTGCTAGGAGGATTAGATGAAATAATACGTGCAAGTATTTAGAACAGTTCCTGGCATATAGTGAGTGTCCAAAATCTTGGCCATCATTTGCTTTGTGAACAGGAAAGTACATGTGGGGCTTTTGGAGTTGTTTGACCTCTGTCTTCTGCCCGCCCCCACTCCAATACTTTTTGTGTGTGTGGTGTGACTGTATCTATTTGTGGAATACAGTAACTAACCAACAGTTATTTATTTATGTTTTTAAGTTCTCATGCCAATCAGTTTATAGTTATTGGCTGTTACACTTCTTGCCCTGCTTTTGTTTTGTGTTTGCTTCCATACATAGTGGTAGAAATGCTGAGCTCAAGTCAAAAGCTTCCACATTCATTGTTAATAAAAAAGTTATACTAACAACAATAAAAACTACCGTTGGTAGAGTCCATGTGCTGGGCACTGCATACTTTGTTGGCTAAGTAATTGCCTGGATTGAAGGCCATGGATATCCAAGAATTGACTGACTGTTGTATCTGACTTTGTCTCTGGGTTTGTAGAGTCCAGACTGAGCTTCGTTCACTAGTTTCTCTCTTGTGTTACTTTGACCACACATGCCTCGCTTAGAGTTACTGTTTGAATTAACTGCTCTGTCTCTGGAGGCAGATCTCTTTCTCTTTGGATCTTTGAGATGTCTAAAATTCTGAGTGATCTTTCTCCCTTTCTTACCCTTTTCCCTCTTCATTTACACTTCCATTCCCCTCTTCTTTTCATCTGCTCCATGTCTTCATTCATTCATTCAAGTTGCTCTCCTTCCAAATTAGAGAAGTGGTAGTTCAAAAAAAGCAGCACAGCTGCTCACCCTGCAGCTCCACCTGTGACCGAAAGTTGCCCAGGAGCATGGCACGCATGCAAATAGACTTGTCTTGACATGCCGGAGCCTTTTCCTTTTTGTAGTCAACTAAACCTTTGATTCACAAGGAAATGGACTTTGGCTTTATTGTAATTCCTATTTTGATAGTGTGTGAGCACAAGTCATGAACTACACTTAGTGAAAATCCTGAGTCACTGGAGGGCTAGATGTTTCAGAAACAGGAAGAGGAGGAGGTGCTTTGTTGCATTTTCAGAAGGAAGGGTGGATGACAAGCATCACCTCAATCACTGGGCAAACTCCCTTCACTTTACTCCTCTGAGCCTTTAACTCAAGGGAAATGGGATTTGACAACATCCCTGAGATATGTTGTCTGGGGGCCTCTGGTCACTTGGGTCTTTTAATACCACACACAGAAGCAGTGAGACTGAGCAGTCTGCATCATGGGCATGCAGAGTGGGTGCCAGGCAGGTCACAGGGTCCCGATCACTATTCCCTGTGGTGGGAACTACAGGAAAGGAATTATCTCTGGGCTCAGAGTGTTCATGGTGCCAAGCTCCCTCCTGTGTGTGGAAAGTAATAGTTATGTGCTTAAGTAGACACGGGATCTTCTGTGCTATGCTTAACCTGGAGCTTTTTGTTTTTCTTCTTAATTAGCTTTTTAGGGGCATTCCAATGAATAAGAGTTGAAAGAAGATAGATAGAAAAAGAAATCTTGAGAAAAAAGGGAGGACTACATTTTGATTGCCTTCGTTGCTGCTGCAGCTGCTGCTGCTAAGTCGCTTCAGTCATGTCCGGCTCTGTGCGACCCCATAGATCATAGCCCACCAGGCTCCCCTATCCCTGGGATTCTCCAGGCAAGAACACTGGAGTGGGTTGCCATTTCCTTCTCCAAGGCATGAAAGTGAAAAGTGAAAGTGAAGTCACTCACCTGCTTCCTAAATCCCAGAGTAATGTCACCTAAAATTTTTTTTTTCCATGTAAGCCAACTAATCAAGCAACTGAGTCATGGCTCCTCCAGTTGTATTGAGCCAGCCTTTCTGAGGTTGGGGCCCAGAAATATCTCTTTATAATTATTCTGTATAATTGGATGGGAGCTACTCTCTAGGAACTCTTATGGGAATTTCCATTATTAAAAATTAGGCTTTTCATACCAGTGACAATTGCTTGAGCACAAGGCCTCTGTCTTCCTCACTTTGAAATAACATAAGTATTTGTAGAAGTATCAAGGAAGATATTTCTTGAAGGTGGCCATCAAATGTGCAAGTCTGTGGGGGAAAGTATTGTTGGTGACATGGAGATGACATTAATTAAGCCTATTATTCAATGTGTAGAGCCAGATGTTGGAAGAAACACATGGTGGATAGAATAATCTGGGAAATTTTCTCTTGCAAGTGCTGTTTTCCACAAACAAGGCCTTTTGCAAGAGCTGTTTTCCGTAGCTCATGGCTAGCTAGTCCCAACTAAATTAGTTTTTATGACTATCTTCCAGGATTTTTTATAACAGTCTTGGACCATAGATCTTAGTTATAACCTCCTGACTCTTGGTTTTCTCATCAGCAAAATGGGAGCATGAACACTTGCCAGTTGCCTCTATTGAAGAGAGGTTGTCTGTATGACTAGAGTCCATTCATCTAGTGCCAGAAGGCATTCAAGTATAGCCATAAAGAGTTGGGCATCCTCCAGACAGCCAGGGAGGCCAGGCTCTTACACATAATAAAGCCCTAGCTTCTAAACACTGGCATCCACCCAAGCCATTCGGACATAGGTCTCTGCAATTTTTGTTTGATCAGAATGGAAGTAATTTCCTTTTATCATTGATCCTAATCATAATATCTAGTTATTTAAAGCACAATAAAGCTGGAAATCTCAACCATTATGGCCATTCTTTGATAAGGATCTGCCAAGTAGCTGTCGGCCATATTTGCAGATGGTCCTGGGAACCGGGCGTGGTGTGGTGTGAATCCCACTACTTCTTTGGCAGGACCTGCTCTTCTCTTGGAAAAGTAAAATCTGGTGAAACTCAACAGGGTCCCTAGTGTGATTAAATTTGAGAACAAAAATGTGAAAGAAAATTCAATTATGTAGTCTCTTGATCAAAGTGAAACAATGAAAATTAGTATATATAAAAGGCTGTATACTAGGCTATTACATTTAATCATTGCAAGTAATATTATTATTTTTTGATGTGGAAGAAGAGAAAACTAAAGTTTGCAGAGTTTAAACAATTACCCAAGAACACACTGCTCTCAGTGTAGCCATATTTCAAACCAGATTCTCTTAAATAATCTCTCCATAGTGCCCTGCTGTCTTGCCCAGAGGCAAATTCTGTGGAAGAATGTAATGATATTCATTTGTAGGAGGAATGGATTTGGCTGACTCAGTGTGTAAAGAAAACACAGGAGATGGAATATACACAGCAATGGAGCTTGATATTATACACAAGGACTACCCATATCACTTGGGGGTCTCATTCTTGTTCCAGCTGAACTATTAATTTATCTCAAATATGTTAAAAATTTTTATCTCATAGTATTTATTTAAAATAAACAGTGGTTCTTAACCTTGAAATTCTCATGAACTCTATGGATTGTGTCCCAAAGAAAATGTATATATACTCCCCTTCCTCTTTAAAATCACCCAGGTCCTTCCTTCCCCTTTTACCACACCTCTAATGTCAAGAAATCTTTCTTTAGATACATAACTTTACAAATTCCTCCAAATTTCTGGGCCACAGAAAATCTTTATAGTTGAAGGGTTGTTCAACCTGCAGACATCAGATTTTCCATGCTCTAGTCTGTTCTGTGTCTTATAGAAGTATTTTCTCTTTTTTATTCCAGCCTTAAGAAAATTTCTATAATAAACTTTATCCAGGTGTTTGATCACCTTTTGCTCCCATATTTTTTGCAGTATCCTCTTGGGTTGCCCTTTTATCTGATTGCTTCCTCCAAGAGCAATTTTAATGTGAGGCCTTGTATGCTTGTGGATACTTTTGTTATGCTACAGCACTTGAATAACAGTTTAGTTGGATTTAAAGTTATAAGTTACATGATCTTTCCTTCTATACTTTAAAAATATTTTTTTCATTGTCTATTTGCATCATCTAGTGTTGCTGTTGAGAATTATACTAATCAGTATGATTCTTGTTTCTCAGCTGTTAATATGAACTTCTCAATAAGTTTTAGACTTTCCTCTTTGTATTAACTTTTTAAAAACTGCATTATAGTGTCCAAGTTTAGTTTTTCTTCTTTTTATTTTTTTTGGCCCCAACCAGAGATTGAACCTGTGTCCCCTGCAATGGAAGCACAGTCTCAACCACTAGGCTCCTGGGTAAGTTTCCCATTTTTCTTTACTTGTATGGTTTCACTGTTAATAAACCCTTTTTAATCTTAGATTTTTCATAATTTTTTTAAAATTTTAGGAAATTATTTTCAACATATATCCAAGAGAAGGACAAGATAAGAATAACAACTATCACCGTTGCTGTTTATCATAGATTGTCCAACATTATAAGGAAAGGAAAGAAGCAAGAGCTGTAAGGATTGGAAAGGAAAAGATAAAACTGTCATTATTTTCAGAAGAGATAATCATCACCCTAGCATAACCATAATAATCAACAGACACACTATTAAAGCTAAGAGAGTTCAGCAAGTTTGCCAAAAATAAAATATCACAAATATTATTATAGTTTTTCTAATAAAAAATAACCACTTAGAAACTATAATAAAAAGTAAGATACTCTTCAAAATGACAAGAGAAGCTGTAATTTCAAGACTTCACTTATCTAATAATTCTCTAGACTTCTGTGGATAAAAATTTAAAACTCTAATAATAAAGAATGTAGAATATGATCTCAGTTGATACTAACAGAACGCTATCCCATGCTTATCAGGGCCAAATTATTCTTATAACAATATCAATCCCCTCCTTTAGGCAATCAATACATGAAGTGAAAACCAACCAAAATTCCAGCTGGATTTTTTTGGAGGGGCTTTATAAACTTATTCTATAATATTAAGATGTACTGTAATAAAAATGAAAACTATAAAGTGTAAATACAAGAACACACAATGAGATCAATGAAATAAAATAGAATTCAAAGTCAAGCCTAGAGCCAAAGTATTTCTATTTAAAGAAAGGACGTTGAGAATAAAGTTGAATGGCAGGTTAGGAGAAGAAAATTTCTATTGAGTAAAACTGATAATACCTAGAATTGTACATATAAAATATATAAAGAACTTTTGGCAATCAGCATGAAAAACACAGCAACCCCAGTAGATTAACTGGCGAAGAAGTGAAGGGCATTTTAGAGAAGAGGAAATCTCGGAGGTTAAGAAACATATGAAGAGATGCCCAAATTTATCGGCATTAGTAATGTAAAATAAAACCACAACGAAATAGCACTACATCTGTTAGTGTGGCGAAAATTAAAATGCTGGATGATACCAAGTTTGGTGGCGAAATAGAAACATATAAAGCCTCACAAACTGCTGGTGGGAGTCCAGGTTGTATTTGGTTAACTTAAATATATGCATATCCTTTGACCTAGTAATCGTACCTCTGGGCATACAATTCCAAGGAAATGTTCACATGCCTTTGTAAAAGGATACATATCAGAATGTTTATTGATGGTTTGTTTGTGGAGGGAGAGGTTGGAGACAATCTGGTTAAGTATGATGCAGGGCTGCATTCCACCAAATACTTTCAGGTCATTAGGAATGACAGATGGAATGTATACATAGCAATGTGGATGGATCTTACAACATAGCTCTGAGTTGGAAAGGAAGAAACAGTTGAGTTCTGTTTTATAGCACCACTTACATGAATTAAAAATCCACATGCACAAAAGAATACACATTTTGTAAGAACAGGTACAAATGTCTACAGAAAAAAAGGATAGATGTTGACCAGATGAAAATAGTTGCTTTGATTGGAATGGTGGGTGTCTGGTGGAGGTAAAGGAAGTCAGAAAAAAGAATAGGCATGGAAGATAGGAAAGTGATAGGAAAGTGAATGGATGGATAACACAGTGAATGAATAAATAAGAGAGGGTACTTTCATGGACCAATGATGATAAAGTGCCATAGATGAAGAAGATGATAAAAGTCCAGATGAAAATGGAAAAATAATATAGTATAGACGATGGTACATAATGAGCACTTAGTAAATACTTGTTGAATGAAGAAATGCAGTTTGTGGTGAATCATTTTTTGCAAAGCTAAGAGGTTCTTTACTGAATTATTTTAGGAGCTTTAATTTTGGCATATCAATTTGTTAAAAAATGTGAGCCCATGTGTTTAGAGACATCTGGGTGGCATTAACAGAATTTTTTTTCTTCCACTGCTTGAAGTATTACATAAACATGGACACCTGGTCCTTTTCCAAACTATGCCACGTAGTTTGACTTTAATTCTGACTTATAGAAAATGTCTTCCCAGAAAATACTTGCCATTTTGATCAAGTCTTGATTTCCAAATACTGGCCTATACATGGTCTTTGATATCCACTTTGATATACCTAATTTCTTCGCTGGAAGCACTGAACTGGATTCTGCTTCTGAGCTTTGAGTCTGTCAGCCATCAGTTCAGTTCAGTCGCTCAGTGGTGTCCGAATCTTTGTGACCCCATGGACTGCAACATGCCAGTCTTCCCTGTCCATCACCAACTCCTGGAGCTTATCCCAACTCATGTCCATCAAGTCAGTGAGGTGATCCAATCATCTCATCCTCTGTCGTCCCCTTCTCCTCCCACCTTCAATCTTTCCCAGCATCAGGGTCTTTTCCAGTGAGTCAGCTCTTAGCATCAGGTGACCAAAGTGTTGGAGCTTCAGCTTCAGCATCAGTCCTTCCAATGAATATTCAGGACTGATTTCCTTTAGGATGGACTGGTTGGATCTCTTTGCTATCCAAGGGACTCTCAAGAGTCTTCTCCAACACCACGGTTCAAAAGTATCAATTCTTTGGCGCTCAGGTTTCTTTATAGTCCAATTCTCACATCCTTACATGACCAATGGAAAAATCATAGCTTTGAATTAGACAGACATTTAAAACTGGACATGACAGTGGACTTGCCTACTAACATTTTTTTTCTTCTACCACTGTATGAGATTTGATTTCTTAGAGCATCTCTGGGTTTGTTTTCTCCCTCCCTTCTTGCCAGAGGACAAGGATTTATCCCAAGGGATATAAACTTTTATTGAACTGCTCCAGGTTTTAATATTAGTGATCATATATTTCTACTAATAAGCATAATTCATATTCAGCTTTCACTGATTTCAACTTAACAAATGAAGTGTAACTATTTAAAGCTCCAGTTCTAGACAGAACTTGTATCTTACACCTAGCTTATTACCTAATAGCCCTGTGTGTGCTCAGTTGCTCAGTCGTGTCCAACTCTTTGAGGTCCCATGGACTATAGCCTGCCAGGTGCCTCTGTCCATGGGATTTCCCAGGTAAGAATATTAGAGAAGGCTGGCATTTCCTACTGCAGGGAGTCTTCCCCACCCAGGGATCAAGTCCACATCTCTTGTCTCTCCTGCATTGGCGGGAGGATTCTTTACCACTAGTGCCACCTGGAAAGCCCCAATAGCCCTGTGATACTGGGCAAGTTAAATTTCCTAAGCATTTGTTCTGAACAACATGGATAGAAGTTTTCTCAGAGAGTTGTGGGTGACGAGATGATGTAACTAAGGCTCCACATGGAGCTTGGTGTGTAAGTAGTTATGATTACTTCAAGGAAGTCATTATGCTAGGCCTATGAGGAGAGACAAAGATGAATAAAGAAATATTCTTCATGGAACTTGGAGAGAATGAGACAGATGCCCAAACTATAGAGCAATATGAGAGAGGACAAATGAGGTCACATTCCTCCTAAGAGACATCCAGAGAACTGCTTCTTCATTTTATAAACACGGATTACTTGACTTGATCAAGGGGAAGCAGTCAGTGAGTGCCAGAGCCTTGAAGGGAACCCATGTCTCTTCTGACGGAGCCAGACCTGATGGTCATGTCCCTGTTTCTGTGGACACTCCTCAGGGTGGCCCGAGGCCTCGTGGTGCTGCTGCCTGACAGGCCACGACTGTAGACCTCCATGTCTTAAAGTCCAGAGGCTTTGTGTTGAGGGCTCATAAGTAAGTCAGGAGCTAGACTTTTCTGTTTTTTGAGTAACTTATGGGGATAACATTTCTTCTCAAGGCTTGCCGTCAAATCAATAATCCATTAGAGACTAATGCATTACATTCATCATTTCATTTGATTGAAATTTTACTGAGATAGATGTGCTCCAGGTTCTTTGTTGGCATCGGGAAGACAAAGAAAAAAACCGTGTGGGGTCACACAACAACTTAGTGCCATGTGACAAACAGAGAATGTGCTCCAGGGCCCGAGAAAAGAGGGACACATATTTTCTGTACCAGGAGGTTTGGTGAGTCAGAACATTTTTCACCAGAAAAGGTACTGTTTGAGCTGGATCCTGAAAAAGGAGGTGATGTTCAGGTGAAGAACTGGAGAAGAGGAACCGAGGGAGAGAGGATGGTAGTGTCAAAGACAGGGAGCTGCAAGGAGGGCAGAGGTGCTTAGAAGACCACTGGGGGCCAGTGGTGGGGGCGAGCGCAGTGAGCCATGAGCCCGGGGAGGCCAATAAGGATTAGATCGCCAGGGGCCTTCTATGCCTCCAGCTTTGTGGTTGAAGGCAGCAGGTGAAGAAGGCTTTTTAAGCTGGAGAATGGCATGATTCAATCCAGGTTGAGGGAGCAGGTTTTGAGCCAGTGTGGAAGGAAGAGCAACAAGACCCTAGGGGGCTCTACTCAGGAGGTCTTGAACCCAAAGAGATAGGGTCATCAGGGCCTGAGCATGTGGACTCAGGAACCTAAGGGCAGACAACAATGAACTGGGAAGGCACCTATGGCCTGGCACACCAATCACTATCCGAGGGTGTAACCCACTGCTTTTCCGTCCTGAGGCTTCTTGCTAACGGGTGGTGCAGGCTGGGAGGGAGACTCCCTTCACATCTCCTCAGCAAGCTCTCTTAGAGTAACCAGCTCCAGACAAAGAACCCGGCCCTGGTCTTGCTTCTGCCTTGAGTGAGCTGGCCTCTTTCTCCATGGGCTCGCGGGGACCAACAGGGCTGGTGTTCCCCTGATTTCACCGTGATTAGGCCTGGCCACTTTGGTGGTGGTTGAGGTGGTGGGCAAGGGAAGGGGCTAACGTGGTTCAAAATGGAATACACAGAAAATCATTATTAAAAGAATGAGGAGGTTGTTTAGTGAGGCTTGAAGCGTCTACAGGTGTTTCCTCCTGTGTTGAGAACCCTTGTCCCCCGGGAATCGCATTTCCCGTCGAGCAGGGCCCAGGGCGGACGGAGTGCTGTCGACACCGGGGTGTGGTGGAGAGGCCTGAACGGGCGCCACAGAAAACCCGGAGCTTTCCAGGGGGTCTCAGGGCCCCTCGCGGGGGCGGAGGGGGGGACACGGCTGGACACACCTGCTCACGGAGTGCACACTCGTGCACACTCACGCACCCTTGCCCATGCCCCGCGCACCCACGAGGCCCACTCTGCAGGCCTCGTCCCGGCGCCCAAGGCCTCCCGGGCCCGGCCGTCGTGCAGATGCGGCCGGCGGGCCGCGAGCAAGCGTGACGGGGTGGCCGCCGGTGGCCCGCGAGGGCGCGCGGGCGGGTGAGGGCGCCCCACCGGCCAAGAGCCGGGCAGCGCCCGGGTGGGAGGATGTGATGACGCGGTGCCCCCGCAGCGGGAACTCGGCCTTTAAAAGCTGAGGAAGCAGCCTCCGAGCAGGCGGTGGCTCCACTGGAGGCAAGCACACCGGGTCTCACATTAAAGAAGCCAAACTGTCTGCTTCAAAGAGAAAAGGCAACATCCTGTCGCAGGCCATGCTCTGGCAGAAACGTAAGTGGTTTGGCCCGTGGCTGCCGGAGCCGTGTCAGCGAGGGAGGGCCCGGGCTCCAGCAGGCAGCCTGAGCCGGGAGGTGCTGGGGTGACAGGCAGTGGGTCCCCGTTCCCAGCCAGGGCGGCAGAAGGGCGAGGTGGGCGAGATGGAGCCCAGTGGAGAAACCGACCTGTCAGAGGTGATGCTGATTTTCCAGGTTGGAGGGGAACGAACGAGTGTTCCAAGGTGGGACAGCTCATCCTCTCTCCCACACGAATCACTGTGGTGAACAAAGGGCAGCTGATGATTCACCGAACAAAATTTGGAGGGGAAGGCAGTGCAGCGGTTTACCTGAGTGGCTTTCCTTTTATAAACAGCTACTCTTCAGCCTGTTGTTCAGTTCCGTGGGCACGTTCCTCTCTGGGTTAGTGAGCTTTCTGCCAAAGTCACAATGTGTCGCTGACTGCATGGGGAGGATGTGGAAACTTGGCTTGTCAAGCCTGTCCTCCACTGCTCTCCTATCTTGCCTCCCATCATTCTTCGCCTCCTGTGGCAAGGCTCCTGGGTTCCTGCGCAAGGGGGCGCGGGTTTACCGGGAACCCTAGTGTTTATCCCTGGAGTTGGATGGAACATCTGTGAACTTTATTTTCCACATGTGGGACTGAACAGACACTCCTGTTATTAATAATTGAAGTCACACAGAGTTTTTCGGCAGCATTCCTTTCTCAGAAAAACAGTCAGCTCAATAGCCTCATGAGAGCTGAACCCTCCTGGGGCTCTCAAGAAAGAGGTACCAAAAATTTGCTCTGTCTTTTTAGAGGTCCTTAGGTCTTTAAAATGCCTTTTAATGAATTCAGGTACACCCTACCACAAGCGAACTTAATACAAAAGAACCTAGGTTTACAGAAAAAGATAAATTAGGGAGCTTTATTTTTTACACAAGATAGTCTATTGGAGCCCTTGAAGTTCTGAAAACATACCTTCATTTAGACATAGCTTACAGTCACTTTATCAGCAGCTCATTGTTTCCTTTATTTCTTGTGTAAATTCTCCAAGAGTTGAGCTTGTTAATGTGTAATGTGAAGGAATGATTTCAAAGTTTCTGAGATTGTGAAGTCTCATCATTGTTTGATGTTGGCAAGATGCAGTTTTTTTTTTTTCTTCAATGAAAAGAAGTGAATTCTAATTTGGGTTTAAGAATGATAGAAACCTTCCAAGATACCTAGGGATATTCTAGTATGGATAGTGGCTATTGTTCCCAGAAGAAGGATCGAGCAAGATGCTCCCCTTCGGGGGCAAAGGCAGACGGCCCTGTGGAATGCGTTAATGGTGGCAGGTGGGCAATGATGTCCCTCCTGGGAGCTACTGAGTCTCCGTATGCCCTGACCCTGACCCTTAGAGCTCAGTCTGTGGGTTTTATGTGACCCCTGCAGGGACTTCTGCCTTAGTTCCTACCTGCTCAGAGCAAGTCACTTTCTTCTTTTTAACCCTCAGGTTTCTCATATGTAAAATAGGGTAAAAATGATAGCCACCGGTTCCACAGAGCTACCCTTAGTAAGCTGAGATGCTGCGGAGATGATGTTGTCTGCTGTGGTTCTGCTTCAGTGCCTGAGATATGGGTTGCTTCCTTGTGTACATGAGCTGCCATATTTCCCACTCTTGGTTACACACTGCCTTTTTCCTTCTATAACTTCTCCTAAGAGATTAACAGTTTCGTTTTAAAGGGGATGCTAGAGGCGTGTTTCCTGCTCACTCCCTGGAGGTCAGTCAGGTGCAGCAAAACTCCATCCCCAGGGAGACCACGTTGTAAGTTCACCCTCGGAATACCTGTGAATGATTCTACATGTTCAGATGTATGTAATCAAAATTCTTATTAATTGCTCTTTGGCACTTTAAAGGAAATTAGGAAAGGCCCTGGGCACTGGACCCACCCCCTTACCCCAAGTGAGGCCCTTGTCTAGGGCACTGAGGGTACCTGGGTGACTAAACCCTGTGGGAAAACCAGTAAAAACAGGGCAGCATTGTCAGCCCACTAGAATCACCTGATAGAAGGTCAGAATTTGAAATCAGACACCAAGAGTGCTGAAAAGGCACTTTCTTTTTTCAGAAAACACCCTCGAGGCATGAGCTGAAATGACTGTATTATGGGGTTCTGGAAAGGGTTAAGAAAACATTCACTTTGTAGATGTTGTTTCCTCCCTGCTTGGCCCATGACCCCTGTTTGCAGCCTAACTGTGAAGATGGGCTTTGGTTCAGATCAGCTGCTAACTGTAGGCACACAGAGGCAGAAATCTTCAAGCCACAGCCATGAATTTGCGATTTGCTTGACTGGTCAGTTGAACAAAGAAGTCATGCTCCCTGCAGATCCACTTGCTGTTCCTTCCCCTCAGGTTCTGCACTGAGTCCAGCAGGTCCTGCATGGATGTGAAACACTGACATCTACCCAGCAAGAAGCCCTTCTTAAGGCCAACTAGTAACAGTGCTGTAGAAACAACAGGCACGATGGGGTGAGACAGGCCTGGGTTTGAAAGTCGTCTCTGCAGCTTAATGATTTAACCTTTTCACATTCTTACAAATCTGGAAAATGGGGTTCTAATGGCTGCCTTACAAGGTTTTTGTCAGAACAAAAGTAGAGAATAGGGAAAGTGTCATCAAGTCTCCTGAGTATTAATGACAGTGGTATGAGAGCACCATCCCTCCTGGGACACCTCCCGTGGGCCCATCTTGGGTAATTTAGGGTTATGCCAAATCTTTTCCAGTCATTTTCCACACTTTGATTAGAATAGTTAAAAGGCATATCAAAAGATTTTTGATTGATAGGAC
Organism: Ovis canadensis; assembly: GCF_042477335.2. Taxonomy (NCBI): domain Eukaryota; kingdom Metazoa; phylum Chordata; class Mammalia; order Artiodactyla; family Bovidae; genus Ovis; species Ovis canadensis. The sequence continues at coordinate 29,468,868 of NC_091259.1, read as the reverse complement.
CTACATACAGTTTTCCAAGGGTCTAAATCAGACAGGGGTCTGCAACTGTGGCCTCAGTGGCAAATCAGTCCCACAACCTATTTTTGTAAATAAAAACTGATTGGGGTATGGCCATATCTATTCATTTACATATTGTCTAGGGTTGCTTCTGTTCTTGATACAATGAAAGAGTAGAGTAGGTGCCCCAGAGACCATATGGCCTGCAAAAAACATAACTATCTGGCCCTTTAAAATAAGGTTTTCTGGCCTCTGGGTTTAAAATAACTTGGGTAGTACTTTAGGTATTCATTTTTCTGAGTTACTGGGGCCTTGCACAATGATAACACCCATGGGAGATAAAGCTAACAGTTAATTGATGATATGATTTACACAATGCTGAAAAGTTTGACTTGGTTGACTTCTTAAAGGCGATGGGACTGTGTATAGTAGACTCAACACTGCTTGTTAGAAAATGAATGAATTGAATGACTTTTTAAAAATTGTTATTCATGTTAGAGAAGGATCTGCATTATAACAAAAGAATGGCTTGACTGCTTTTCTTTGAACTGACTGCTTGACTTGATGTCCTATAGATTTGGTTTTGATGTTCCTTCATTGTAGTGCTCAAGGAGGCATCTTAAGCACAGGGCATACTTCTTATGAAATTATTATGGCATGAATATTTACTTTCAGATAATTTGAACAGAGATTCACCAAATAGATAAATTCAGATCTCAAAATTCTCCGTAATATAGAATTCTATACTTTACTCCAAGCTTCCTCTAAATAGCCAACTTTTTGAGAGCAGTTAAAAGTACAGTTAAAGATAAGAAAAACTTGTTATATACATATAGTATTTGGAACTCTCCTGCATAAATTCAGATGAACTTATAACTAGGAGTAATTTAGGTCTGTGGACTGCTTCTAATATTTCTATTCTGGTACAACTTTAGTAATATGCCTAATAAACACCCTTGCTTCTTACCAAGTTTATCTGTTGATTCAGTGGTTCTTGTTGATAAAGACAATTAGGATGCAAAAGATGGTCAAGAATTCACTGCACAGGAAGAGGTGAAATACGTGACATACATCAGCTAAACATACAGATTAATCAGTGGAAGAGCTGTTGTCTTCAAGGTGGACACTTTACTTCTTCTCCCTATATTAACTAGATAAGAAGGCCAACCTTATTCCCCTCTACAGCTCCAAAGTTCTTGAGTCCGAGATTTTGAAAGCTCTCTTCTGGTTCAAAGCTGCATATCTGGTCTGTTGTGAGGCACAAAAAAGAATCAAGGTTGTCCACACTTACTAGCTAAATACCTGGGCATTTAATTCACTCAGAAGTCCTGTAAATTTGGGGGTTTAAACATTCTTATTACAAAGTAAAGATATTAGGTTGTTTTTCACCTTCTAGTTTATTTCTAAAGTAGCTTATTTCCCACCAAATGAAGCTGTCCACCAATTTCTCACTTTGAGCCAAACAACCAAAGTTGGCTAATTGATCACTAGCCAACCAATGTTGCTAAGTGTGACCATTAACATAATTTTCAGCTATATGAAATGCTTAACAACATTGTGGTTTTCTCATTTTTGTAGAAAAACTGCCTGATAAGAGTGGGCCCGCCTGGGATGGAGAGACCTCCTCTGACCTCTTGTCTTGGTTGTATGTTGTTGCTGTTGTTCAGTTGTGTCTGACTCTTTGTGACCTCATGGGCTGCAGCATGCCGGGTCTCCCTGTCCCTCACTAGTTGTATGAGGTTATGGCAAAAATTATTCTTGCAGGAAGGAGACTTGGGTTCCACTTTCCAGTCTCTGGATAATTAGGTGTGGGGGCTTAGAGAATGCCACCTAACTGCTCTGGGTTGCAAGTTGGCCAGCCATAAAATGGAACTTCTCTTTTCCTGGCTGAGGGCAAGGGGACTGAACTTGACTAAAATCCTTTTCCAAGTTGAGTTTCTGAGTCTTCATGAGTACTTATTAAAAATAAATACTTATTTTCAAAAGAAAAAATACGTATTTTCAAATGCATCCCAGGTGATTCTAATGTGCAGTCAAGCTGAGAACTACTGACTCGGAGGCTGAAACTGATGGCTTCTGATATACTTTTGGACATCGCATTACTATGAGCATAGCAGGTTCAATCCTTTTCGTGGAGTAAACAATAGCTGTGGGGTGCTGAGTGCTTACCTGGTGCCATGCTGTCTGTCAGATGTTCTGTTTGATCAGTTTGGATTGCATTTGACTGTTATTGAAGAGACCAGAAAATACATGGATTTGAATAGGAAAGTGATATTCTTTCTCTCACATGGAAGTGGTGCATAGTAGTCTGCAGGGTTATATGGAAGCTGTAAGTGCCAACAGTCTCAGGCTACTTCTGTCTTTTTGGTCTGCTGGCCTTGGCATGTGGCCTTTGTCCTCAAATTTGCTTTCTAGTTGCACTGTAGCTCCAGCCATCACATCTGTGTTTTGGACCATGAGGAAGAATAGGGAAAGGCAAAAAGATCATGCTTCTCTATCATGGCCTCTCCCCACCAACACACTTCTGCTGACATCTAATGGCCACTCCTATCTTTGAGGGAGAATAGGGTCCTTGTTCAGCTGGACACGTTGTCAATCCTCCAAAACATAGGGGTAGATAGCAAGGAAGGAAAGGGCAGGTGTTGGGTGTGGTAACCACCAGTCTTTGCCGCACTTGAATGTATTATCTCGTTTAATCCTCGTAAAAACTTCATGAGGTGGGTTCTGTTTTAAGCTCTATTTCATAGATGAGAAAACGAAGCTTAAAGATGAGTTAGTAACTTACCCTGAGTGCTGTCTTGCTCACCTGTCCTGTCTCTCTACCAAAGGTTCTTGTCTCTGCTCTCGGAAGAAGCACAGGCCTTTCACGTTAGGTAAAGGACCAGGACACACATGCAGCATACCAGCTGGCAAATGTCTGTTCATACTTGGAAAACTCATTTTTGGTGCATGTGTTTCAGCTTGAAGGAAATTAAGTCTTTGTTTTCTTGCTATACTCCTTTACTGGGCTCTTTGCAGATATTTTACCTGCAATAGCAGAGTCAAAGGGCAGGGAAGGACCTAGAATCTCCCCAGAATAACAGAGCCAATGTGTTTTCTGGGCAGCTGTGTGTGGAAGCTTGTGCTAGGAGCCCAGGCTTTTGTCTTCTCAGCACTTCTTTCATTCTGAACCATCTGGACTTTGAAAAACTCAGGTTGTCCCTTCACATTGTATGTGTGTGTGTGTGTGTGTGTGTGTGTGTGTGTGTGTGTATTTGTGTGTATAAATAAGGCATGGAAAGCCAGGTTTAGGGGATTATTTTGATTTAGAGAGTGACAGCTCTGTTCTTTCTTTCCTCTTAATGGTTTTAAAGCTTAGCCCCTGGGGCAGGCAGATATGGGTTTGAATCCTGGATTTATGCCTCACTGGTTGTATGATGCTGGGGAGTCCCTCTACCTTGCTCTGCTGCCATTTCCTTATATGCATGATGGGAATGCAGTTCTTCATAGGGTTGTGGTAAGTGTTTACAACTGTGCCTGGCATTAAGTTAACACTCAGTAGCTGTTAGTTAACTGTCATTATTTTCCTGTTCTCTCTCACGTTACCTCTGAGAACAAAGTTTATGTATCTTGTAACTCATGATGGGGTCAATGGTCAAGGCTGATGGTGAAGCTGGCCATTCTGTGACCAAACTTGAAACTTGGGCTTGCAGTTTCCTACCAGCCTCATAAGGGGGAATGGTGGCAGGCTTGTACTGACTGGCAAACTTGTGTTTGTTTTTTAAATTCACAGGATTGGAATTGAGGTGTCATAATCTAGCTTGAAGTCTGCAAGAAATAGCACAAATGATACCGAAAACTGAAACAGCAATGTGCTGCCTCCTTTTCTTAGTAATGGTTTCATTAGTATCACTTTCTGGGAAGAGCAGGTAGCCAAAGAATTACATACCAGAATCATACTCAGACCAGGTGTTGGGACCAGAAAGGATCTGATCATGCTTAAGAAAAGCTGAATTCCTTTTTGATTCTCTAGCAAGAATCATACATTTAATTGGAAGAGGAGTATAAGGATTGATATGACTTCCAGGACTGAGAAATGCTGGGAAGATAGTGAAGTGAAGGAAAAGGGAGGCGAGAGAGTTGAAGATAGAAGCAAGTTTTAATGCTGGATGAAAGCAATACCAACTCTAGAAAGAAGGGGATTTAAGGAAAGTCAGCCATCCATTGCTCATCCCATGCAAGCCTGCATCCATCCAATAATGGGATTATTTCCAGCTAGAGGCATCAACCAATGAAATAAGTTATCTTCAGCAGGAGGGAGAGGAGAATGGAATCAGGGAAGGTGTCGTGGAGAATGTAGATGGCTTCAGATGTGCCTCCTCCAGAATAAATGGTGTTTAGACTTTTTGCTTAGATTCTGGGGACAGAAGAGGCTTCTTAGAACATGAAATACTTGGGGAGGGAAGTATGGGGAAGGAAACCCAAGGCTCTGTATGTTGGTGTCTAAAACAATTTTGTCGCCAACTCCTTTATTCCAAGCAAAATCACTGAAGAACTCTGATACAAAAATAAACATGGAGCAATTTGAGGAGGATCTTGGAGCTCTGATTGCTCCTTCACCCCCAGACCCCCCAGTTTCTTCCCTTTCTTGGCAGAATTATTCACTTTATAGGCACCTTTACTCTATTCCAGAGTTTTAGATCACAGCCTGACAATTCTGCTGGGGACCAGTCCTCTACTCTTAGCAAGAACCCTGATAGCTGGTGACAGGTCCTTGGTTTAAATACTTCCAGGGTAAGGACCTCACTCCTAGAGAATAGTGAGTCACTGTAGAACTTGTTGTATTAGTCTCCATGAAGCTCTGAAGCCATGAAAAGTCATGTTTTCAGTCTCTGTAGCTACCTTGTGACTAAGGAAGGGGGCACATTCCTCAAAGTTTGACCAAGTGATGTCTTTCCCAAGCTTGTTGTTCTAACTTCTTCAGTATCCTTCACAAGGGATTTCCCCCACATCACAAATTTACCAGTTAGTAAACCAGAGACTTAAAACAAAAGCTCATTTTGACTGGCAGTTACATTCACATCATGTGTCAATTATTAGGGCTACCTTCACTCATGTAGGCTGTACCCAGGGCCACCATGAGCCTTATGTCTTGGACAGTTGGGTTTGACCCAAACAGATAGCTGATGCTGGGTCTAAAGAGTCCTTCCTCCAAGGAAATTGTCCCCACCTGAAGGTCTCAGGAAAACTTTGTTTTTTTGTAGGAATCCCTTTGGTCTTAGAAATCCCAAACTAGATATTGCTCAAATCAAGGAACAAACAACTGAATGTCCCCTCCTCCAGCTTCTAACTATAGGTTTTTCCTGTTCTAGATTATACAGGCAATTCTAGATTCAGGCTTCGGGTCTCAGTCTAAAGAGGGAAGATGTATCTGTCTCCTCTGCTCCAGCTCCTCACTCTGGTCCTGCCTTGCTATAGAACCTGGGTGAGAAGCCTGGGCTGGGTCACCCTGGGTGTGGTCTAGTGCTCCCAATGTGGGTCCCTTCCCCTGTTTTGATCCCTATTGCTCTAGATAAAGCTGAGGCAATACTCACTATGTCAGCCAGAAGTTTGTCTTGTTCGAATAGGTGATAAAGCTCCCCTCTCTGTTCACTAAAGAGCCCTCCCTCATATACTTCCACGTTTCTATCCCACGTATGAAATGTGCTGCTAGGCTTCTAGCCCTTTAAAGATGGATCTGTGACAATTGCCTCAGTCATGGCTGCATCCCTGTCCTTTCGGAGATACATACAGGTAACTCTGTCTGCCACTCAAAAATCTCCAAGGTGCTCCTTCCTGGGGTAGTACTTAAAAATGAAAATATGCCACAAGTTTAATCCTCTGGTGGCTTTGGAATTAAAAAAGATCTTCTGCTCAGCTCCTGATGTCTTTACAAGAGGTCAATGCCAGGATTTTCTTGTCTCTTCTCTATTTAAACAGGCTCTGTTTGCATGTGAGATATCTGATCAATTTCTCTGTAGCATCATTGCTCCCTGTCTCCTGAACAGGGCCATCCTGCCTCTGGGGACATCAGGCCCAAGAATCTGAGGGATGACTTCCAGGAATACAATGAAGGCAGGTTGAGAAGGCCCTGGGTATACTGAGGATGGAGACATTCAGTATTAGGATGCAGCTCGATGAGGGCATGTCAGGGTCACTGTACCAAGGCTACTCTTCTGATGAGTGAAGGGCCACAGGTTTTTGGCTGAGAAGAAAGAAACAGCCATTTCTTGAAAACCTATTACATACTAGTTGTTTGGTTAATTTCATACAATCCTCATGACATTCCTATGAGATGGAGATCATTATTTTCATGCCACAAATGGAGAAATTAGGCGCACACAGTTTACATTATTTGTCAAGGGTCACACAGTGATGAGCTATATTGTCAACATTCTAAACTAGATCTGCTTGAGTTCCAAACAACACCACACCACTTTTCAGTGCCAAGGCTTTTAGGGTTGCATTAGATGCTTCTTCCCTTCCTGATTGATATGAGCCCACCGTTAGAAGGGGGTGGTCTCTGACTTCACTGAGAGCTGTTGTAGCCTGACTCAAAAGGCTTCCTGCAGATAGGACTGTCAGAAAGTTAGATCTGAGACTGTCTGGAACTCCTGAAGCCAGCTGATTTCCATCTTGGAATCTCAGTCTCTAGGTCTGGGTCTTCCCCTAGGGGACTAATCTGCCAGGACAGGATAAGTGAAACATCTTTGGGTCCCTAGGCTGAGGAAGGATCTTGAATGTCTGGGGCTACTTTATTCTATCTGGGGTCAGGCTTCCATGCATGGTGCGGGTTGAGCCCAACCCCAGAACTGTCTCATTGCACTGGAGACAGAACAGTTGTGCTCAAACACTCTCCTCTTCATACAGCCCCTGGAGACAGGGGCCCCCAACTTGCTGCTCATTCAAGCCTGACTGAACCAAGTTGAGGTGAAAATGAGCCAAACGAGCCCAGAACACTTCAACTGTGAGACAGATGCAGCTCCGTCCCAGTTTGTAATTCTAGGTTTGCTTGTGCTATGATCTGATTAAGTCTACATACTCTGCCGGCCTAGATGGTAAGCTCCATGATGACAGGGACATGGCTTGCTCTGCCCTGTTTAAAGAGCCCTCTGCCAGGAATCTCCTTGGTACCCTGAGACATGGTATGTGAGACGGGAGCCCTTTCTGCTCTGGTGACCCCAGTTTCTGTAAAAGGCGGGCAGATGCAGCTGGTTTCTCAGGTGAACCTATCCGCTGTCATTACGGTCGAAAATACCAAAAATAAAACTTTGTGGGGAATTGTGTGGGTCTCAGTTCTCGCCACTCCTCATGTGAGCAGGCTGCCGGTAAGCTTCTCATGGACTTCTCTCTCTCTCCTCAGCTGGGAGATGTCGTTTCTTGTGGGAACTGGCAGTCAAGGGAGTGGTGCAGGCCCAGACTCCCAGACTGGAGGGAGGGAGGTTAGAACTGAACAGGGGACCATTTGACACCAACCTCCAGTGTCGCCCAGAGGAATAAATGAGATTTGCCCTGGTCTGGGAGGAGGCAGAAAGTGAGGCAGAAGTGGACTGTACTTGGAATCAGATGTCCTGGGTTTAGTTGATGACACTGCTGTTTACAAGGGCAGTCCCTGGGCAAGTCACTGAACGTCTCTGAGAATCACTTTCCTCATCCGTGAAAAGGAGGGTGAGAGGAAGACTTTCCTGTCTATTTCAGAAGTTATGGTGAAAGCATTTGTGTCAAATTCTCTGTGAGCCACAGGACATCATGCAAAGGTGAGAGTGGTGATTTCTGAGTTTCTGGGAGTTAAGATTGTGAGCAGGAAACACACAGACCTTTGGGAGCCCTGCACTCAACATACATGAGTCTCCAAAAACAGAGGCCTCACTCTGACACTGTCTCTGGGAGTCAAGAGCAGAATCCAAGAGCCTTCTATACTCTACTTGATCTGCAGGAAGATTGGAGGAGGGTGGACGGCTGGGTGAGCGATGCTGAGCACTCTCAGGGAGGGACACCTCAGCAGTAGAGCCTCTGTGGAAAGAGTCAGAAGGTTCTGACACTAGAGGTCACATGGCTGACTCCACCCAAGGTCATGGATGGCTCATCCACAACTTTTGGGACAATTCAGGGACTTCTGAGGCTGCAGAGTGGAATGTTCAGACAGGAGCTTGGTGAATGAGAGGGGGCTCTGGGTAATAGGGCTCTCTACTTAAGCTTAACATAATTCAGGTGTGGGTGTGCTAAGTCACTTCAGTCGTGTCTTACTTATGCTTTGCAACCCTATGGACTGTAGCCCGCCAGGCTTCTGTCTATGGGATTCTCCAGGCAGGAGTACTGAAGTGGGTTGCCATGCTCTCCCCCAGGGGATCCTCTAGACCCAGGGATTGAACCTGTGTCTCTTAAGTCTCCTGCATTGGCAGGCAGGTTCTTTACCACTAGCACCACCTGGGAATTTGGGAGGAGACTAATCACCCTGGGTGTCCATTCAGTGCCGAATTTAGCTTCCTTTGACGGCAATGGCACCCCACTCCAGTACTCTTGCCTGGAAAATCCCAAGGACAGAGGAGCCTGGGAGGCTGTAGTCCATGGGGTCGCTAAGAGTCGGACACGACTGAGCGATTTCCCTTTCCCTTTTCACTTTTCACTTTCATGCATTAGAGAAGGAAATGGCAACCCACTCCAGTGTTCTTGCCTGGAGAATCCCAGGGACGGGGGGAGCCTGGTGGGCTTCTGTCTATGGGATCGCACAGAGTCGGACACGACTGAAGCGATTTAGCAGAGCAGAGAGCAGAAATAGGGATTACTTGGCCTCTAGACCCCTTGGATCTGGGACTCTACAGTCACCCCAAGTGTACCTTAGGAGTGTCCTTGGCTCCTTTTTTCAGGGTGTTTCCTTTGGGTCCTTTAGGTCTGGCCAGGTCGGGGGAAGTCCTAAATGACTGTGGACCTCCTTATGCATTTTCAATGACCTGCCTATGGTTGCTCAATGAGCTCTGTGGGGGCTGATGGGAATATGCCTCTTAGAATGGGGACACAGGAGGTTTGGGGGGTGGCCGGGAATACTGACCGTTCCCTTCCCTTCTGCAACTGGACCGGAGAACATGGGCTCAGCTTCCATATTTGAGATCTCCTGATGGAGACACCCTAGTTTACACATGAAGACTCACTCCTGTTTGGTGACCAGCAGCCTTCAAGCAACATCAAATCCTAATTCAGTTGAGGGTTCACTGTCCCGCATCTTGTGTACACCTTTAAAGCCACCTTTGTTGTCCATCTGTCTGTTTCTCCTCGGCCCTGATAGTAGATTGCTAAAGTGTGTGAGTGACTTGTTGCTATTTCCTGGCTGCAGGGTCTTTCTCAGTCCAGACATTAGTGAATAGAAAGCCTACATTTACATGCATATGGGATCTCTTTGTTAGCCGATGTTAAAAAAAAAAAAAAGTAAACTACAATCTAGTGTAAACTGGGTGGGAGAACCATTCTATAGCGTGTCAAGTCCAATCTTTGGCCAAAGCCCAAGTTCTTTCTTCCAGTTAGGAAAAAAAAAAAAAAAATCAGCCATTGTCTGTGAATGCAAAGAACAAATTAAAAAATATGACTCAGACCTTCACAACCACACTTGCAGTAGTGTTCAGTTAAGGATATGAATAATCCTTTAGCTGAATTGTGTTAAGCTTTCCCGGGAGTCCTCAACTATCTTAGGTCAAGAACGCAAACAAGCTTCTTTTCATTAAAGTGAAAAGTGACAGCAACTTTTATGACTTTGCTTTTAGTTAGAAGCTAGGTAGCCCTAGGCTTTGAATGCCTTGAATGCCTATTGTTCAATTATTTGGTTTTGGTTTTGCTATAAATAAAGAAAAAAATTATTGTGTTTCTCCTTGGTCTTTTTTTTATGTTTTGAAATATTACTAACGATTCATCAGCAAAAGAGAGTAATATTTACTGTTGTTATTTTGGAGTGATCAATACTGGGTTATGTGTCCTTCTGGGCCAGAAAAGTTTTATCGTTCAAAATGGCCTCATGTGGGTGCATCCTCAAGTTTCAACCAGTCAGTTGTAAATGGGAAGCGCTGTCAATGAGAGATTGTCAAGATGGGTGGGATGGGTTACTCTTCCTGGTTCCCTGATGATGGAAATGTAGGCTCACCCTGAATCCCTTACGGCAGCGGTCCCTACTGGGGTTCAGCTCATGGCCTGGCCCCGTTGGCTCATGGGAGATCTGTGACCGGACAATGGCTGGGAGAAGCTTTCAAGAATATCTTGGGAACTGTTCTAGGTACCTCCTGCCTGAAGAGGGCTCTCTTAAAGCTGCCCTGAGGAGATGCCTGGGTGTTGGCTTCACTGGGACCTACCTCTTTAGTTGTAGCTTTCTTACTGTGGTGTGAACATGGTTTGCATGGGGTCATTAAATAAACAAGTGCTGGCAATTTTGCATGTTTCCTTGGTGATGTTTATTATACCTCATCAAGGAACCAAGGGCCATGTTTATTTAAATCAGTAGAATCCTATGTTCCCGAAGCTTGGTGCAAAGCAAGCCCAGGGCCCACATGCAGCCAGGGTGCTCTCTCAGGTGACCCTTGGGCTTGACTCTGTCATGGTCTGTGCTTTCCAGTGGAACAGCAGCTGCAGGACTCTTATTTTTGTGATGTGGAGCATGTCCGGGTGCGTGGCAGGGGGAACTGAAATAGCCTCTGCTGACTTTTTATACCTTCAGATTTTTTCGTTGCTCATTTTGGAAAAGGGAAGCCCTCAGTGGGGCCAAATTCATAGGTTTTTCTGTAAATGAGTTTTGTTTTTCTCCCAAACAACATTGCCTACTGACTTGCAGTGGTGGAAAGATAATATGGCTGAGCTTCTCAGACTAAACCTGGAGATTCCCCGTGAGAGTCAAGAGGCTTATGTTTAGGTGGAAAGAGTTTTCTCAGTGCTGGACACGTGGATGCCCCCGAGAGACGTAAAGGGTCTTCAAACCACAGGATAAATGGTGAGAAAACGTAGGTTTTGAGAGTGTTACCTGTACCTGCAGTTCCATTGGGGGCTGTGAAAATCTCTGGTCAACTCCGCTTTGGGAAATTGGACTTTCGTCTCTGCTTGTGTGTTATTTTGTTCTCCAGTTTTACATTCCTTGGCTCTTCTTTTATTTAGTCTTATTATCTGAGGAAATTATTTTGATAATCTTAAAATTTTTTTAGTTATTTTATTGAGGGATCCAGAAGACCTAAGGCAAAGCAATTATGACTTCAGAAAAACTTGTTTTCCTCTTCCAAATGTCTGTTTGTGGGCTCATTTCTCATGCTAGTGGCAATAGGGAGTCCAGAGTTTACTGTGGAATTATGGATGGTTATTGCTGCTTCACAAAGGTTGGTGTGAAAGATGCCAACTGCAGGTTTTCCACCTTGCAAATACACTTGGGCCATTGGGGTCCTGTGGGAATTGTCTTGAGGCTTTGGATTCTGATATTTCACGGGCACTTTGCAAAGACACTGTCAGAAGCATCCTCACTCTTGCCTGCTCCCCTGACAGCAGTGACAGAATTCCTTGGCAGTGCTTGGGGACTCCTGGGTGGGCAGCCAGGAGGTCCTTGGGAGCTGTGGGAGTTTCGTGACTGCAGTAGGAAGAGGCGGGGACCTTGAAACTGCTCTCCAGATGGTGTTGTTCCAGGGCACACCTGTTGACACTGTGGGTTCTGAGGAAGTCCAGACCTCAGAGTGTGATGACCTCTGCTCGCAGCAGCTCCCCAAGCCCTCTTTGTTCATTGATTCAAAACCAACAGGAGGCGGGAAGCCCTCACTTGTCAGGAAGCGGGAAGTGCCCAGGTGGCTGCTTTGCAGCCTGGCGGTCCCCCTGTCCACTTCCGGGGAGGCAGTGGGATCCGGAGTCCCCCTGGCCCTTCCCCAGAAGTGTATCAGCAGATCAGTGGGGGCCGAATGATACACCTGTCTGAGGTGTGTGCGTGGGGGATCGTGCTTTTCTTGTGCCCCAGCTGAATGAAGAGCATGACCACAGTGACCAAACCCCCAAATAACTCTATCCGTCAAGTTTCTCCTGAATGCACAAGGCCTCAGGCCGCACTGTCTGCCTAAGAATAGCCAGCAACTCAACCAGAGACCAGTGTAGGTTGGATGATATGCTTGTGAACCTATCTGCTGGAGCTGTGAGTAACCCTGAGAATGGGAGGTCAGAGTGCGGGAGGGCAGGCCCTCCCCCCTGCCCCCTGCCCCGTGTCAGGCCACACCTGGGGCCTGCGGTCACCACTGGCATCTTCATAAGGGGAAGTGGCAGAACTTGTGCTGGAGTGGTGCAGACAGAAGGAAGGTTAGAGGGATTCAAAACACGTCGTTAAGAAGTAGCCGAAGGAAACAGCATGGGAATCACTCTTAATCAGTTGTAGACGTCGTCACTAACTACAAACAGAAACGAACTAGCTCTGTTCAGAGGGGACAAACATGAACAATATTCCTATTTTACTATATCTTGAAGCACTTCCGAGAGAGGTTAAAATTCATGAGCCCTGTCCCAGTGAGTTGTTGATCACTGAGAAGAAGCACAAAGGCAATCAGAACATGGGTTCACAGTGGCTGCTTTTTATGGCTGTCTTAACACAAAGTTCTTTGCAAATCTAGGTTTAATTTTTATTTATACACTGATGTTTGATACTATGGGAGGAAATCACAATCAACATATGGTAATTCAAATATTAATAATAAAGTTTGGCTATTTTTTAAAAATCACCAGCCAGTGCCTGCTTCTTTCTGCCTATTATTTTCCCCACTTTTATTGTGTTAATTTAGATTGCAATAAATTATTCTAATGTCCTCACTCTTTCTTGGATTCCAAAAAAGGAAATAGCTGAAGGAATGGAATGTTTTGTTCCGACTCTATAGGGCACCTGGGATCTGTCTTCACTTGCTGGGAGGGGACCTGCTACAAATATCAATGATGGTATTGCTGCTGCTGCTAAGTTGCTTCAGTTGTGTTCGACTCTGTGTGACCCTACAGACTGCAGCCCACTAGTCTCCCCCGTCCCTGGGATTCTCCAGGCAAGAACACTGGAGTGGGTTGCCATTTCCTCCTCCAGTGCATCAAAGGGAAAAGTGAAAGCAAAGTCGCTCAGTTGTGTCCGACTCTTAGCAACCCCATGGACTGCAGCCCACCAGGCTCCTCCGTCCATGGGATTTTCCAGGCAAGAGCACTGGAGCGGGGTGCCATTGCCTTCTCTGAATGATGGTATTAGCTCACATTTATTTAATGCTTTCTCAGTGTAAGCTCTATTCTAAGCATTTACATGTAATTCTCAGGTTACCTTACCAAATACAAACCATTATGATCCTCATTCTGTCCATGAAAAAGCTTTAAATGGATCATGAATTGCGAGTTTCATTAGAAGGTAACACAAGGGAAAATGCTGCTTGTCACCATGAGGCAGGTTGAGTAGGAGGAAGAGCTTTCTGACAGTAGCAGTCTAGAGAGGAAGGTGGACGTGGGTGGGGAGGAGGAAGGATAATAGCACGTGTTGAATGCTGACCACATGCTGGACATGGATTTGGAAGCTTCCCATGGATTATTTCAGTTAATCCTCACAAGAACCATGTGAGACAGGAACTATTAGCCCCATTCTACAGATGAGGAAATTGAGGCTCGGGATGTAAGTCAACTGAGACCTTTCCACCAGAAACTAATAGCCCAAGTATCTTAGGCTCTTAAGTCTGTGGTCACTGCTGCTTAAACAAAGATGATGGTGCACAGGGGTCCCAGGGTGCAGGTCCCAGGCTGGCTTTCTCTGCTACACACTCCTGCTTCAGCCTGAATTTCACAAGTTATAACTGCTTTATCATTCATCTGTCCCACTAGACTGCAAGAGGCGTGTGGGCAGTGGCCACATCTATCTTCTTCAGTGCTGTTTTCCCAGCATCCAGAAATATTTGAAAGAATAAGTGAATATCAGTAAGGATCCCTTGTTATGACAGGGCATGTTAGAAACAAGATAATAAACCTCTTCTTGAAATGTTAAAGGGAAATCAGGGATGAATTAGCAGTGATTCTAATCCCAGCAGAGCTTCAGAATCACCTGAGTGATGTTTATAAATACAGATTCATAAGTCCACATCAAACACCCAGAATCAGACTGTTCGGGAGCAGGGTCTGGGCATCTGTGTTTTGTATCACTCCCCAGTCACTTCAGCTTACTTGGCCAGGTTAGGAAGCCCCTGTGAATGTATCTGAGTCTGGGGTCCTCAGACTCTCATGTATTCCTGCAGCTCTTGGACACCCCTTCCTTCTTAACCCTGCTTCTCTGCCTGGGCTTCCAGGCCCGGCCATGTTTGTGTCTGGAGCAGGGATGGAGGTCTGGTGCTGGTCAGGCTTGGGGTGTTATCAGCTGGGTATTTACTGAGCAAAGTTCGGTTAGGGCAGCGCTGCAGATCCGGGTTTAATAGATATCTGGGCTTCCGGGCTTTTGATTCAGAGCCCAGGTCCCTGGGCCCTTATCAGTGATACCATGTGAGCTGAAGGCCCAGTGCTACTTGCCTTTCTGGGCTGACCCAGGTCTGCCCTGCAGGGGTCCAAGGCGCCAGGCTTCCATCTGGAAGGGCAGACTGTCACTGCCAGCCGTAGATGCTTTCGACTTGCTCTCCTGGTTGGGGAAAGCCCCGTGTTCCAGCCTGTGGTGCTTCAGTTTCCTGGCCTTGATGACAGAAGGCAGAGGGAACCTTCTCTGAGAGATGAAGCTGGACCCTCTCTGGCCCCAGGGATATGGGTCACCGTTGGTTATTTTTCCTGGGGGCCACAGAAACCCTGGGAAGCACTCACTGCAGCCCATTCTGAATGTCCAGGAAAAGTGAAGGGAAAATGAGTCGGCAGCACATTTTGAGAAACCATCCAACCAATTAATCAATCAATAACTTATTAAGTTTATTATGGACATGCTTGGAGAAGGCAATGGCAACCCACTCCAGTACTCTTGCCTGGAACATCCCATGGATGGAGGAGCCTGGTAGGCTGCAGTCCATGGGGTCGCTAAGAGTCAGGCACGACTGAGCGGCTTCACTTTCACTTTTCACTTTCATGCATTGGAGAAGGAAATGGCAACCCACTCCAGTGTTCTTGCCTGGAGAATCCCAGGGACAGGGGAGCCTGGTGGGCTGCCGTCTATGGGGTCGCACAGAGTCGGACACGACTGAAGCGACTTAGCAGCAGCAGCAGCAGCATGGACATGCTACTTGGGAAGATATGGAGAAATAAGGTATACTATTTCACCTTGGGAAGTTTATAGTCTAGCTAGGGGCATAAGAAATTCATAGCGAAAAAGGGATTATTAATTATTATATAGACTACAGATTTATTTGAATGCTTGTATTTGAATTCTGTGAAAGTGAAAGTGTTCAGTCACTCAGTCATGTCCAACTCTTAGTAACACCATGGGCTGTAGCCCACCCAGGCTCCTCTGACCATAGAGTTCTTTAGGCAAGAATACTGAAATGGGTTGCCTTTCCCTTCTCCAGGGCTTCTTCCCGACCCTGGGATCGAAGTTGGGTCTCCTGCATTGCAGGCAGATTCTTAACCATTTGAGCCACCAGGGAAGCCCCTAATTCTGTCTCTGATTTTATATTAAGCATGTACTATGTGTGTGTGTGTGCTCAATCACTCAGTCGTGTCTGACTCTTTGCAGCCCCATGGACTATATAACCTGCCAGGCTCCTCTGTCCATGGAATTTTCCAGGCAAGAATACTGAAGGAGGTTGTCATTTCCTTCTCCAGGGCTGCTTCCTGACCCGAGGATTGAACCTGCATCTCTTGTGTCTCCTGCATTGGCAGGTGGATTCTTTACCACTGCAACACCTGGGAAGCCTGTATTACGCTTCCCATTTACTGTGTCAGGGACTCCTTACGATACTCCTTTGATAAGAAATTGCCAGTTAAGAGGCACAGAGAGATGTGCCTGTGACTCACCCAGGATCACACAGCTAGAAAGTGTCAGAGGCAAGTTTTGAGGCCTGTGGCATCTGACTCAGAGTCCCTGCTCTTATGCCATCCTCTGCTGCCCCCTATGATGAATTCTAACCTGTCTGGAAGTGTTGAGGAGGTTGTAGGATGAAGCAAAGTCTGTGGGCCCTGGTGGTCAGCGAGGAGGGTTGTAGTAGTAGTCTTGGGTCAGGAAGAATCTCAAGAGGTTGAGAATAGTGAGAGGGACTCCTGACCCTGGGAGATCGCTGGCAGAGATGAGGAGGGGAGACCTTCACAGAAGGTGGAGAGGAGTCTAGACAGAGCTTCTGGCCCGACAGGATCCAGGAGGTGCTTAGTGTACAAAAAGGTTGGGGAATTGGGTTGAGATCACGCTGCAGTGCTCGAGCCTGCATCTTCTGGGTGGAGGGGAGCCTAGAGGGTTTGGGGCAGGAGGGGTGCTAACCCTGGGACAAAGTCCTAGGAAGTCACGTGTGGTCCCGCACCTTCAAGCACAGCTTAGGTGAGCAGGCAGACCCTGGAGGAGAGCGGGCCCCTTGGGCTGGGGGCTGTCTGCACAGGGAGACGAGTACCAGTGATGCTCTCTTTGCAGCCACAGCTCCAGAGCAAGCCCCGGCCCCACCCCGGCCGTACCAGGGTGTGCGTGTGAAGGAGCCGGTGAAGGAGCTGCTGCGGAGGAAACGGGGCCATGCCAACAGTGGGACATCGGTGACACCGACGGCGGTGAGGGGGCTGCTGTGATCGGAGTGTGTGTGTGCTTGTAGGGAGTGGGGAGTGGTCCAAGGGGGTCAGGCCGGGTGTATGTCCTTGCTCCATGGGCTCCTCAGCGAGGGCATGAGGACCACACGTCACAGAGGTGTGGCTCCTGGAGATCCGGCCCAGAGCAGAAGAAGCTGAGTTACTTGAAGTGGGGAGAGAAATCCCACTTGAGCAGCAGGTGTCTCACACGTCCTGATAGGATTTGAGGGTCCCCCTGGGACAGGGTGAGACTGATTCCCTAAGTGCACAGCCTTCTCGCT
Organism: Ovis canadensis; assembly: GCF_042477335.2. Taxonomy (NCBI): domain Eukaryota; kingdom Metazoa; phylum Chordata; class Mammalia; order Artiodactyla; family Bovidae; genus Ovis; species Ovis canadensis. The sequence continues at coordinate 29,451,892 of NC_091259.1, read as the reverse complement.
CAGGGGAAACACCCACCCCCCTGGGAAGTATAGGTGGTGCTGGTTGGGTCGGGGGGCAGGTGCTTGTTCTAACGACGGGGATTCTTGCCCTTCACCCCCTCCTTTCCTGCCCTGGGACCCTCTGGGTGAGCTTCCTGCAGACGGCTCGCTGGAGGTGGCTGAAACCTGGACCCCATCTTCCGTCCCCCCTCTAGGTGGTGCTGCCCCATCAGCCCCTGGCGACCTACACCACAGTGGGTAAGAGCTCCCCGCAGCCCCGGCCTCCTCCCAGCCCCTCGTCTGGGTGTCACGTGCAGCTCTGTAACGTCTTCCTTCCTGCAGGTCCTTCCTGCCTTGACATGGAGGTCTCTGCCTCCACAGTGACGGAGGAGGGGGCCTTGTGTGCGGGCTGGCTCTCCCAGCCCACCCCGGCCGCCCTCCAGCCCCTGGCCCCATGGACACCCTACACGGAGTACGTGCCCCACGAGGCTGTCAGCTGCCCCTACTCGGCTGACATGTATGTGCAGCCTGTGTGCCCCAGCTACACGGTCGTGGGGCCCTCCTCGGTGCTGACCTATGCCTCCCAGCCGCTCATCACCAACGTCACGGTACGTCACATGAAGGCATTTATGCAGAGGGCACCCTTCTAGAACCTGGGCTGATTTCCTGCTCCTGACCTTCCTTGCTGTTGATGCCCAGGATAATCAGATCATCTAAGCCCACCGTGTCCTCCAGGGTGGGGCTTAAGGCGATCTGACACTACAGGCAGAATTCAAAAAACTACCCTGTAGGTGGTTCTCACTCCACCAGAAGCATGGCTTTCTCAAAAGCTGTGTCACCTGTTGCTCAGACAAACCCCATTATTGGGTGAGTGGCCCAGGGAGGCCTTCTTTCACTCCCAGTGACTTCAGATGTCTCCCGTAGAAAGGCTGATGGCCTCCTTTGTCATGCCTTGTACTCCCTGGGCTGGCATGCCCACCTGCCTGCCGGTCTGCCCTATCTGCGCTGCTGCCTCAGATATGCTGAGTCTCAGGGATGGACCTCAGTTTTTCCTGAATGGGAAACCAGGTGATGTTTGCATGGAGTCTCTTGCCAGAGCCGGCCTCTCCTTTCTACTCAGATGATTTAGGGGGTGATTATTGACCCAATAATGGGATTTTTCAGAAAATTTCTAGGCTGAGCAACACATGAGACAACTTTTCAGAAAACTGTACTTTTGATGGAGAGAGACCCACCTGCAGGGTAATTTTTTGAGTTCCACCTCTGGTGTCAGATTGTCTGACACTCTGCCCCTTCATTCACTAGCTATGTGACCCCAAGCACAGTGCTTTAATGCTCTGAATCCCAATGTTCTCATCTGTGAAATGGGAATACTAACGAAAGAGTTGATGTCATGATCAATGGCCTGATGCACCTAGACTGCTTAGAACACTTCCTGGGCTCAGCCTGGTTTCCAAAATACAGAAAGCACTCAATAGATACGAGTTAACTACGATTGCCTCAAAGTTGACCAATAGCATTAACCAAGTGCTATCTTCAAGTGCTGGATAGGAAAGAAAGGGTTTGCTCCCCTAGGAATGGAGGAAGGAAGAGAAATAGTTTTATGTGAATGGTGGCTGTTTGACCAAAGGAATGGGAAGCCCCCAGGTGTTCAGAGGGGAAAAGACCAGTGGTTACAGCCATATCTAGCACCAGTCCAAGGAAGGCTGTGGGAGGCAGAGCAAGGCTCTCATGAGTCACTGCAGAGCCCACCCATGATGATGGAGCTTGCTTTGCCCCCCCAAGCCCGTCTGTTTACCTCAAGGTCCAGTGTTATCCTGAAGCTTCTCCCCTTCAAGCACCATCCAGGCCTGGGTTGCAGGACCCCTGTCCCTCCATGCCCACCCGCTGCTCAGCAAACCAGTGGTGGGACCTGAATGATGGTGGATGGGAAGCAGTTCATTCAACACCCCTCTCAGGCAGCTCATTTCCATATCGGAGGCCTGGGGTGGGGGTGGGAAGTGATGGACACAGTGGTTCCCAACCATTTCAGGACCAGGGATTCTTTTCCTTATCCCTTTCATCAATCCCACCTCTTGCTTTGAAAAGTTCTGTGTATCAAACCAACCATATTTATTAAGAAATAATTTATTTGTCTTGCCGTTTTGTAAATTAACTTATCAAAGCTGGTTAGAGCTAACAATTTCCACTTCTGATCTGCAGGAGATAAGACCTGTATGACGGGTTGATGTAATTCTATCCCTGAGCCAAGATATCTGCAGTGGTAATTGACCTGCCCAGGTGTATGCAGGATTTCCATTTGGATTTTTTAAATACTAGAAGTGATAAGGCTTTTTTGGGAGGTTGAAAAGTCCTCTGAGACCCTTTCCAGCTCTATTATTCTATAGAAAAATACCCTAAAGCCTTGCTGCTCAAACTGTGGTCCTTGGACCAGCTGCATTGGCATCACCTGGGATCCTATTAGACATGCAGAATCCAGGTCTGATCAGACCTCCTGTACCAGAATATGCATTGCAGCAAGGTCCCAAAAGATTGAAATAAGCTCTTCCTCAGTGGTGAAGAATCCACCTGCCAATGCAGGAGACACAAGAGACGTGGGTTTGATCCCCAGGTAGGGAAGATCCCCTGGAGTAGGAAACGGGAATCTGCTTCATGATTCTTGCCTGGATGATTCCATGGACACAGGAGCCTGGTTGGCCACAAAGAGTCAGACATGACTGAACACACAGGACTAATGACTCTAATAGTTTGTTCTCAAGACACAGTGGCCACTGGAGGAAATGTAGCAGGGGACAGAGGGTGATGGGGGAGGTTTTGGCCTCTCTCACACACATCATTCCATGCAAAGACAGTCCTCTCCTACCTCCTTCCTCATCAGTGGCGTCCAGGCCCTGGTTTTGGCAGCTTGAGCTGGGATTTGTAGGATGGCTGCCATGCAGGTGAAAGATACTGTTTACAGAGCGCCTGGGAGAATGGCCCTGACCTTTGGAGGTCCCTGGAAAGGCCACAGGGGGCCCAGCTAAGCAATAGCAGAGAATAAGGTAATGGGAGGCTAGTGGAGCTGAGCTCAAGGGGTCCTCAGAATCCCAAACCTGCTGTGTGGAGCCAGGACAGTCTTTGTGTCTAGGCACAGCAGCGTCCACTTGGCAATACAGCTGCTATGCTGTGTGATGGGCTTGTTGTTTAATATGCTATTTTATCATTGATTTTAAGATGCATGTCACCCCTGCACACACATATTTTGATATCTCTGAAATCTGGGTGCATTTTATATTCAATGAAATCTGGAAAAGCATCTGTTCTTCACTCAGCCCGGTGATGTCAGTCCTTTGGGGAATCTGTTTTACAGATGAGAAAACAGAGGCTTCAGGTGGGGAAGTATAAGAGGGCATATACCTAGTGAGTGACAGAGAAGGGGATGTGGAAGTTTGTCTGGCTTCCCCCTTGGGGGAGACTTTGCACAGGGGAAAGAGCCCTCTGGAGTGAAATGGCAGGACAGGGCTGAGGTGAGGCAAACAGAGATCCCCGCAAGAACTGGGGTGAGCAGTTCCACCCCTGCTAACCACCCTGCGTCTTCCCCATCACAGACGAGGAGTGCCGCCGCGCCCACCGTGGGGCCCCCGCTGGAGGGCCCCGAGCACCAGGCCCCTCTCACCTACTTCCCATGGCCTCAGCCTCTGTCCACGCTGCCCACCTCCACCCTGCAGTACCAGCCTCCAGCCCCAGCCCTGCCTGGGCCCCAGTTTGTCCAGCTCCCGATCTCCATCCCCGAGCCAGTCCTCCCGGACGCCGAGGACCCCAGGAGAGCCATCGGTTCCCTGACCATCGATAAGCTGCTTTTGGAGGAAGAAGATAGCGACACCTACGCGCTCAACCACACGCTCTCCGTGGAAGGCTTTTAGCGCTGATGCCCCCAAGAGCCTCCTGTTCAGCACCCTGTTCCCTGAAACTGGGATTTAAAAATAAGCCAGGGATCAAACCCTCCGATTCATTTCTGCTTGAAGTTGCCATTTCGTAACTACACTTTCTACCCTAAGCTAGAATTGTGAACCAGACTTTCTCCCACCCTCTTGCCCTCCTTCCATTCCTCCCCATCTTTCTCACTCACCCTTTCTTATTTCTTTTTCCATTTCGGTTCCCTTTTGGGAAGGAATCAGGGATTTTAAAGATAAGATTTGATGCCGGGTGTTGCCTAATTTCTGTGGCCCAGGGTTTTCACTTCTATCATGTTCCCTTCCTGAAGAAGGCCCCTTTCTCCAGTGCCCCCTGCTTCACGGTAGCAGCAGCCCCACTGAGCTGTCTGCAGGCAGCGACGTCCTGTGCTTTGCCATTTTGAGATGGGCGGGGTGCCCTGTGAGAAGACCAGTCCTGCCAGCATCTCCAAGGGCAGAACCAACGCTGGAGGCCTTGAGTGTCAGTTCCCACAATTGCTCCTTTGTTTGCTGTTCTCAGCTTTGGCCAGCTCTGCAGTCTAGGCAGCAGGGTCTCAAGACCTGGGGCTCAGCGAGGTGATGGGTGGAGGGTGGGGGGTGGGAAGGAACATCAGAGTGGGTAGGGGCTGGACCGATTGGGGGGGGACAGAGGAGGGATGGGGAGTTAGAGTGCATACTTGGGGGTGGGCGTGGGGGCAGGGGAGAGCAGAAGGACTGAGGAATGATTTGCTTTAATTACTTGGTTATTAAGAAGGGGAATGTACTTCAGAAAAATATAGCTTTAATAGATGGTTTTGCTGCTCTCCTTGAGGACACTTGCAAGGAGAGCTGAGCTTTCATAAACAGAATGACTGTATATGTCTTTCCATGTCCAGACCCGGCGGGGCTGAATGCAGGCCAAGACCCACTGAGGTCATGGTGCGTGGGTCCTGGCCAAGTATGGCCAATGTGCCTCTTGAGCTTCCATGGACCACCCTTCTGTGGAGTCAAGACCTCCCCGCCAAGCACCAACCTTCCTGGGGCTTCTAGAGCCTCAGTCAGAAGGACTGCCAGGTTTCATTTCCATTTTTGTTTTTATTTTTTTGCTGGAGAAACATCAGATTTGCAGGGGCCCAAGCACAGCTGCCACCAGAATGCTCATCTCCCGACAGTGGCTGTATGCATGGGAAACTAGCATTAGTTGGAGGACGCCATATAGAAGTAGTGGACTTTTCTGGGGAATGACATAGATTCGCCATTTAAAATAACATTTTGGAGAAAAAATGCCTTTTTTCTTTGGATTTTTTTCTGCTTTGGGTTTATTTTTGACTTAACTTTCTGGTATCTGCCTCAAGTCCCCAAAACTGATATCTTGAATTGTTTTATTCAGACTTAATTTTTTTAGATTTAAAAGGTTAAAATAGCATTTTAGATAACAAATTCCCATCTTTGTTGGCAGTGGTGTGAGTAGGCAAGAGAGAAGGGAGTCTCGGGCCTGTTTGATCAAAAGCCCTGGTTTCCTATAAAAAACACTATGCAAGATTTTCCCACTTACGATTGGAAGCTTTGAGAAGGTGCAGAAGCAGCCTCTATTAGGGAGTTTAAGTTGGCAAAACTAGCAAAGCAATAAAATCGAATACTTGACATATTTGCTAAGATTTAAGACGTGTTTTTTTTTTTTCTTCTTTTCTTGAGGTCAGATATCTTGATTGTAACCATCCATCTAAGCTTCTTCCTGGGGCTTTCTGTTAAGATGGAAACATTTTCAATAAAGATTTGCTCAGACTTTTCTGTGCTGAAGTGTTTTATTTCTTATCAGATTAATCCCCTTAGCTTGCAGTTCCATGTCAGGCAGTGTCGTCCAAGGAAGGAGCTTATACTAGTCTTGTTGACTTTGCAATGTGACCAGCTGCCAGGGAAGATAAGTGTAGCCCCACTCTGCTTGCAGCCCAGTTCTCCCAAGCAAAACATGCAAAGCCAGGAGGCTTGGTGTCCGGAAGAGTAGGGCTCTGAGAAAAAGAAGCAAATCTTTTTAACCCTATCACTCTTCCTCTTATCTGTCGAACATGAGTACCTGCTCATGATGCTGGGTGTCCAGGGATAAGTCAGCCCCTGGCACTTCCACAGCAGGTTCTTAGAGTCCACCGATCAGAACAGGGACACAGGGACGTGTGACATGGTGCCAAGTGCTATGCCCAAAGGAGGCCAATCTCTTCTTAGGACCAGACATCACAATGAAATGGGATCTCTAGAAGCCAGCCAGCCTCCTCTAACACCAGTCCTTGGCATGAGTTACATTTTGGAGGGGTCGCCTTTTCCTGGTGATTTTCTGAGTTACCGAGAATTTCTGAGCTCACTGCCTTCATTGGTATTATTTACTGGGATGATTGTCGTTTTTAAAAATGATCTAATTTATTCTGCCGTGTCCCTTATTTCCAGTTTGGGGGGACAAAAATACATCTGATTATTTGCTTCACTTTTGATTATCACCACCACTGTCTTCTTTGTTTATTCTTCATGTAGATCATAATCCAGAAAAAAGACCTGGAAGGAAAGGGATTCGAGGCTTTTTTCTCTAGATTTACTAAGGCGCAACTGAAGGGAAAGACCTTTTAAAAATGCGCTTTGCAGCCCTCACTCACCCCTTATGTGATAGAAGGGTGAACCACTTGCACTACAACATGAAGAGAGTGACTAGTTCTGTATAGATTGGTGCTTTACAGGATTCTGATTCACAAGGGTGTCCACTTTCAACGTGAAAACAGGGATCAAGGAGAAGATGAGTATGTGATAAGACAAAGAGGCTGGACGTATGCAAAATCATGAAAGTGTACGGCCAAGTGACTCAAATTCTCCAAACATTACATGTACTTACATGTACGTGGAAGTTTGAAGACACATTCTCGAGCTAAACTTGAATTTTTGAAATCGGGCATCATAGATAACTTATTTTTTACAAACTTACTTCCAATATGAGGCAATCAGTGATTCCTCATTGAATTGAATTAACTTGGGAGATCATTCCATTCCATTTAGGAAATACTGAGTGGAAGACTGCAGTTGATTATAATAGATTCTCCTTTAGTAGACTTTACAGATACGTGATGTTTCTTAGGTTTTGTTTTTTTTTTTTTCTTTTGAATATTGGGTAGGAACTGTTGTAAATTGGTGTTCCTAATCTATTTGTTAGTTCTACAAGGTCTTGTAGGTTTTCATAGACCATTCAACTTCAGCTTCTTCAGCATTACTGGTTGGGGCATAGACTTGGATTACGGTGATATTGAATGGTTTGCCTTGGAAATGAACAGAGATCATTCTGTCGTTTTTGAGATTGCATCCAAGTACTGCATTTCAGACTCTTTTGTTGACCATGATGGCTACTCCATTTCTTCTGAGGGATTCCTGCCCACAGTAGTAGATATAATGGTCATCTGAGTTAAATTCACCCATTCCAGTCCAGTTTAGTTCACTGATTCCTAGAATGTCAACATTCACCCTTGCCATCTCTTGTTTGACCACTTCCAATTTGCCTTGATTCATGGACCTGACATTCAAGGTTCCTATGCAATATTGCTCTTTACAGCATCGGACCTTGCTTCTATCACTAGTCACATCCACAACTGGGTATTGTTTTTGCTTTGGCTCCATCCCTTTATTCTTTCTGGAGTTATTTCTCCACCGATCTCCAGTAGCATACTGGGCACCTACTGACCTGGGGAGTTCCTCTTTCAGTATCCTATTATTTTGCCTTTTCATACTATTCATGGGGTTCTCAAGACAAGAATACTGAAGTGGTTTGCCATTCCCTTCTCCAGTGGACCACATTCTGTCAGACCTCTCCACCATGACCCGCCCATCTTGGGTGGCCCAGCTGGTATGGCTTAGTTTCACTGAGTTAGACAAGGCTGTGGTCCTAGTGTGATTAGATTGACTGGTTTTCTGTGAGTATGGTTTCAGTGTGTCTGCCCTCTGATACCCTCTTGCGACACCTACCATCTTACTTGGCTTTCTCTTACCTTGGGCGTGGGGTATCTCTTCACGGCTGCTCCAGCAAAGTGTAGGCGCTGCTTCTTACCTTGGATGAAGGGTATCTCCTCACTGCTACCCTTCCTGACCTTCAACGTGGGATAGCTCCTCTAGGTCCTCCTGCGCCAGCGCAGCCACTGCTCCTTGGACGTGGGTTGCTGTTCCCAGCTGCCACCCCGGCCTTGGATGTGGGGTGGCTCCTCCAGACCATCGCCCCTGACCTTGGACATGGAGTGACTTCTCCAGACCATTGCCCCTGACCTCCGACATGGGGTAGCTCCTCTCGGCCACGCTGTGTGCGCTGGCCATTGCAGCCTCATTCAAAAAAGATATCCTTTTCATTATAGGGGACTAGAATGCAAAAGCAGGAAGTCAAGAAACACCTGGAGTAACAGGCATATTTGGCCTTGGAATGCGGAATGAAGCAGGGCAAAGACTAATAGAATTTTGCCGAGAAAATGCACTGGTCATAGCAAACACCCTCTTTCAACAACACAAGAGGAGACTCTACACATGGACATCACCAGATGGTCAACACCAAAATCAGATTGATTATATTCTTTGCAGCCAAAGATGGAGAAGCTCTATACAGTCAGCAAAAACAAGACTGGGAGCTGACTGTGGCTCAGATCATGAACTCCTTATTGCCAAATTCAGACTGAAATTGAAGAAAGTAGGGAAAACCGCTAGACCAGTCAGGTATGATCTAAATCAAATCCCTTATGATTATACAGTGGAAGTGAGAAATAGATTTAAGCAACTAGATCTGATAGAGTGCCTGATGAACTATGTAATGAGGTTCATGACATTGTACAGGAGACAGGGATCAAGATCATCCCCATGGAAAAGAAATTCAAAAAAGCAAAATGGCTGTCTGAGGAGGCCTTACAAATAGTTGTGAAAAGAAGAGAGGCGAAAAGCAAAGGAGCAAAGGAAAGATATAAGCATCTGAATGCAGAGTTCCAAAGAATAGCAAGAAGAGATAAGAAAGCCTTCTTCAGCGATCAATGCAAAGAAATAGAGGAAAAGAACAGAATGGGAAAGACTAGAGATCGCTTCAAGAAAATTAGAGATACCAAGGGAACATTTTATGCAAAGATGGGCTCGATAAAGGACAGAAATGGTCTGGACCTAACAGAAGTAGAAGATATTAAGAAGAGGTGGCAAGAATACACTGAAGAACTGTACAAAAAAGATCTTCATGACCCAGATAATCACGATGGTGTGATCACTCATCTAGAGCCAGACATCCTGGAATGTGAAGTCAAGTGGGCCTTAGAAAGCATCACTATGAATAAAGCTAGTGGAGGTGATGGAATTCCAGTTGAGCTATTTCAAATCCTGAAAGATGATGCTGTGAAAGTACTGCACTCAATATGCCAGCAAATTTGGAAAACTCAGCAGTGGCCACAGGGCTGGAAAAGGTCAGTTTTCATCCCAATCCCAAAGAAAGGCAATGCCAAAGAATGCTCAAACTACCACACAATTGCACTCATCTCAGATGCTAGTAAAGTAATGCTCAAAATTCTCCAAGCCAGGCTTCAGCAATACGTGAACTGTGAACTTCCAGATGTTCAAGCTGGTTTTAGAAAAGGCAGAAGAACCAGAGATCAAATTGCCAATATCCGCTGGATCATGGAAAAAGCAAGAGAGTTCCAGAAAAACATCTATTTCTGCTTTATTGACTATGCCAAAGCCTTTGACTGTGTGGATCACAATAAACTGTGGAAAATTCTGAAAGACATGGGAATACCAGACCACTTGACGTTCCTCTTGAGAAATCTGTATGCAGGTCAGGAAGCAACAGTTAGAACTGGACATGGAACAACAGACTGTTTCCAAATAGGAAAAGGAGTATGTCAAGGCTGTATATTGTCACCCTGCTTATTTAACTTCTATGCAGAGTACCTCATGAGAAACGCTGGGCTGGAAGAAAAACAAGCTGGAATCAAGATTGCTGGGAGAAATATCAATAACCTCAGATATGCAGATGACACCACCCTTATGGCAGAAAGTGAAGAGAACTAAAAAGTCTCATGATGAAAGTGAAAGAGGGGAGTGAAAAAGTTGGCTTAAAGCTCAACATTCAGAAAACGAAGATCATGGCATCCCGTCCCATCACGTCATGGGAAATAGATGGGGAAACAGTGGAAACAGTGTCAGACTTTATTTTTTTGGGCTCCAAAATCGCTGCAGATGGTGACTGCAGCCATGAAATTAAAAGACGCGTACTCCTTGGAAGAAAAGTTATGACCAACCTAGATAGTATATTCAAAAGCAGAGACATTACTTTGCCGACTAAGGTCCGTCTAGTCAAGGCTATGGTTTTTCCAGTGGTCATGTATGGATGTGAGAGTTGGACTATGAAGAAGGCTGAGTGCCGAAGAATTGATGCTTTTGAAGTGTGGTGTTGGAGAAGACTCTTGAGAGTCCCTTGGACTGCAAGGAGATCCAACCAGTCCCTTCTAAAGGAGATCAGCCCTGGGATTTCTTTGGAAGGAATGATTCTAAAGCTGAAACTCCAGTACTTTGGCCACCTCATGAGAAGAGTTGACTCATTGGAAAAGACTCTGATGCTGGGAGGGATTGGGGGCAGGAGGAGAAGGGGAAGACAGAGGATGAGATGGCTGGATGGCATCACTGACTCGATGGATGTGAGTCTGAGTGAACTCCAGGAGTTGGTGATGGACAGGGAGGCCTGGCGTGCTGCAGTTCATGGGGTCACAAAGAGTCGGACATGACTAAGCAACTGAACTGAACTGAATATATTTGTAAGTTTTTTCCAAGTACAGCTATGACTACTGTGAGAGGGCTTAAAATTTTTAAATTTTGGTAAGAAAACTTAGATTTATCCTCCAAGTATTTTTTGACAATAAAATATTGCAACCTTTGTTTAAAATAAAACACAAGTTGACAAGCCTTGTGAAACAACAGGCTGATAGTGTTCCCATTTCAAGGGTCTCTATCCTCAACACATTAAGAAGTTTACAGCATAGTGTTGTTGTTTGTAAGCTTAATATGGTACATCAGATCTCTAGAACTTATTCATATTGCATAACTAAAATTTTATCCCCATTGATTAACAACTCCTCTTTCCCCCCTCCTCTTAGGCACTGAGAAACTCCACCCTATTCTTTACTTTTATGAGTTTGATTATTTTAAATATTTCATATAAGTATATGGAATCATGCAGTATTTTCCTTCTGTAACTGGCTTATTTCACTTACCGTAACGTCTTCAATGGATAAAGAAAATGCATATAAATACAATGGAATACTCTTCAACTTAAAAAATCCTATAAGTGTCAACATTAATGAACACTGCAAGAGGGATTCATTCATTCATTGAACATTTTTATCAAGTGCCAACTCTGGGATACACAGGCATCATGAATTATTACAGATTTCATTTTTGAAAAAAAGTTTTCTAGCTTGGTGATGCCAAAAATAGAAATTTAAAAGATGAGGTAAGTATAAAATAGATAATTTTTAGCTTTTATTTATTAATGATATAAAGGTGCTTTTGATCTCATTTACTATAAATAATATTTAGAGGGGGAAATGTTATTGAATATGTCTAATTGCTTTTAAAAATCTTTGTAATATACCAACTTGAAGATCTGGGTCTAAGTTCAATTTATTTCAGTACCTTTTGTATAGATATCATAGCTGAAAAAGATACCATACAAAGATATTTAAATCCAAATTAAAATAGTATATACTTGGCTATGCTAAATAAATTACAGAACTCATTTCAAACTCAATTTTGCAAAGACAATTTTATTATATTTTCCATTAAAAAATCTAATTCATTTTAATTGGAGGATAATTTCTTTACAATATTGTGGTGGTTTTTGCCATATGTCAACATGGATCACCCACAGGGGCACATGTGTTCCCCCTTCCTGAATCCCCTTCCCACCTCCCTCCTCACCCCATCCCTCTGGATTGTCCCAGAGCACCATCTTTGAGTGCCCTGCTTCATGCATCAAACTTGCACTGATCATCTATTTTACATATGGTAATATACATGTTTCAATGCTATTGTCTCAAATCATCCCACCCTCCCCTTCTCCCACATAGTCCAAAAGTCTGTTCTTTACATCTGTGTCTCTTTTGCTGACTTTCATATAGGATCGTCATTACTGTCTTTCTAAATTCCATATATATGCATTGATATACTGTATTGGTGTTTCTCTCTCTGACTTATTTCATTCTGTATAATAGGCTCCAATTTCATCCACCTCATTAGAACTGACTCAAATGCATTCTTTTTTTTTTTACAACTGAGTAATATTCCATTGTGTATATATACCACAACTTCCTTATCCATTCATCTACTGATGGACACCTGGGTGGCTTCCATGTCCTTGCTATTGTAGACTGCTGCAATGAACACTGGGGTACATGTGTCTCTTTCAATTTTGATTTCCTTGGAGTGTATGCCCAGCAGTGGGATGGCTGGGTCATATGGCAGTTCTATTCTAAGTTTTTTAAGGAATCTCTACACTGTTCTCCATAGTGGTTGTACTAATTTGCATTCCCACCAGAAGTGTAAGAGTGTTCCCTTTTCTCTACACCCTCTCCAGCATTTACTGTTTGTAGACTTCTTGATGGTGGCCATTCTGTCTGGCGTGAGATGATGCCTCATTTGGTTTCGATTTGTATTTTTTTAATCTTATTTATTTTTAATTGAAAGATAACTGCTTTACAATATTTTGTTGGTTTCTGCCTGTATCAACATGAGTCAGACATATGTTCCCTCCCTCTTGAACCTCCCTCCCACCTCTGATATCCCACCTCTCCAGGTTGTCACAGAACACTGGTTTGAGCTCCATGAGTCATACAGCAAATTCCCACTGGTTGTCTACTTTATGTAGGGTAATGTATATGTTTCCATCCTAGAGTAGCATGGGGGTCCCTTTAAAAGGGCACTAACCCCATTTATGGACTTCCCTGGTGGCTCAGATGGCAAAGCGTCTGTCTACAATGCAGGAGACCTGGGTTTGATCGCTGGGTTGGGAAGATCCCCTGGAGAAGGAAATGGCAACCCACTCCAGTACTATTGCCTGGAAAATCCCATGGACAGAGGAGCCTGGTAGGCTACAGTCCATGGGGTCGCAAAGAGTCGGACACGACTGAGTGACTTCACTATCACTAATAATGAGTGACGCTGAGCATCTTTTCATGTGTTTAGGCTTTATTTTAAAATTTGGCTAGTAAATTTCATCTTAGTTGATGACAACTAGTCTTGCAAACTCATTGAAAATGTTGACTTTTTATTATTTAACACATTGAGTAAAAACCCTCAAACTCTTATGTGGAAAATTTAAATAGCCTAAAAATGTCCATTTCTACTTTTTAAAAAATGTGTAAAGATACAGGCGACAGATTTAACTTAATTGTTGTTAGCAATAATATCACATAATGGTGGAATCATTCCTAAATATCCATTAGACCTCACTTTATAAAGTTTTTTCTGTTATTGAATTTCTAAAAGCACTACTAAAATATCATCTATACCCTGATGGCCTGGATTAAATGCAGATTGTGTTTAAACTCTTAAGACAATTAAAAAAAAATTTGTAGGTAGCATATTTTGGACAGTCAATTTATCAACCAAAAAGATGTGAGAATTTAGTATTATTGTATTTTTAAAAATTAGTAGTAATTTATTTTTAAGCTTGACAATTCTTTGGGATTTTCTGCCATGAGATAATCAGTAATTCTCTTTGTGGTGAAAGAATCTCATATCACTATAAAGATTGTATCCTTTAAAACTGTTGCACTTATAAAATTAATCACACTGATAATCACCTTGCAAACTTCAAAGGTTGTTGAATGATGGCAATGGATAAGCTGAGCGAGGGCGTCACCATCATCCCTTCTGTGTGTAACTTCTGCTTGTCCCTAGGGACACTTTCAGAGCCATCAGTAACACATATCCAAGTTGGGGACCAGCATTAGTCCATGTTAGGTGACCAGTTTTTCCTGGTTGCCTGGGACCTTCCCAGATTTAGTCCTGTGTTCCAGGAAATCCTTTAGTCTGGAGTAAATTGGGACCTTTCATCACCTCAGTCCACATATTAAATACAAGTAGATATTGATTTTTTCTTTCTCTCTTGTTTTTCTTATAAATTAGTAGATTTTCATCTGCACACCAATGGATTGTCTCACGTGATCCTTAGGTTTCATGTATCCTACTTCAGAACTTGTAATTGAGATTCTTGGTAAAAGCTCCTCTGGGTGCCACATGAGGAATGCTGGCTGTGGCCTTAAAAACCCGGTCATAAAGGGTTCTAAGTCAGTACTGACTCATCAGTACTAGGTGTAGGAACACCATGGATTCTGCAGGGAATGATCCTGGGGTTTCTCATCTGAGACAAGGAGTGGTAAAAGCATGAGATGCATATTACATTCGGGCTTCCCAGGTGGTGCACATGGCAAAGAACCTGCATGCCAATGCAAGAGATGCAAGAAATGCAGCTCCAAGTCTTGGGTTGGGAAGATCCCCTGGAGTAGGAAATGGCAACCCACACCAGTCTTATTGCCTGGAAATTCCCGTGGACAGAGGAGCCTGGTGGGTTATAGTCCATAGGGTCGCAAAGAGTCGAACACAACTGAGCACCCACACGCCACATGTTACGTACTGTCTCAAAACTAAAGTCAAGTTCTCACAAAAGGTTTTCTTTATCCAACCTGGCCTTAAAGCAACACCCGTACTAATAAGTCAATGTCAACTCTTCTGGGAATGTCTTAAGAGAAGGCACATTGTCCCTAAGGTCAGGGTAATGGCTTCTTTCACCCAATTCAATCAGGTGGGAAACTCTTAATAGGGGTCTCAGCCTCGATTGCACATTAGAATCACTGGGGGTGTCTTGAAAAATTCCTTTCCTATGTCCAGACCAAGACTTAGGCCAACTAAGCAGAATTTCTGGGAGTGAGAACTGGGCATCAGGGATTTTAAAGCTCTTAGGTGATTTCAACATGGAATCCAAGCCCAGAACCACTGCTCATCTACCCTCCAATGTCAGTTGTTTAGGGATGGCTGTCTGAAAACTGACAAGAGATTTGAGCAACTTGTGTGTGATACATAGAATTGATGCTGTACTATTTTGTTTTTTCTAAATTAAATTTTTATTGGAGTAGAGTTGCTTTACAATGTTATGTTAGTTTCTACTGTACAGCAAAATGAATCAGCTTTCCACATACATATATCCCCTCTTTTTTGGATTTCCCTCCCATTTAGGTCATCACAGAGCACTGAGTAGAGTTCTCTGTGCTCTACACTAGGTACCCGTTAGTAATCTATTTTATACATAGCGTCCATAGTGTAGATGCATCAAATCCAATCTCTCAGTTCATCCCTAATGAGATAGAACAGCATCTCTTTCTGACTGAAGTAAGTCAGAAAGAGATGCTGTTCTCTTCAATTAGTGTCGTGTTTTCCTACCAAGCCAGGCAGGGGTATAGTACTGTACCATCTCTTCATCAGAGGGTGGAAGCTTAGTGGTCTTAGCAATCACTCTATAAAACCTGTGGAGTGGATACATTTAGTTGAGAGATAGCAGCTAAAGTCATTTTAGATGCCCATTATCTGACAGCATGAGAATTTTCTTTCAATATGCGTAGTTCCTACAAGCAAATGCAAAAATGAAATGCAAAGGAAAGAGCAGGATGTTAGAATCTGTTCCCTTTGTCTCACCTGTGTGCTGTTAAACTTCAGTAATGGATTGATGTATTCAATATGGAGCCTCCTGGGCCAGCTGAAAATACGATGGGGCCAATAGCTATGGTAGAGTACCCCAGATAAGCTTATGGTTCTGTCAACTCAGGAGCCTCCCTGGGCAGAGGACTTTGTGATGTTCAAACTGAACAAAACATTAAAGCATGAGCCTTGTAGGACTGAGAAATCTGCTTTTTCCAATAAAACTAAGCCTTGACCAATGTTCTTATTTGCTATCTATGTATTTCAGTGGAGAAAGACCTTGATGCCTGGAGGGCCTCAGAGAGCTGGAGGACTAGGAGCCAGGAGTCTAAGGAATGTTGTCACCAACTGTGGGTAAATGAGACTGGAGAGCCTTGTTTCATTTACCAGGTGCAATAGCAATGGTGTGCTGGGTACTTGGGGAATTCAAGGAAAAGTCAGGCATAGCCCTGACCACAAGAAGCTCAGAGTTAGGATAAGTGGAAGGGTGCAGTAGAGTGAAGCAAGCGGGGGTGGCAGATCTACACACAAGTCTTTAGCTGTCCCACCTTTACTAATGAAAATGTTACTGCCCTCTCACTTCATCCTCACAAAAGACAAAGACTATACAATGTTAATTCCCATTCATAGGACGAAGAGACAGATTTAAAGCAGCTAAGTAATCTGTCCCAGTTCACATAGTCAGTAAGTGGCCTACCTTATCTGATGCTCTTCCTTTTAATCATTTTGTCGTACAGTCAACAACACTGACTCTAGTCTGAAGAGCTCTGTCACAGGTTCTAAGTCAGTACTAGGTCAAGAACACCAGGAATTCTACTAGCGAATGAATAATCCTGCAGTTTCTGATTTGAGATGAAGACTGGGGATGAGACCAAATGTATCTATTTCTTATCATGACCTGCAGTATCATAGTGAGCAACTACTCCATCCAGAATGGTGCCAGGATGCTTTGTTTTCCGACATACTTAACACAAATTGGAATATTTAAAGGGCTGAAATAAAATGCATTAATATTTCAACAAAATTCAGTTCTTTTAAAGTATTTGTTGGAGCCCCAATCTGTAGATATGCTTAAAAATGACTTTCAGAGGAAGGAGATGATTAATATGAAGTTTTTACAGAGATTATTTGAAATAGGTATTTCATGTGTTTCTGAAAGGGATTTTCATTTGTTTTCCCAAAAGGCTTTGATTTACATAGTCACGTTCCCCTTTTTGAACAGAAATCTGTAAGCCTTCTTATTAAGAAGAAGAAATAGCCTAATCCTTTCTATCCAAACCAGTAAGGGCTTTGAGGCTAAGATGTACTAAAAATGCCTTAGTACCACGGCAGACCTTAGTCTAGATGTGTGCTTTCTTTGTGGCTGGGGAAGTAAGTCAGGGTAAAGAGTTTTCAGAGTTGCAGCATTTGTTCCTGTTCACCCCTGGGAACAGTGACTCTGGTCTATGTACTTGAAGACGAGAAGGCAGACCAGACATCCTCGTGATGCTGAAGGGACTTTTGAACAGAACTTGTCTGACTACCACAGTGACTCAGCACCAGCTTACAGTGACTAGCTCAGACCCCTGTACATTTGTTGGTGTTTTCATATCCAAGTGTTGATTAGGTGTGCTTTTGAAATGGAATCACAGTCTCTTTCACATATCAAAAGTCGTTGTCTCATATGAGGCAGTGGAACATAGTGAAAGAAAGAATAATTTGGCGCAGACAAAATTCTGCTTGAATGGGGATAATATATGTGATAATATAATGAAAGAGCCTACAGTAATTTCTGACATTTCAAAAGCCCTCCAGAAATGTTAGTTCCTCTTAAGTAGAAGGTTAGAAGGTTCTACATCTTAAACTTTTAAAATTTAAAAGCATCTCACAGGTTTTATAGAAACACTTTATAGGAACAAAATTTAGAGGCAAATTAATTATCATATAGCTAATGTTGAAATAGAATCTCCTGGTTGGAAATAATTTACCTTCCTTTTTACAGCTGTCATTTTTTACCAGGTTTAGGTCTGAAATAAAAGTGCTGTTTTTTAAAATATAAGTCATGTAGTTGTCATAAGCTTTACCACACTAGTAATCACAGTTTTAAAGATTAGAATGTACACTTCTTGATCCCTGGGTTGGGAAGATCCCCTGGAGAAGGGAAAGGCTACCCACTCCAGTATTCTGGCCTGGAGAATTCCATGGACTGCATAGTCCATGGGGTCGCAAAGAGTCGGACACGACTGAGTGACTTTCACTTGTTGAAAATAGTAATAACTTATTGTGTTTTCTCTTTCTGGGAATGTTCAGTGCAGTGAATAACCTAGGTTTCTTGGAAGTCTGGGTGTTGGATAACCAATGTATGGCACAGGTGGGCTGATGGGCCATTATGCAGTGGCGAGAGCATGTCTACCCACGGCTGAATTTCTCAGGCTTATATCCTGAGGTCACCAGGGAGAGTTTTGATCTTTCACATGAGTGTTACTTTTTTCCTACTTATCATTTTGTTATGCAAATGTTCAAACACATGCAGAAATTTAAAGAATTGTACAGCGAACATCTATATACTTACCACCTAAGATTCTACAATTAATATTCTATCACAAGTCAGTCTGGTTCATTTACTCACCCACTATTTATCCTTTAATATGTCTGTATTTAGATAGATTTCAAAGTGAGTTGCTGATACAGGCATACTAATCCCTATATATTTTAGGATGCCTACATGAAATGAATATTAGATTAGGGTTTTTTTTTTTAATTGTGAGATCAAATTTGCATAAGGTGAAACAGATAAATCTTAAAGGTACTATTAAATTAGTTCACCTGCATAACTCTCATCAAGATGCAGAAAATTACTATCAACCCCAAAATTTTCTCACACCCCTTCTTAGTCAATCTCCATGCCTACCTTTTAAAGGCAACCATCATTTTTCTTTTCTCCAGAGATTAATCAGAATTGCTGATTGTAGAATTAACATGAATTGAATGACATAGTGAACATTCTCTTATGTAAATACTGCTTTGCTCTGTATAATATTTTTATATTAATCTGTATTTTACATATATAGGTAGTTTGTTCTTTTTTATTGCTGTGTAATATTTACTTGCAAGAATATCTACTGTAGTTTGCTTATCCATTTTCCTATTGATTGACACCTGCGCTGTTTCCAGTTTGAGGTTATTATGGATACAGTTGCTAAAAACATTCTTGTATAAGTTGTTTTATTTTGTGTGTGTGTACATACATTTTTATTTCTCTTGGGTAAATACCTAAGAATAAAACCACTGGGTCATATGGTAGATACATGTTTAATTTTATAAGAAAGCTGATGGATCTTTTCCAGAATGTTATACCATTTTACACTTCCACCAACAACATACGAGAGTTCCAGTTCCTCTACTGCCTTGCCAACATTTGGTCTATATCATTTTGGTTTTATTTTGCATTTCTTTGATGACTAATGATGTTGGACATTTTGTTCTACACGTATTTATTGATCATTCATTTCCTTTGTGAAATGTCTGTTTGAATCTTTTGCACATTTAATAGGGTAAATTGTCTTCTTTTTATTGTTATAGAAGTTCTTGATATATTGTGAATACAATTAATTTGTTAGTTATATGTTTTGTGAATATTTTCTTTAAGTTGAAGCTTGCCTATCATTTTTCTAATAGTATCTTTTGATGAGGATAAACTTTTAAACTTGATGCAGTACAATTCATTATTCTTTTCTTTTGTTGTTCAGTTGCTAAGTCAAGGCTGACTCTGTGAATCCCATGGACTGCAATATGCCAGGCTTCTGTATTCTTCACTATCTCCTGGAGTTTGTTCAGACTCATGTCCATTGAGTCAGTGATGCCATCCAACCATCTCATTCTCTGTTGCCCCCTTCTCCTCCTGCCCTCAATCTTTCCCAGCATCAGAGTCTTCCAATGAGTTGGCTCTTCGCATCAGGTGGTCAAATACTGGGGGAGCTTCAGCTTCAGCATCAGTCCTTCCGATGAGAGTATTCAGGGTTTATTTCCTTTAGGATGGACTGGTTGGATCTCCTTGCAGTCCAAGGGACTCTCAAGAGTCTTCTCCAACACCGCCATTCAAAAGCATCAATTCTTTGGCACTCAGCTTTCTTTATGGTCCAACTCTCACATCCATGCATGACCGCTGGAAAAACCATAGCTTTAACTCTATGGGCCTTTATCAGCAAAGTGATATCTCTGCTTTTGAATACTCTAAGTTTGTCACAGCTTTTCTTTCACGGAGAAAGTGTCTTTTAATTTCTTGGCTGCAATCACTATCCTCAGTGATTTTGGAGCCCGAGAATATCTTTTCTTTTATGGGTGTTTATTTCTGTCTATCTAAGAAATTCTTGCCTTCTTGCCCCCACCCCATAAGTTATACAGATATTACCCCGTTTTCTTATAGAAGCTTGGTAGTGTTATGTTTTATATTGAAACCTAACACCCATTTTGTGTGTGTGTATGGGGGAGGGGGTAGATATAGGAGTTAAAGTTCTTTTTTTTCCCCCTACATGAGCATTCAGTTTTTCTCATTTAATTTGTTTGAAAGCATTTCCTTTCTCTATTGGATTTCTCTCATGTTTTTGTTGAAAATAAGTGACTATGTAAGTGTGATTCCATTTCACGATTTTCTTTTCTGATCCATTGATATTTTTTTAATCTATTCTTACACCACTACCACACTGTTTTAACTAATATAGCTTTATAGAAACTCTTGAAGTCAAATATGTAAGTTCTCCAACTTTGTTTTCCTTTTTTCAAGATTGCTTTGAATATTATAGGTCCATTTCATTTCCATGTAAACTTTCGAATCAGCTTATTAATTCCTACAAAAAACCAAGTGAGATTATGATTGGGATTGCATTAAATTTGTGGATCAATTTGCAGACGATTGACATCTTAAAACATTGCATCTTCTAATCCATGAACATGGTATGTCTCTCCATGAATTTAGAACTTTAAACTTTCTCAGTAAGGCTTTTTAGTTTTCAGTGTACAAGTTTTATGCATTTAAAAAATTTATTACAAAAGTATTTTATGTCTTTCTTTTTTTATTGGTGGATAATTGCTATATCTTATGTTTTTGATGTTATTATAAAAGAAATTGTATTTTAAAATTTATTTTGTAATTGATACTAATACATACAAACATAATCATTATTTGTGGATTGACCTTGTATTCCTCAATCCTGCTAAACTTATTTGTGGGGTCTAGTAGCTATTTTGGTAGATTCCTAATGATTTCACATGTAAACACTCATGTTGGAGCTGGTATTTTACTTCTTTCTCTCCAATCTGTTTGGATTATTTCTTTTCTGTGTTTTATTGTATTGGTTAGAACCTTGGTAAAATGTCAAATAGAAGTGATGAGAAACAGTGTATTTGCATTATTCTCAATCTTAGAGAGAAATCAATCAATATTCCATCATAATATATGATATTCAGTTCAGTTGCTCAGTCGCGTCTGACTCTTTGCAATCACATGGACTGCAGCATGCCAGGCTTTCCTGTCCATCACCAACTCTGAGAGCTTGCTCAAAATCATGTCCATCGAGTTGGTGGACATCCAACCATCTCATCTTCTGTCATCCCCTTCTCCTCCTGCCTTCAGTCTTTCCCAGCATCAGGGTCTTTTCCAATGAGTCAGTTCTTTGCATCAGGTGGCCAAAGTATTGGAGCTTTGGCTTCAGCATCAGTCCTTCCAATGAATATTCAGGATTGATTTCCTTTAGGATTGACTGGTTGGATCTCCTTGCTGTCCAAGGGACTCTCAAGAGTCTTCTCCAACACCACAATTCAAAAGCATCAATTCTTTGGCACTCAGCTTTCCTTATGGTCCAACTCTCACATCCACACATGACTACTGGGAAAAGCACAGCTTTGACTAGAGGGGTCTTTGTCACTAAAGCAATGTCTCTTCTTTTTAATATGCTGTCTAGGTTGGTCATAGCTTTTCTTTCAAGGAGCAAGAGTCTTTTAATTTCATGGCTGCAGTCACCATCTATAGTGATTTGGAGCCCAAGAAAATAAAGTCTGTCATTGTTTCCATTTTTTCCCCATCTATTTACCATGAAGTGATGGGACTGGATGCCATGATCTTTGTTTTTTGAATGTTGAGTTTTAAGTCAACTTTTTCACTCTCCTCTTTCACTTTCATCAAAAGGCTCTTTAGTTCTATCACTCTGTGCCATAAGGCTGGTGTCATCTGCATATCTGAGGTTACTGATATCTCTCCCAGCAATGTTGATTCCAGCTTGTGTTATATCCAGTCTGACATTTTGCATGATGTACTCTTCATATAAGCTAAATAAGCAGGGTTACAATATACAACTCTGATGTACTCCTTTCCCAATTTGGAACCACTCTATGGTTCCATGTCCAGTTCTAACTGTTGTTTTGACCTGCACACAGATTTCTCAGGAGGCAGGTAAGGTGGTTTGGTATTCCCATCTCTTTCAGAATTTCCCACAGTTTGTTGTGATTCACACAGTCAAAGGCTTTGGCATAGTCCATAAAGCAAAAGTAGATTTTTTTCTGGAACTCTCTTGATTTTTCTATGATCCAGCAGATGTTGGCAATTTGTTCTCTGGTTCCTCTCCCTTTTGTAAATCCAGCTTGAATTTCTGGAAGTTCTTGGTTCAGGTACTGTTGAAACCTCACTTGGAGAATTTTGAGCATTTCTTTGCTAGCATGTGAGATGAGTACAATTGTGCAGTAGTTTGACCATTCTTTGGCATTGTCTTTCTTTGGGATTGAAATGAAAACAGACCTTTTCCAATACTGTGGCCACTGCTGAGTTTTCTAAATTTGCTGGCACATTGAGTGCAGCACTTTCACAGCATCATCTTTTAGGATTTGAAATAGCTCAACGGGAATTTCATCACCTTCACTAGCTTTGTTCATAGTGATGCTTCCTAAGGCCCACTTGACTTCACATTCCAGGATGTTTGGCTCTAGGTGAGTGATCACACCATCATAGTTATCTGGGTCATTAAGATCTTTTTTGTGTAGTTCTTCTGTGTATTCTTGCCACCTCTTCTTAGTATCTTCTGCTTCTGTTAGGTCCATACCATTTCTGTCCTTTACTGTGCCCATCTTTGCATGAAATATTCCCTTGGTATCTCTAATTTTCTTGAAGAGATCTCTAGTCTTTCCCATTCTATTGGTTTCTTCTATCTTTGCATTGATCACTGAGGAAGGCTTTCTTATCTCTCCTTGCTATTCTTTGGAACTCCGTATTCAGATGGGTATTTGTTTCCTTTTCTCCTTGCCTTTAGCTTCTGTTCTTTTCTCAACTATTTGTAAGGTCTCCTCAGACAACCATTTGCTTTATTGCATTTCTTTTTCTTGGGGATGGTCTTGATCACCACCTCCTGTACAATGTCATGAACCTCCATCCATAATTCTTCATATGGTAATATCATAATTACACATGATTTTTGTTATAGGATTTTTATCTGTAACCTTTATCAGATTGAGAAAATACCCTTACAGTCCTAGTTGTTGAGTTAAAAAAAAATCACAGCAGTGCTTAGTTTGAATTTTTTTGATCCATTGAAATATTCATGCATTTTTCCTTCTTCATTCAGGTCATGTGTGAAGTATATTGATAGGTTCTCTTGAAAGTCAAATTAACCTTGTATTCCTGGGATAAATTTCACTTGGCCACAATGCAAATTTTTGGTAAATTTTTCATCTATATTTATGAGCAATATTGCTCTGCAATTTCATTTTTATGTAATGTCTTTATTAGGTTTTGATATAGGTCATGTTAGCCTCACAAAATGAATTGGGAAGTGTTGTCTCTCACATTTCTGTACTAGTTTGTGTAAGACTGGTGTTAATTTTTCCCTGAAATGTTTGCTATAATTACCAGGGAAATTTTCTGGGCCTGTGATTTTCTTTGTGGGAATATTTTTGATGACATATTTATTTATGGTTCCCTAGATGTGGCACTATTGACATATTTGACTGGATAATTCTCTTTGCAAATTGAAGTATAGTTTATTTATGTTATTGGGTTAGTTTTAGATATTTCAGTCATATACATATATTTCAGATTCTCTCCAATTATAATTTATTACAAGATACTGAATATAGCTCTCTTTGCTATACAATAAATCTTTGTTGCTTATCTATCTTATATGCCATAGTGTGTATCTGTTAATCCTACACTCTTCATTTATCATCCCTCATCCCGTCCTTCTACTTTGGTAACCATAATCTTGCTTTATTTGTCTTTGAGTCTGTTTCTGTTTTATATATAGATTCATTTGTATTATTTTTAGATTCCACACACAAATAATACCATATAATATTTTTCTTTCTCTGTCTGACTTACTTCCCTTAGTATGATATTCTCTAGGTTTGTCCATGCTGCAAATGCAGTATTTCATTCTTTTTTATGCACACCATATCTTCTTTATCCATTCATCTGTTGATGGACACTTAGGTTGCTTCTGTGTCTTGGTTATTGTAAACAGCACTGCCATGCATATTGGGGTGCATGTGACTTTTCAAATTAGAGTTTTCATCTTTTTTCAGATATATGCACAGGAGTGGATTATTGGATCATATGGTAGCTCTATATGAAGAGCTACCATAGGAACCTCTGTACTGTTTTCCATAGTGGCTGTACCAATTCATATTCCCAAAGACAGTGTAGGAGGGTTCCCTTTTTTCCACACTCTCTCCAGCATTTATTCCTTGTAGACTTTTTGATGGTAGTCATTCAGCCTGGTATAATGTGATAGTTCTTTGTGGTTTTGATTTACGTTTCTCTAATAGTTAATAATACTGAGCATCTTTTCATGTGTCTATTGGCTACATGTATATCATTGGAGAAACTGAATACTTCTTTGTAGGAGGAGATTGACTTCTGCATCACAGAATGTTTAGGGCCAAACCTGGCCTCTACCCACCACATCCCAATAACTTTCCCTCCCCCAGCTGTAACAGAAAATGTCTCTAGATGTTGCCAAACATCCCTTGGAGAACAAAATTACTCTTGGTTGACAATTATATTTGATCTGTATTTTAAAGACATATCCTAAGGTCATCAATTTTTCTTTAAATGCCTTTTTATAATATACATATTTAAATCTATAAAATTTCTCTTTCACACTACCTTAGCTGTATTCCACAGATTTTGATATATTGTATTTTCATTATCATTCAGTTAGAGATATTAAAAATTTTTTTTGTTATTTCATCCTTGGCCCATGGGTTATTTTGATGTGTTTTAATTTCCAAATGGCATTTTCTATATATTGTAATATTATTGGTTTGCAATTTAATTCTACGTGAGAGAATATACTCTATAAAATTGTAATCTTTTAAAATGTATTGAGATTTGTTTTCTAGACCAACATTTGGTTTTTCTTGGTGAATATATGATGTTCTCTTGAAAAAAAAAACAACCACAAATTCTGTAACTGTTGGATGTAGTATTCCATAAACATTAATTCATCGAAGCTGGTTGATAGTGTTGCTTCCGTTTTTTAATGCATTTACTGATTTTTTTAAATTATTAATTATTTATGCTTGCACTGGGTTTTTATTTCTGTGAGTAAATTTTCTCTAGTTGCAGCTTGTGGAGGCTACTCTTTAGTTGTGGCACACGGGCTTAGTTGCTTCATGGCATGTGGACGAGGAATTGAACCCATGTTCTCTGAATTGGCAGGCAGATTCTTAACCATTGGACCACCAGGGAAGTCCTAGTGATTAGTTTTGTCCAGGTATTCTCAGTGGCTGAAAGGGATAGTAATATCTCTACCTATGATTGTGAGTTTATTTCTCCATTTAATCTTGTTGACTTTTGATTCATGTTTTGAATCTCTGTTATCAGGCACATACATATTTATGGTTGTTATCCCTTCGTGATAAATAGGTTCTTTTATCGTCATGAAATGGCTCTCTTTATCTTTGTTCATACTGTTTGTTTTAAAGTCTACTTTATTTGATGTTAATATAGCTACTTTAGTCTTCTTATGCTTACTGTTTGCTCAGTGGTATTGGTGTTCCTTTGCAAGCAGAAATACTATAATATTTTATATTTATATAATACATTACTTATAAGGAGTACATCAAGGCTGTATATTGTCACCCTGCTTATTTAACTTCTATGCAGAGTACATCACGAAAAACGCTGGGCTGGAAGAAGCACAAGCTGGAATCAAGATTGCCAGGAGAAATATCAATAACCTCAGATATGCAGATGACACCACCCTTATGGCAAAAAGTGAAGAGGAACTAAAGAGCCTCTTGATGAAAGTGAAAGAGGAGAGTGAAACAGTTGGCTTAAAGCTCAACATTCAGAAAACGAAGATCATGGCATCTGGTCCCATCACTTCATGGGAAGTAGATGGGGAAACAGTGGAAACAGTGTCAGACTTTATTTTGGGGGGCTCCCAAAGTCACTGCAGATGGTGACTGCATCCATGAAATTAAAAGACGCTTACTCCTTGGAAGAAAAGTTATGACCAACCTAGACAGCATATTCAAAAGCAGAGACATTACTTTGCCGACTAAGGTCCATCTAGCCAAGGCTATGGTTTCTCCTGTGGTCATGTATGGATGTGAGAGTTGGACTGTTAAGAAGGCTGAATGCCGAAGAATTGATGCTTTTGAACTGTGGTGTTGGAGAAGACTCTTGAGAGTCCCTTGGACTGCGAGGAGATCCAACCAGTCCATTCTGAAGGAGATCAGCCCTGGCATTTCTTTGGAAGGATTGATGCTAAAGCTGAAACTCCAGTACTTTGGCCACATCATGCAAAGAGTTGACTCATTGGAGAAGACTCCTGCCAACAGATTCCATGACTCCTTCTTATGGGGAAGTCAAGGTCTTAAGTGCCTCTCACCGAAAGAAATTGACCTTCCCTGAAGGAGCCCTTCCCTAATTCTCACCTGGCAGTCTAAGCCCCAGGTGGCCAATCTGTTGGTCCCCACGGGGCTGGGCTGCTCCAGCTGGACCCAGGAGCTCAGCTATGCAAATACCAATTATGAGTTTGTATTTGTGTTGACCTCACCTTTTGCTTTCAAACCTCTTAAGCCCACCAGAAGGAATCTATCTAGGGGATTTGGACGGTAGTGTTTTTGTGTAAGTGTGTGGGTGTTTTAGCTTGTTGTTTGTTTGGTTTTCGCTTAGGTGGTGAATTTTATATCTCAAAGACGTGAACTTGTAATTTTAAAAAATATGCCTAGCTTTGTTTTTTTTAAATGTTTCATTTATTTTTTATAGATATCCTTATTTATTTATTTGATTCTGACTGTGCTGGCTTTTGCTACTGTGTGTGGCTTTTTCTAGTTGTAGCAAGTGGAGTATGAGGGTTCCTCATTGTGGTGGCCTCTCGTGACAGGCATGGGCTCTAGGTGCGTGAACTTGGTAGTTGTGACTCACAGGGTCAGTAGTTGTGGCTTGGGTGCTCTAGAGCACAGGTTCAGAGGTTAGGTGCCCCATGGCATGTGGGATCTTCCCGGGCCAAACCTGTGTCCTCTGCATTGACAGGCAGATTCTTAACCACTGGACCACCAGGGAAGTCCAAAAATATACCCAGCTTTGTTATAGTAATTTTTCTAACCAAAAAAAAAACCTGCACTTTGCCTTTGTTTGTCCACTTCAATCACTTGCTGCTCCTAAAATGAGCTGTGGACTTTCCTGCCTCTGTGTCCATGACATGCCCCTTCTCTGCTGTTGATTCACCTCGCATACTCAGTTCAAATACCACCTTCTCTGAGAAACCCTCACCATTTGGTCAGAGTAAATGATTCTGAGCTCTCAAGCCCCACGGAAGAAATTCTTCCAACTCCAGTGAGCCCCAAGGATCCTCTCAAGGAAACACTTTCCCCTTCGAGACATTTGAAGAAACCGGTTGGGCTTCAGACCCACGGTAAGGACAAACCCAAGGGATGAGTTGTGTGCCTGTCACACCAGCCTGGAGAGGTCACCCTCTGCTCATCAGGTTGTCTTGTCCTGGGGAACCTCTTTCATTGATCAGTGTTGTCCGTTCTCTGTAGATGGATGGAAAGGGTTAAGCAGCCAGGCAATTCTCCAGAGGCTTGGTAATTTCTGGAGAATCCTGGCACAGGTAATTTGCATAATACAGACTTATCTCCTGGACAATGCAGTGCCCTGCAATCCCAATGCAAACGAACTGCAGCTGTATTAACCTCTGAGGCTTTGGGGGCTGTTTGGACTGTTGCTGGGAGCCCTTGCAGGAGATCACCCTTCCCCATCCAGCCCCAGGGACAGCAAAGTACAGGCAGAACTTCATTTGTCTAGGGTTGGAGTTATGCACAAGGCGATTCTCTGCTCAATTCATCCTATAGTAACATCAGCAGTCAGGCTCAGGAGACTGTCCGAGAGCTTGGCCTATGGGATTAGACAGGCCTGGTTTCAAATCCTCCTTCTGTCGCTTAGTGGCCATGTGACCAAGGGCTAGTTGCTTGGTTCCCCTCTGCGCCAGTTTCTCCATCTATAAAATGGGTCCTCAAAGTATTGCCATGAGGACTGGATGAAATAATATAATATAATGCAAAGTACTTAGCCTAGGGTCTGAAGTCTTGAGTGATTCGTGGCTGTGAAGATAAGGAAGAAAAGTACTCTCAGAGATTTCTCCCTGAAGCCTGCTATGAGATCTGATGTTCACCCTGCATAGAAGACCATCTGCAGTGTTCTAGAGACAGCAGAAGACTCTTGAGAGTCCCATGGACAGGAAGGAGATCAAGCCAGTCAGTTCTAGAGGAAATCAATCCTGAATATTTACTAGAAGTACTGATGCTGAAGCTTCAATACTTTGACCATCTGATGTGAAGAGCCAACTCGTTGGAAAAGACCCTGATGCTGGGAAAGATTGAGGGCAAGAGAAGAAGGGGGCAAAAGAGAATGAGATGGTTGGATAGCATCATCAACTCAATGAACATGAGTTTGAAAAACTCCGGGAGATGGTGAAGGACACAGAAGCCAGGGTGCTGCAGTCTATGAGGTTGCAAAGAGTTGGACATGACTGAGTGATTGAACAACAACAGCAAAGACAGGTGGCCCCCTCTCACTAAACTCTCAGCTCCATAGGAGGTGGCTAGGAGTCCCTTCTGCAGGGGGACCCTCATCTGCTCTGATGATCTGCTGTTTGTTGAGGGGTGAAAGGCAGCAAAGGATGACACTGAGTCGGAGATCCCACCAGAAGAGTCTTAGGACACTGTACAAACAGAAAACTCAGTCCTGTGACTTGTGCTCTGATTAGAGTCAGGATGAGCAGAAACTCCCCCAGCTCACACATGCCAGCAGAGCTTCATCCCAGGGAGTTACAAGAACCTAAATTCTCTGCCTTTGTCAATATCTACGCCTTGTGCATCTATCTGTAGGATCCTTGCCATCAGAAGCAGGAAGCGGGAAGACCCTGCTGGTCTCTGTGAATGAGGAGACCTAGGATGTGGGCTCACCTTCTCCTCATCTCCAAGGAGATTGTTTTCTATTCTTGCCCCTTAAAGGGGGTCAGGGATTAGGACAAGAATCTTGAGCATGGAACTGGGGTGTCCCTAGGGAAGACTCAGTGAAGAGGCCAGGGCCCTGGATGGCACAGAAGAGACTGAAGGGCCCCATGTGACCAGGAGAACTTGGCCTCCTGGGACAGGATCACCATTGCCCCTTTGAGACTTTACTTCAGGCTGGTCTTTTAGGTCTGAGATGTTTGGATGCCCTCAGAGCAGCAGACCCTGCTGGTCCCGGGTTGGATGGCTAAGATTTAAACCTGGATTTGGTCCCCAATCTCAGGCAGGGCTCAGCTCTCTGCCCTTCACTCCTCCCCCAGTCCCCTGCCACCACCTGCAGGGTATGGCACTGTAGAAGTTAATGAGTGATTTATTAAGTCCCACAGATGACATTCCTGCTATTCGCCCCCAAACTCAGATGGCTGAAGGAGACTTTCCTTTTAGGATTTAAGAGTTTGGAGAACTTCTTCTCCCGAGGAGGGTGGATTCGGATTTTTTATATCCTGAAGCGTCTCCTTTGCGGAGATGGCTCAGGAGAGACGCTAGTGGGCGTGTGGCGTGGGAGCCGAATTCTGCCCTGTGCGTTCCTTCTCCGGGGAGGCCTTTCCACGGAAAAGAGATAAGGCAGGTAGAGTCCTGGTTAATATTTAAACAGGGTACACGGATTCAGCTCTGCAAAGGCGACACTTAGGACTTCTGTTTGCAGTCTCTAAGTGCCAGGAAAGTATTAGTCCCTCCTGAGCATTTAGGGCAAGATTACAGAGTTCTTTCTCTAAAGTCAGCCGCAGGAATTCAGATGAATACGCCATCCTGCATAGTAGCCTCAGACCCCTTCCTTGTCAAAACCAGACTGGGATTCTCTGCTGGGTCGGGCTGGGAGGGACTGAGCCCTGTCCTCCTAACCGGACCTTCCGCGGCCCCATGGATTGCCCCCACCGGCCCAGTTCACCTCCTCTGCTCAGCCAGTGCTGAGCGTGATCCACCCCGTGGTCGCCTCGCAGAAAGGAAGAAATGCTGTCTTTAAGTTTTTCTATTTGATGCTCTTTCCAAATGACTTATTCTAGGGATTTGGTTTCCTTGGTGGTGAATTCCCTGTCTTCAGAGTGACAGGAGCCTCCTCGAAGTCAGGGATAGGGCGGTGGATGCCCCGCGGCTGAGCCCTTGGGTCCTGCCCTGCTTCCATCAGCATCCGCTGATCTCAACAAACAGATGCTTTCACCTGTTCTCCTCCTAACTCTCTTCTTGAATATCGCTTGCCCTCCCATTTCTTCTCCCACAGGGTGTGTGTCCCTGCGTGTGCCTGTGAACGGGGTACGGGAGGGGCGTGAGCTCGCTGTTTCCCTTAGAAATCTGGACGCGTGATGAGGTATTATTACTCGCTAGCGGATCTCTGCCAACTCCAAGGTGTAAATCACAGCTCCTCACAGATCTTTCAGTTCAGCTCAGTCGCTCAGTTGTGTCTGACTCTTTGCAACACCATGGACTGCAGTACGCCAGGCCTCCCTGCCCATCACCAACTCCCAGAGTTTACTCAAACTCATGTCTGTTTAGTCAGTGATGCCATCCAATCATCTCATCCTGTGTCATCCCCTTCTCCTCCCGCCTTCAATCTTTTCCAGCATCAGGGTCTTTTCAAATGAGTCAGTTCTTTGCAGCAGGTGGCCAAAGTATTGGAGTTTCAGCTTCAACATCAGTCCTTCCAATGATTATTTAGGACTGATTTCCTTCAGAATAGACTGGTTGGATCTCCTTGCTGTCCAAGGGACTCTCAAGAGTCTTCTCCAACACCACAGTTAAAAAGCTTCAATTCTTTGGCACTCAGCTATCCTTATGGTCCAACTCTCACATCCATACATGACTACTGGAAAAACCATAGCTTTGACTAGACAGATCTTTGTTGTCAAAGTAATGTCTCTGCTTTTGAATATGCTATCTAGGTTGGTCATAGTTTTTCTTCCAAGGAGCAAGTGTCTTTTTATTTCATGGCTGCAGTCACCATTTGCATGATTTTGGAGGCCCCCCCCCCGCCCCAAAATAAAGTCTGTCACTGTTTCCACTGTTTCCCCATCTAGTTGCCATGAAGTGATGAGTCCGGATGCCATAATCTTAGTTTTCTGAATGTCAAGCTTCAAGCCAAAATTTTCACTCTCCTCTTTCACTTTCATCAAGAGGCTCTTTAGTTCCTCTTCGCTTTCTGCCATAAGGGTGGTGTCATCTGCATATCTGAGGTTATTGATATTTCTCCTGGCAATCTTGATTCCAGCTTGTGCTTCATCCAGCCCAGCATTTCTCATGATGTACCCTGCATATAAGTTAAACAAGCAGGGTGACAGTATACACCCTTGATGTACTCCTTTTCCTATTTGGAACCAGTCTGTTGTTCCATGTCCCGTTCTAACTGTTGCTTCCTGACCTGCATACAGATTTCTCAGGAAGCAGATCAGGTGGTTTGGTATTCCCATCTCTTTAAGAACTTACCACAGTTTTTGGTGATCCACACAGTCAAAGGCTTTGGCATAGTCAATAAAGCAGAAATAGATGTTTTTCTGGAACTCTTTTGCTTTTTTGATAATCCAATGGATGTTGGCAATTTGATCTTTGGTTTCTCTGCCTTTTCTAAAACCAGTTTGAACATCCGCAAGCTCACTGTTCATGTACTGTTGAAGCCTGTCTTGGAGAATTTTGAGCATTACTTTACTAGCATGTGCTGCTGCTGCTGCTAAGTTGCTTCAGTCGTGTCTGACTCTGTGTGACCCTTTAGATGGCAGCCCACCAGGCTCCCTTGTCTCTGGGATTCTCCAGGTAAGAACACTGGAGTGGGTTACCATTTCCTTCTCCAGTGCATGAAAGTGAAAAGTGTAAGTGAAGTTGTTTATTCGTGTCCAACTCTTAGCAACCCCATGGACTGCAGCATACCAGGCTCCTCTGTCCATGGGATTTTCCAGGCAAGAGTACTGGAGTGGGGACTAGCGTGTGAGATGAGTGCAATTGTGTGGTAGTTGGAGCATTCTTTGGCATTGCCTTTCTTTGAGATTGGAATGAAAACTGACCTTTTCCAGTCCTGTGGCCACTGCTGAGTTTTCCAAATTTGCTGGCATATTGAGTGCAGCCCTTTCACAGCATCATCTTTCAGGATTTGAAACAGGTCAGCTGGAATTCCATCACCTCCACTAGCTTTGTTTGTAGTGATGCTTCCCAAGGCTCACTTGACTTCGCATTCCAGGATGTCTGGCTCTAGGTGAGTGATCATACCATCGTGATTATCTGGGGCCCGAAGATCTTTTTTGTACAGTTCTTCTGTGTATTCTTGCCACCTCTTCTTAATATCTCCTGCTTCTGTAAGGTCCATACCATTTCTGCCCTTTATTGAGCCCATCTTTGCATGAAATGTTCCCTTGGTATCTCTAATATTCTTGACGAGATCTCTAGTCTTTCCCATTCTATTGTTTTCCTCTATTTCTTTGCACTGATCACTCAGGAAGGATCATATACCTTTAGGAGCAACAAAAGTTGCCTTCAGTGGTTAATCACTATATATGCACAGGGTTAAGAGCTTTATTCATGACCTCATTTAATCCTTCACTGCACCTTCTAAGCTAAGTGTGATTATCAACTTCATTTTATAGCTGAGGATAAAGACACACAGAAAGACCTTAAATAACTTATTTAAGGTTACAGAGCTACTGAGTGGTAAAGCCAGGATAGAAGCCCAGATCTGTCTGAGTCTATTGCACCCTTTACCACCACATGCTATAACTTTTAAATGTAAATAATTAAAACAAGTTTATATTAAATTTACTATAATTGCATAGTAACACATGAATGTTATTCTTGTGGAAAATTAAAACTGCCTAGATAGAGCTGGAATCCTTTTTGATCAAATCCCCTATTTTTTGTTACTTTCCCTCATTCAGTGGGTAATTATTCTGTTTGGCTAATATAATTTCAGACCTTTTCCTATATATTTACATATATCTAAATATATGCTTGAGCTTCTCATGTGGCTCAGTGGTAAAGAATCCACCTGCCAGTGAAGATGATACCTGGGTTGGGAAGATCCCCTGGAGAAGGAAATGGTAACCCACTCCAGTATTCTTGAGTGGGAAATCACAAGGATAGATGAGCCTGGTGGGCTACAGTCCTTGGGGTTGCAAAGAGTTGGACATGACTTAGAGATTAAAAACAACAAACAAAAACAAATATGTGCATAGAAAACATCAGCAACACTTGTTTTTCAACAACACATGGAATCATGCTTACAAGCACCATTCTGGAGCTGCTTTCATTTCACAATAGGTCTTGATTCTCTTTCCATGTAAACGTAACAGATTCATTCATTCCTGTCACAGCCTAAAATTTCATGTTATGTGTATATAGCATAGTTTTCTGTCTTGTTGGTCATTCCCCAATCAGTGAACATTTGAGTTGTTATCAAATTTCCATTATCATAATGTTTCAACCAAGATTCTTGGACATAGCTCCTTGTTCAATTTTGTGAGTATTTTTTTGGGGCAGAGGAAGTGGGATTGATGTGTGACAGAGTATGAAAATTTTAAATTTCATTTAAATTTTTATTTTTACTTTATTTTACTTTACAATACTGTGTTGGTTTTGCCATACATTGACCTGAATCCTCCACAGGTGTACATGAGCACCCAAACATGAACCCCCCCTCCCACCTCCCACCCCACATCATCCCTCCGGATCATCCCTGTGCACCAGCCCAAAGCATCAAGCATCCTGCATCCTGCATCAAACATAGACTGGCAATTCGTTTCTTACATGATAGTATACATGTTTCAATGCCATTCTCCCAAATCATCCTACCCTCTCGCTCGCTCTCCCTCAGAGTCCAAAAGTCTGCTCTACACATCTGTGTCTCTTGCTGTCTTGCATACAGGGTCATCATTACCATCTTTCTAAATTCCATATATATGTGTTAGTATACTGCATTGGTGTTTTTCTTTCTGGCTTACTTCACTCTGTATAATCAGCTCCAGTTTCATCCATCTCATTAGAACTGATTCAAATGTATTCTTTTTAATAGCTGAGTAATACTCCATTGTGTATATGTACCACAGCTTTCTTATCCATTCATCTGCTGATGGACATCTAGGTTGTTTCCATGTCCTGGCTATTATAAACAGTGCTGCGATGAACATTGGGGTACATGTGTCTCTTTCTATTCTGGTTTCCTTGGTGTGTATGCCCAGCAGTGGGATTGCTGGGTCATAAGGTAGTTCTATTTGCAATTTTTAAAGGAATCTCCACACTGTTCTCCATAGTGTCTGTACTAGTTTTCATTCCCACCAACAGTGTAAGAGGGTTCCCTTTTCTCCACACCTTCTCCAGCATTTATTGCTTGCAGATTTTTGGATCACAGACATTCTGACCGGTGTGAAGTGGTACCTCATTGTGGTCTTGATTTGCATTTCTCTAATAATGAGTGATGTTGGGCATCTTTTCATGTGTTTGTTAGCCATCCATATGTCTTCTAGGGAGAAATGTCTATTTAGTTCTTTGGCCCATTTTTTGATTGGGTCTTTTATTTTTCTGGAATTGAGCTGCATAAGTTGCTTGTATATTTTTGAGATTAGTTGTTTGTCAGTTGCTTCATTTGCTATTATTTTCTCCCATTCAGAAGGCTGTCTTTTCACCTTGCTTAGAGTTTCCTTTGTTGTGCAGAAGTTTTTAATTTTAATTAGATCCAATTTGTTTATTTTTGCTTTTATTTCCAATATTCTGGGAGGTGGATCATAGAGGATCCTGCTGTGATTTATTTTGGAGAGTGTTTTGCCTATGTTCTCCTCTAGGAGTTTTATAGTTTCTGGTCTCATGTTTAGATCTTTAATCCATTTTGAGTTTATTTTTGTGTGTGGTGTTAGAAAGTGATCTAGTTTCATTCTTTTACAAGTGGTTGACCAGTTTTCCCAGCACCACTTGTTAAAGAGATTGTCTTTTCTCCATTGTATATTCTTGCCTCCTTTGTCAAAGATAAGGTGTCCATATGTGTGTGGATTTATCTCTGGGCTTTCTATTTTGTTCCATTGATCTATATTTCTGTCTTTGTGTCAGTACCATACTGTCTTGATGACTGTGGCTTTGTAGTAGAGCCTGAAGTCAGGCAAGTTGATTCCTCCAGTTCCATTCTTCTTTCTCAAGATTGCTTTGGCTATTGGAGGTTTTTTGTATTTCCATACAAATCTTGAAATTATTTGTTCTAGTTCTGTGAAAAATACCGCTGGTAGCTTGATAGGGATTGCATTGAATCTGTAGATTGCTTTGGGTAGTATACTCATGTTCACTATATTGATTCTTTCAATCCATGAACATGGTATATTTCTCCATCTATTAGTGTCCTCTTTGATTTCTTTCATCAGTGTTTTATAGTTTTGTATATATAGGTCTTTAGTTTCTTTAGGTAGATACATTCCTAAGTATTTTATTGTTTTAATTGCAATGGTGAATGGAATTGTTTCCTTAATTTCTTTTTCTATTTTCTCATTATTAGTGTATAGGAATGCAAGGGATTTCTGTGTGTCGATTTTATATCCTGCAACTTTACAATATTCATTGATTAGCTCTAGTAATTTTCTGGTGGAGTCTTTAGGGTTTTCCATGTAGAGGATCATGTCATCTGCAGACAGTGAGAGTTTTACTTCTTCTTTTCCAATCTGGATTCCTTTTATTTCTTTTTCTGCTCTGATTGCTGTGGCCAAAACTTCCAGAACTATGTTGACTAGTAGAGGTGAAAGTGGGCACCCTTGTCTTGTTCCTGACTTTAGGGGAAATGCTTTCAGTTTTTCACCATTGAGGATAATGTTTGCTGTGGTTTGTCATATATAGCTTTTATTATGTTGAGGTATGTTCCTTCTATTCCTGCTTTCTGGAGAGTTTTTATCATAAATGGATGTTGAATTTTGTCAAAGGCCTTCTCTGCATCTATTGAGATAATCATATGGCTTTTATTTTTCAATTTGTTAATGTGGTGAATTACATTGATTGATTTGCAGATATTGAAGAATCCCTGCATCCCTGGGATAAAGCCCACTTGGTCATGGTGTATGATCTTTTTAATGTGTTGTTGGATTCTGATTGCTGGAATTTTGTTGAGGATTTTTGCATCTATGTTCATCAGTGATATTGGCCTGTAGTGTTCTTTTTTTTGTGGCATCTTTGTCAGGTTTTGGTATTAGGGTGATGGTGGCCTCATAGAATGAGTTGGGAAGTTTACCTTCCTCTGCAATTTTCTGGAAGAGTTTGAGGAGGATAGGTGTTAGCTCTTCTCGAAATTTTTGGTAGAATTCAGCTGTGAAGCCATCTGGACCTGGGCTTTTGTTTGCTGGAAGATTTCTGATTACAGTTTCCATTTCGGTGCTTGTGATGGGTCTGTTAAGATTTTCTATTTCTTCCTGGCTCAGTTTTGGAAAGTTGTACTTTTCTAAGAATTTGTCCATTTCTACCACGTTGTCCATTTTATTGGCATATAATTGCTGATAGTAGTCTCTTATGACCCTTTGTATTTCTGTGTTGT
The DNA here is from genome assembly GCF_042477335.2 of Ovis canadensis. Classification (NCBI taxonomy): domain Eukaryota; kingdom Metazoa; phylum Chordata; class Mammalia; order Artiodactyla; family Bovidae; genus Ovis; species Ovis canadensis. The sequence goes on along the minus strand of NC_091259.1, from coordinate 29,415,247 downwards.
CTGTTGTGATCTCTCCATTTTCATTTCTAATTTTATTGATTTGAGTTTTCTCCCTTTGTTTCTTGATGAGTCTTGCTAATGGTTTGTCAATTTTATTTATCCTTTCAAAGAACCGGCTTTTGGCTTTGTTTATTTTTGCTATGGTCTCTTTTGTTTCTTTTGCATTTATTTCTGCCCTAATTTTAAAGATTTCTTTCCTTCTACTAACCCTGGGGTTCTCCACTTCTTCCTTTTCTATTGCTTTATGTGTAGAGTTAGGTTATTTATTTGACTTTTTTCTTGTTTCTTGAGGTATGCCTGTATTGCTATGAACTTTCCTCTTAGCACTGCTTTTATAGTGTCCCACAGGTTTTGGGTTGTCGTGTTTTCATTTTCATTCATTTCTATGCATATTTTGATTTCTTTTTTGATTTCTTCTGTGATTTGTTGGTTATCCAGAAGCATGTTGTTCAGCCTCCATATGTTGGAATTTTAAATAGTTTTTCTCCTGTAATTGAGATCTAATCTTACTGCATTATGGTCAGAAGAGATGCTTGGAATGATTTCGATTTTTTTTAAATTTATCAAGGTTAGATTTATGGCCCAGGATGTGATCTATCCTGGAGAAGGTTCCATGAGCACTTGAGAAAAAGGTGAAATTCATTGTTTTGGGGTGAAATGTCCTATAGATCTCAGTTAGGTCTAACTGGTCTGTTGTATCATTTAAAGTTTGCTTAAATTTCAATAGATACAAGCAAATGATCCTCTACAGTGGCTGTGCCAGTAGATATCTTTAACAGTTGTTACACACAAGTTGAAGAAAAAATACTGTCTCTCCAGTGAGGACTGCACAAGAGAAAATGGGCTTAAACAGTAATAGGACACACACACAGGTAACAGGCAATGAGTGATGTGACTTCACAGACTTCTAGTTGGGCAGGTGACAATTTCTTTGAGCCTCAGTCTTCATATCTGCAAAATGGAAACAGTGATTTCAGTAACTCAGAGGGCTATTGTGAGGATTACTTTAGATGACACATGAAAAATTCATTGGGTATGACCGTACACATACTTGATAAGCTCGGATAGTTATTATTAGCTTCAGGGGAAGGAAAAGAGAATGGAGGAGGGTCAGAACTGTCTTTTTCTAGAGATCTTTAAGGACAGTAAGCTTGTGTCTGGGCTGGACCCAGGAGCTATTCCCTTGAGACAGGAAGTTAGGTGACAGTGTACTGATGCTCAGCCAATTTAAAGCAGAGCTAAAGGCCACAAGCCATGACCTTGAGCTTGACAGGCCCAGGAGTGGTTGAAGACCATGCAGCATGAACA